>NC_044562.1:95375976-95677745 GCF_007565055.1 Rhinopithecus roxellana | reverse complement strand
ATAGGGTGCTCACAGTTGGAGGAAGTACTAATTAAACTTTCTTTCAGTGGCATGAATGCCATTTTCATTAGGTATGGCATGATCCCCATAAGCGCTTAATAAGTAATCTTCCAAAGCCTCCAGACAGTACCTGGCTTTTCCCTTCCATGATTTCCTTGAGGCGTTTTAATACTGTGCTGAGGCTTCGAAGCTGAACAGCTGTACGAGGGTCATGACCTCCAAAGGTAGGTTCTGCTTTCCTTCTTGTGTCTGAGTTGGATTAAAAAAAAAGCAACCTTGTTAACAGTCCCTAGTATCTATATACAACAAGGTATATATGTGATGGAAACTGCCTCTTATTGTTAGCATATAATTATGTTCTCCCATCCAGTTATATGAATTGAGAGTTAAAACAAGTCTTTACAAGGGTAAGAGGCTACTGAAAGTATTTCTTCTCATGTAAAATGCTGTTTTACAAGCGAGTAAAGGCTGCCTAAGACAAGCATTGTCTAAGACCATTGATGGTTTTCAGGCCTGAAATGGGAACATCACTTAAATGGTCCAAAATTCATTAATGACTTCTTAAGCCCTTTGGTCCAACCTATAATAAATGCTTCTAGAAATTTAGCAGAAGAAAAAGCAATCAGGGAGGGTTAACTGAGCTTGTTCTCCAAAGTCAAACAGGTAAGCAGTAGGATCAAACAGTTTAGTTCTGTCTGCAGACCATATATCCAAAGTCTCATGCAGAAGATGGTCAGAAAGAAGTTTAATAGCTCAGCCTTCAAAGATTCTGACAGACTTCACAACATCCAGGATGGTCAATTTTGCCATGGTAGAACTTGACCTATGTCCAAGCATATTAAAACTGCCAGAAAATTGCTAAAACTCCAATCTTATCCCTCCCTGTCACTTCCCCAACCCTGTAGCTCCAAATTGGAAAGGATCATTTATACCTGACATAGCAATACTGAACCAAATCTATCACTAATAAGCCCAAATTCCAGCCTCATAGCCAAAATAGGATATGCCCACCAAAAATGTCACCTATTATTTCCTTAATTTAGACCAAAGTTACAACTGAAGTTTCTGCCTATTTCTGGCAGTTACAAAACCTAAGGATGAAGCGAAGATAGTTTGACAAAAAGGATGAATATCCTATTAGCTTAAACCCATCAACCTGATAACCTACGGCAAAGTAAGCTGGAAAATACCCCACTCTGAATCTTCCTCAGATTCACCATTTGCTAGATAGGTGTTGTTTTGGCTGGGTGGGAAAAAAAGAATTACAAAGAAATGAGAGGTTGGGATCTAAAGTTTACAAAGAATTTCCCAAGATTATGTAATCACTGAAGTAACTATCAAAATTGTACCTATTTTAGAAAACTCTGGAAAATTCTATCTTTCTATAAAGTTATGTCTTCGTTTTAGCACATACCTCAGATGTGTTGCTACTGTATTAGAATAACTAAACTTGAGTCTCAAAACAAAAAGCAACTCTCCATGATCTACAAGTTGAAAAGAAGACAGATGAAGCTACTGGAAACATAACGGCTGTGCTCCTGAGCAGCAGGCAACAACTTGTGAAGTCCCTTGCATTTAGCCAATTAGGAATATAAGAAAGTATTAATAGCATCATCCAATGAAAAAGGATGAATGAGACCCTTCTTGGAACCAAGAGAATCATAGATGTTGGCTGAAGATGAAAGAGACCCAGAGAGAAAATCTGGTCTAGCTTTATGCCCTTAGGCAAATAGCCTTAGCTGCTTCTCTTGCAAAATGAACATCAGAAAATTAAATAACTTTCCTAAGGTCAGAAAGCTAGCAAATTGTAGAATTACAGCCTTTTTAATAGGGAAAAGAACGTGGCTGGCCAACCACCACCAGGCTTCTGAAGCTCAAATGCCTTGAAGATAGAATCAAATAATCAAGTAGACTTGAGAAAGACAATAAAGAAACTAGACATTAAACGCTCCACCTGGAGATATTAAAGTTCAAGTTGATCATAACACCAATGGCAAGGTTTGGCAGGCTGCCAATTTGTAACTCCTAAAAGATTACTTTCTAGTCTAACTTGATTTTAGGTAAAACAAATCCTACACTCAATTCAGCACGGGATTGAGTCAAAAGAGCTCCCTCAACAAAAACAGTGTTGTTGTGGGTCAGACTCAAGAGCTAAGGAGAGTTTACTGAGGCTAAAAGTTAAAATAGAGATTATGTGGAACAAAAGCAGAGCTCCTTTCTCCCTCTCCCACTCTCCATCTTCTGATTCTTCCCTCCAAATGGCTGATGTAACCCTGGCTGAGGCTCACTGCCCTAGAAAACCTGTGCAGGTGATGCAGCCAGCTCTGTGCCAGTCCTTGGGTAGAAACTCTTCCTTTGCTTGGTTTATCTTTGCTCTGGCTGACCAAGTCTGAACTCACAATAAACTATCCTTCTGCCAACCACCATTACCTGGGGGAAGACCAGCCAGACCAGACGGGATCTAGTGTTCAGGGGCATCTAATTCCCAATGCTGCATCCCTTCCTCTCTACCATGCCACCTCCCACTTCCTTTCTTTCGTCACCTTGACCTGGGCAAACCACTCCACCAAGTTGAAAAATCTGACAGAAATAAAACATAAACCACCTCTCTTTCTCTAATCTCTCAATTCTGACACCAGTCCCCAGCCCATACTCACCAGAAGAGCATGAAAATGAAGGAGATGACTGTGTAGCAGACCAGAATGGAAAACAGACAGATGAGAGGAGCTCAGCTTATTCAGCCACACTGACAGTTTGCACCCCAACAAGGACAGAAGGCCAAGAGCAAGTGGCAGCCCACTAATGGAGTTGACAGAGTTCTGCAGCCAGAGGCATGCATATCACATTTCACTAGCATCCCAAGAACATATGCAAAATTCATTTACAAAGTGGAAACTAACCTGTGTTCTCCTGGGGATGTTGCAAACTGTTCTCTGCTGAGACCCAAGCAAGTAATTAATCAAAAAATAGTCAAGAGATCTGTGCCTTGCCTAAATTAAAGTTTAATGAGACGTTTAAGAATTTTTTCAGGTGTCAATAAATTCTTTCACTACCTAGGTAACAGTTTTATTTACTCTGAACGATACCTGACTATTCCAACTAGTACCTGACTACTCCAAATAGCAGGAAAGTCCTGCTATAAACAACTAGGAAACACAATGACTGTGGAAAACTCTAGCATATAGAAGGGAATGAAATAAGAACACTGTTTTACCTAATGCTGAAGAGCGCCGCTGGAGTTCCTCATTAAGCTGTTTTTTATAAGGTGTGGGTGACCTAACAGACTGTGTCCTTGAAGGGAGCTGAGGGCTGGTCCAACTTCCACTCAAAGGCTGCTGTTCTCCCTGTCCTCCTTCTGCTCTCTCTGTAGCAAGGGAACACTTGGCATTACTTAAAAAACTAAGACTGAGAGTTCAGCAATGAGAAGGAAGTAGATGAAATTTTCAGGCAACAATGTATACATGTATTATATGCATAACTAAAAACTATTTTTTTTCTTTTTCATTTATTTAATTTTAAATACAGGCAGGTCTCCCCATGTTGCCCAGGCTGGTATTGAACTCCTGGCCTCAAGCAATCCTGCCACCTCAGCATCCCAAAGTGCTGAAATTACAGGCATAGGCCACTGTGCCCAGCCTAGATTTTAAAAAAAGAAAATTCAAAGAAGGGGGCAAAACTACAGGCCAATAAACACACCCTTGGTATATATGATCTTCTATTTGTTTCACTTTTCATTAGAAATTTTTTATGCATATTAAAGGAAACAAAATATAAGCTTCATATGAAGGCAGGGATTTTTGGGGTCTGTTTATGTGACAGATCCCTTACACTATTAAAATAGTTTCCAGCACAAAGGAGGTACCCAATAAACATTTGCTAAATAAATAAAAATTTTATTGCCTTATGACAACTCAGTGTAACGTGGTATGATAAACAGGATCCTGGAACACAAAAAGAACAAGTGGTAAAAACTCAAGAAATCTAATAAAATATGTAATTTAGTTAATAATCTATCAATAATAGTTCATTAATTGTAACAAATGTACCAGACTAATGTAAAATGTTTATATAAGGAAAACTCGGTATGGGAGTATACGGAAATTCTATCTTCCCAATTTTTCTATAAATCTAAAACTCTTCTAAAAAATAGTTTATTTTTTAAAACATCATTGTCTTAAAAATGTACTAAAGGGTTTTCATAGCACTTTAAACATGATCATAAATAAAATCCAGTTAATATTATTAAAGGTTCTACTGAGTTAATTAATACTATTAACCTCCCCAAATGCTTTACGACAAGAATTACTTTCTAACATACTTCAAGTAATACAGACAAAGGGCATAGGCCATGCTTTTTTTAATTCTTGTTCCAAGTAAAAGACATATTACTTAAAAAGAGCTCATTTTAAAAGTATCTTTTCATTTGATGTCATTACATGTACAACTTAGTCTAACAGTTTTTTTTTTTTTTTTTGAGACGGAATCTCGCTCTGTCGCCCAGGCTGGAGTGCAGTGGAGTGCAGTGGCGCAATTTCGGCTCACTGCAAGCTCCGCCTCCCGGGTTTACGCCATTCTCCTGCCTCAGCCTCCCCAGTAGCTGGGACTACAGGCGCCCTGCCATCTCGCCCGGCTAATTTTTTGTATTTTTTAGTAGAGACAGGGTTTCACCGTGTTAGCCAGGATGGTCTCGATCTCCTGACCTCATGATCCACCCGTCTCGGCCTCCCAAAGTGCTGGGATTACAGGCTTGAGCCACCGCGCCCGGCTAGTCTAACAGTTTTAAGTCAACAAGAACCCTAATGACAGCTTCCAGTTTTTTAAAAGTATAAACCTTTCATCCCACGTACTGTTCCTTTTAGTTTCATTGCTTTAAATATTTTAGCTATTAACCCCCAAAAGAACAAAGTCCATTCTATGAACTAATTTGAAGTATATTCACAAAAAAAGGGCCAGGCGCGGTGGCTCACGCCTGTAATCCCAACACTTTGGGAGGCCGAGGCGGGCGGATCACGAGGTCAGGAGATCGAGACCATCGTGGCTAACACGGTGAAACCCTGTCTCTACTAAAAAACACAAAAAATTAGCCGGGCGTGGTGTCAGGCGCCTGTAGTCCCAGCTACTAGGGAGGCTGAGGCAGGAGAATGGCGTGAACCTGGGAGGCGGAGCTTGCAGTGAGCCGAGATGGCAGCAATGCACTCCAACCTGGGCAACAGAGCGAGAATCTGTCTAAAAAAAAAAAAAAAGAGAAAACAAGAACAACAAAAAGAGACGACTACTTTCTTCATTAAAAGAAACCTCCTTTTAACATTTAGTTTTTTATTATTTTTTCTTGAAACGGAGTCTCGCTCTGTCTCCTAGGCTGGAGTGCAGTGGCGTGATCTTGGCTCACTGCAAGCTCCGCCTCCCGGGTTCACGCCATTCTCCTGCCTCAGGCTCCCCAGCAGCTGGGACTACAGGTGCCCAGCACCATGCCTGGCTAATTTTTTTGTATTTTTAGTAGAGACGGGGTTTCACCGTGTTAGCCAGGATGGTCTCGATCTCCTGACCTTGTGATCTGTACACCTCAGCTCCCAAAGTGCTGGGATTACAGGTGTGAGCCACCACAGCCAGCCTAACATATAGTTTTTAATCCAGATCTTTAGTTACCAATAATTAATGATATTACAGTGAAAATTCTAGCTTTCTCTTCAGCAGTAAAACCTGGTGACCTACGATTAAAGCTATCAGCTTGTTAATATTTCACTTTCTTACAGACCCCACATTAAAGCTGAACAGACTACTGACCACTATATGATCATGGTGAGCTACTGGAGACAAAGGAGTATTTCAAAGAATCAAACCTGAATCAAACCTCTTATATTTAATATGTCTTACCTTTGTTAAAACGAAAGAGATTTACAAAGGAACTATAAGCTGATTTAAAAGGGGGCTCATCTTGATCAGGAGTCAAAGGTTTAAAGTGTGTGAGATGAGAAGGACTAGTAGGAGATCGAGGCAAATCATTAGCAGAGTCCAGTGTTGGGGACGTCTTATCATCTGTGGCCATTTCATGAGTCTAAAAAACAAAAGAAACAAGCAAAAGATCTAAGTTCCTCAGGAAGCTCAAAAATTGATTCCAAACAGCATCCAAATATCTAGAAAATCCTATTCTGTGAAAATTCAGATCTATGAAAACAAACAGTAAATAAATCTAGCTTCATATATTCCAAAGGACTGAAAACACTGCTGTCTAAATCATAAGAGCCTCAATCATCTAAAACTATGATCTGATAGCCAACTCAATTTTGAACATTACTATTCAAATTATAGAAAATATTTAAATTGGCCGGGCACGGTGGCTCAAGCCTGTAATCCCAGCACTCGGGAGGCCGAAACGGGCAGATCACGAGGTCAGGAGATCGAGACCATCCTGGCTAACACGGTGAAACCCCGTCTCTACTAAAAAATACAAAAAACTAGCCAGGCGAGGTGGCGGGCGCCTGTAGTCCCAGCTACTCGGGAGGCTGAGGCAGGAGAATGGCGTAAACCCGGGAGGCGGAGCTTGCAGTGAGCTGAGATCCGGCCACTGCACTCCAGCCCGGGCGACAGAGGGAGACTCCGTCTCAAAAAAAAAAAAAAAAAGAAAATATTTAAATTAATAAAAATTTGGAGGTAAAGCATTAATGTGAGCAGGCAGAAAGAAAAATAAGCATTTTCACATCATTTCTATCTCTTTCATTTTAACATGTTTCAGAAGAAGGGATACACAACAGCTTTTTAAAGTTATGGGGGGAAGCTAGTTATACAACACACATATAAATTCTTCAGTCTTATTTTACTTATTTCAACTTTTTTTTTTTTGAGATGGAGTCTTGCTCTGTCGCCTAGGCTGGAATACAGTAGTGTGATCTTGGCTCACTGCAAGCTCCACCTCCCAGGTTCAAGTGATCCTCTCACCTGAGCCTCCTGAATAGCTAGGACTACAGGCGCACATCACCACATCCAGCTAATTTTTTGTATTTTCAGTAGGGAAGGGGTTTCACCATGTTGGCCAGGCTGGTCTCGAACTCCTGATCTCAGGTGATCCACCTGCCTCAGCCTCCCAAAGTGCTGGGATTACAGGCATGAGCCACCATGCCTGACCTCAACTTTTACATTTTAAAAAATAATATAAAAATCATTATATTTCTAAGACAAGGACATGAAAGTCATCCTTTAATGACATTTCTACAAAACTTTAACAATTACCTCAAGGTACACTTCATTCAAATCAACAAGTTGTTCCCCACTATCTTTGCTCCTAAACACACGAACCTGTAGTTTTTCCTCCCTTTAAGCCTCAATTTATAGAGACATTAAGAAGAAGATCTTCTTAAAGGCCTTTTTTTCTAAATAACCAAAAAACCATATTTCAACCAAAGCAATAAAGCTAACCACATCACCAGATGGAAGTTACAGAAAAGTACTATTTTCTGCCATATTGATTCATATTTCAAAGAGAAAAACCATGGATAACTCAAATCATTAACATACTGTAGACTGGGCTGGGCACGGTGGCTCACACCTATAATCCCAGCACTTTGGGAGGCCAACGTGGGCGGATCACCTGAAGTCAGGAGTTCGAAACCAGCCCGGGCAACATGGTAAAACCCCATCTCTACCAAAAATACAAAAATTAGCTGGACACGGTGGCAGGTGCCTGTAATCACAGTTACTCAGGAGGCTGAGGCAGAAGAATCACTTGAACCCAGGAGTCGGAGGTTGCAGCGAGCCAAGATCACACCACTGCACTCCAGCCTGGGCAACAAGAGCAAAACTCCGTCTACAAAAAAAAAAAAAAATACCGTAGTCTGGCCCAGACATGGACCCTGCAGGAGATGAGTGCCCCCATCCACACACTGTCCTTTGGCCAGCAGACATCATGCCTCCCAAGGATATTCTGGGGAAGAACCAGCAGGGCTCTCCATCTCCAAAGCAGCTGCCAAGCCAGCAGCAGCATGAGCCCCTCCAGCCAAGACCAAAGCTGAGCCAGCTATCCCATCCCCCAGGCCCCTGAGAAAATCCAGGAGCCTCAAGTCGATCTCTCCAAAGCGATCAAGTTTAACAGGGACCACCTGGAGGAGTTCAAGGCGGCCTTCAAGCTGTTTAACTGAGTGGGGGCTGGCAAGATCCTGTACAGCCAGTTTGGGGACATGATGCGGGCCCTGGGCCAGAACCCCACCAATGCCAAGGTGCTCAAGTTCCCTGGGAACCCCAAGAGTGATGAGCTGAATGAAGTCCCAGCATGTGGATTTCGAGACTTTCCTGCCCATGCTCCAGGTGGCAGCCAAGAACCGGAACCAAGGCACATATGAGGAGTACTTGGAGGGGCTTCATGTGTTTGACAAAGAGGGGAATAGCAAAGTCACCAGAGCAGAGCTCAGACAAGTCCTCATCACCCTGGGAGAGAAGATGGCTGAGGTGGAGATGGAGACTGTTCTGGCAGGACATGAGGATAGCATTAACTAGGAGGCCTTCCTGAAACACTATGAGGCCTTCCTGAAACACATCGTAAGCATACTGAGCTCTGTAGATCCCTAGGGCCCAGACACTGGGCCCCCGCAGGCAGAAGCTTGTTCCAACCACCAGGAGGCTACCTATTGTTTCAAAATAAGGACAACGTTCTTCCCTTGGAGAAAACAATATATATACTATAGCTTATAATCTAGTCTCCACTTTACAAAGACGACATTACAGTCTTGGTAAAATGCTTTTCACATTCAAAATCATATCTACCATCTCATTTTCTTCTTACAATCCCGGAAGGCACACACAGCTGGCTTTATTACATTTTACCTTTGAGGCAATCAAGGTTCACTGAACCTAAAACAACTTTCTTGGGGGTCAGACAGTAGTAGAACTGTCACTATACCCCAAGTCTCACCCCAAAAGTAAGTATTACATCAAAATTACTTTTGTAGCTCTTCACACTTTCCTTTTAACCTATCCGCATTCTCTACTTAAGGCTCTGTCTGATCAATAATTTAATGAATAAATTAAGGCAGAAAGGAAAACACTGACTTAAACAGAATTTGGCAATACAGTTTATTTGGGGGGGAGGGAAAAGAAAAAGAGGAAGAGGAAGGGGAAGGAAAGGGGAAGGAGAAAAGGAAGAAGAAGGGGAAAGTTTCTAATATCTTCCATTGAGAAGAATAATCAACAATCCTTCTGAAGTGTCATGACAATTCAGCAAAAAGTGTTGGGCAGTAAGCTGATGACTGATCAACTATACACTCAAAAAAAAGTTTGTGTGGTTATTTATTTAAAAAAAAAAAAAAAAGTCCAGGCACTGTGGCCTCATGCCTGTAAACCCAGCACTTTAGGAAGCTGAGATGGGAGGATCGCTTGAGGCCAGGAGTTCCAGACCAGCCTAGTCAACATAGCAAGACTTCATCTCTATTTTATTTAGGAAAAAAAAAAAAAAGAGTACTGGAGAGAAACAATAATGTGATGGCCGTAACAACCACCCCTGGAAAACAGCCTACATTCTGCTTTAACACAAGTAACATCAGAAGCAGAGATGGCATTCTGCCTAAAGAGTCTTAGAACTACTTCTAAAGGTTATCTACACAAAAATTATACTTGGCTTTGGAAATAGGAAGATAAAAATTCCCATGAAATCACTTACCAAGTGTAGCCGCTGAAATATAAACCCAATCATGTAGTTAACCCTAATGATTACATAATGATACTAGGCCCTGAAAAAATTATCTTACAACTCTCACTCTTTAGCAGCTTAACAACGCTTTAAAATATAAATTAGGACTCCTTCCTGAGAGGTAATCAGTCCTATTAACCCACCTACCCAAAGCCTTCTGATATGTCATCAATACTTTACTCTTTCTAATTAAGGCTACTAATACATGCAGACCTCCTACAAACTATGAGAAGCCAAATCAGTAAAGGCCGGACGTGGTGGCTCACACCTGTGATCCCCACACTTTGGGAGGCCGAGGCAGGAGAATCCCTTGAGCCTGGGAGGCAGAGATTGCAGTAAGCCGAGATCGTGCCATTTCACTCCAGCCTGGGCGAGGGAGGGAGACCCCAGGCCCGGTGGCTCACGCCTGTAATCCCAGCACCTTGGGAGGCTGAGGCGGGTGAATCGCCTGAAGTCAGGAATTCGAAACCAGCTTAGCTAACATGGTGAAATCCCGTCTCTACCAAAAATACAAAAATTAGCCGAGTGTTCTGTCGCGCGCCTGTAATCTAGCTACTCAGGAGGCTGAGGCAGAAGAATCGCTTGAACCCGGGAAGGCAGAGGTTGCAGTCGGCCGAGATCGCGCCACTGCACTCCAACCTGGGGTACTGAGCGAGGCTCTGTCAAAAAAAAAAAAAAAAAAAAAAAACTGGAAATTTAATAATTTAGGAAAGTTGAATATTGGAAATGTTAGCTTCTATCAACAAAGATTTCTTGTTACATTTTTTACCAACACGCCTAAAAGAGAACCCGAGCACGATCCAGAAAGCAGAAAAAGGGAGAATATAGGAAATTAGTCTTGCTCCACAGAAGAGATTTAACCTACACAATCTTTGTCACAAACACGGAAGGAAAGAAGGAAGGAAGGAAGGAACATTTTTTGTAAGAATACTGACAGAGTGGGAGTTTTGGAGTGCCAAAGGGACTCAAATAAATCAGAAATAAGTACACCGTACCAAGCGACTACCTCTATTGTCAACACGGGACATATTTTTGAACACAGGATGCACTGCGTCAATGCTAATGAATGATATATACACATCACATACACACCAATAACTTGCTTTATACAAAATTCTATCACTTCTTTATTTCTTGACTGTCTCAGGAATAACCTCTGATTGGGCAGAAAACCCCTAAGTCCTAAAAGTTTCCAATACATTCCATTCTCATCCTTTTGTTGGGAACATTCTAAGCAAAGGGTAAACACTAATTGGGAATAAGCCTCCTCAAGAGACTCCGAAACGTAAGTTGAAATGGAATCGTCTCAAATAGCAAAGGCAAGCATTTAAGACAAACACACATTTGAACCCCACGGTTGGTATCGTTTCTGCAGCTCATGAACTTTCTTTTCCAGCCTACGGATGCGCCTCTAACAAACTCAGAACTCACGCACTCAGAGGGAAAAGCAACTGGACTCTTCCCCTCCTAAATAACTTCAGGCGTAAGGGTCGAGAAAGAGGCAAAGGAACTTCAAACGTTTCCAAGGAAATCTTAAGGGCCCCACCCGGCTTCCGTCCCCACTCGCCAGACGGGTAAACAGGAGGACGAGCTAATTCTAAAGCCAGGTTGTCTGCCCTTCCTTGCTCAGCCGCAGCCAGGGCCTAGCCCCCGGCTGTGGAACCCTGGTTCTCACCTTCACCTCAGCTCTGGCCCAGAAGCTCCCCATACCGGCCTCCCTCCCATGCTCAGCCCGAGCGGGCTAAGGTCCAGGCCCCCTCCCTTACCTGCGCCTCCCGCCCCGGCCGCGCCGGTTGCCCCCCGCCCCAGCCACCGCTTCACCGGCTCAGCCCCCGGAAGTCGGCCCCCCGAGCCCGGCGGTGGGCTCCTCAGGCCGCGGACGGTTGCGGCAGGAAGCAAAGCTGCTTACATGGTTGCTGCGGCTTCTCGCTTCCCCCCAAGGCTCCGCCCTCTGTTTTCCTGTCCCCCAATCCACAATCTTTCCCGGGGGCGGCTCCTCCCAGCCCGCCCGACGCTCGGATCAGATGCTCAGGCAGAAGGAGTCCAGCCCAGATCGAGTCGTCCTGATCTTTTGGCCGAGATTAGGCCGCTTCAGCCTTCCTGGAAGAAGCCAGGGGGACTGCGCTCCTGAGCGTCACGCGTGCGGGGTCACCGAATGGGTGCTTGGTGCTCTGCACGGGTGCTGGCTGGACTGCGATTACCGTATGTGTTCGATACTGTGGGCACTCATAATGTTACTGAGTTGTAGACAGTTCATTCGTGTAGCGCTGAACCAGAGTTAGCGAGGACTCTGTTTCCAGACTTGCATGACTCCGCCAGTAACCAGCCATATGATCTTAAACAAATTGCTCATTTATTTAGGCCTTAGACCTCAGGTGTGTAAAGTCGGATTAATAAAAGGACTCACTTCTTAATATTTTATTGAAATTAAGTAAATGCACTTAAAGCGAATGGCACAGTTCCGTGACCCGGAGTAAATGATGTTGGCTTTATAGTTAATTTTTTCATTTAGGTGTTGTGTTGCAAATACTGATGCAAATAAAGTTACCAAGCCCTGTGTTGCTCAGCTTGGCTAGCGTTATTCGTTATTTCTGTCCTGCTAAGAGCGCAGTGCGGTTAACTGCAGAAAACATGCCCGCCGCAGTTGTGGGGCTTGGTAGGGGAGTATGAAAAGGAGACGAAACCTAAAGGGAAGTGCAGCTTTAAATTTTCCTGAAGAGTTTTGTCAAATCCCAACCCAATTTTCCTTGAGTTGGAAAGTACCATCGAAACCTGCAGGTTGATTCCAGTGTAAATCCCAGTCACCATCCTCAGCTGGGCCCTTCAGCAGTCTTTCTGGGGAGTCTGTAGTCAGCTTCTCCCATACCTCATTAGTGCCGCGCCAGACCACCACCACAACCCCCACATTACCGTGACTATCATTCTCAGCAGAGAATCTTATTTTATACTCAAGTGAAAAATCCCAAGTTATCTGAGCATGACCCTTAACAAATCTAATTCCCCCCCCACCACAACATTTACCTACATCCACATCTGCCCTGGTCTGCCTTTCTCCCTCATCTCACTGAGGAAGGGGCCTCTTCTTCCCCCAGCTCAATCCTTTTGGCCCCCAATTCACCCTCTCCTGTCTGCCAGCTTGCACCATATCTGCAACGTCCCCTTTTCCAATGACTCTTCCTCCTCAGCCCATAAAGATGCTCAAGTCTCTACCTTCCTTTAAAAAAATTTAAAAAAAAAAATTTACGATAAGCAAAAAAGGCCCTCGTAATTACCACCATATGTTAATATTTCATAAACCTACATGAAGTATAAAATAGGTACAGAGATCATATGAAAGGAATAAATCGCCCAGCCACAAAGACTGTAGTGTATGTAGAAACTCCATCTATGGTTTTTAAAAAAAGAAAAAAGTACACTCCACAAATATTTTTTAGTCCCTAATTTAACCTGCAGTGTGTTAGTTATATAAGCACACTGCACTAAGGATAAAATTATGAACATATCCCACTGCTTCACTTAACTAGCCTAAAAAATAAAAATATATGTGAACATTACACAGTCCATGTCCTCAAGAAGCTTACCATCTAATATCTATATTAAACTGCTTACAGTTTAATTTCTGTGGAAAAGAGATTGAAAACTGGGCTACTGTTTTTGGGGAAAAAACATCATTTTAGATTCTCACTTCACACTAGACATCCAAAATTAATTCCAGAGGAATTTTATCTGTAGAGAGATTATTTGTGTATATATCCTCCTCAAAAACTTTCATTTAAGCACAGATTTAGGATTCTTGCTGAATCAATTATTGTTTGATGATATTATACTTCTATTCCTCTATATGTATTAGTAGAATTTTACTGCAACTAATAGCTTTCCATCGTTTTCTTTCTTTCTTTATATTAGTTAGTATGACTTTGGACTCATTTTTCTCCAACATGTTATAGTTCGTTACTGCCACCATTCATTTCTATGCTCCAGGTGTCCCTGCCTTGGCCAGTGTGAGCCCCTTCCAGCAGACCCCTGAGTCCATTTGACATGCCTCCATTACTTTTTGAGCACATCTTACTTTTTGTTCTTTTTCTCTCTCCACCACCCCTTACCCCTGGCAACCATGATTCTACCCACTGCTTCTATGAGTTCAACATTTTTACATTCCACATATATGAGATCTTGTGGTATATTTCTGTGCCTGGCTTATTTCACTTAACATCATGTCCCCAGGTTCATCTATGTTGTCACAAAAGACAGAATTTCCTTATTTTTAAGGCTGAATAATGTTCCACAGTATATATATACGACATTTTATTTTGTTATTATGTTTTTTGACATGGAGTCTGTCACCAAGGCTGGAGTGCAGTGGCACAATCTGGGCTCACTGCAATCTCCACCCTCCATCCCCCACCCCGATTCTCCTTCCTCAGCCTCCCGAGTAGCTGGGATTATAGGCGACTGCCACCGCACCCTGTTAATTTTTGTATTTTTAGTAGAGACAGGGTTTCACCATCTTGGCCAGGCTGGTCTTGAACTCCTGACCTCGTGATCCACCTGCCTCAGCCTCCCAAAGTGCTGGGATTATAGGCATGAGCCACTGTGCCCAGCCCGACATTTTCTTTATTCAGTTGTTCGTTGATGGACACTTAGGTTGATTTCATATCTTGGCTATTGTGAATAATGCTGCAATAAAGATGGGAGTGCAGATACTTCTTCAAAATAGTGATTTTGGCTGGGCACGGTGGCTCACGCCTGTAATCATAGCACTTTGGGAGGCCAAGATGGGAGGACTGCTTGAAGCCAGAAGCTCAACACCAGCCTGGTCAACATAGCAAGACCCCATCTCTATAAAAGGATTTTTTTTTAATTTCAATAAAAGAAAAAATAGTGATTTTATTTCCTTTGTATATACACCCTGTAGTGGGATGACTGGATCACATGATAGTTTTATTTTTAAACTTTTTGGCAACTTCCATACTGTTTTCCATAATGGCTATACTAATTTACCTTCCTACCAACAGTGTGCAGGGGTTTCCTTTTCTCTATTTTCTCTCTTTTCTCTATTTTCTTTTTTCTATTTTCCTTACTTCTATTTTCCTTTTCTCTATTTTCTCCTTTTCTCTATTTTCTCTATTTTCTCTTGTAATAGGTGTGAAGTGATATCTCTCACTATGGTTCTAATTTGCATTTGTCTGATGATTATGTTGAACATATTTTTCATATACCTGTTGGCCATTTGTATGTCCTCTTTTGAGAAATGTCTATTCACATCCTTTGCCCATTTTATAATCAGATTATTTGTTTTCTTACTATTGAGTTGTTTGAGTTCCTTATATATTTTGGATATTATCCCTTTATCAGATGTATGGCTGGCAAATATTTGCTCCTGTTCTCTCTGTTGTCTCTTCAATCTGTTGATTGTAACCCTTGCTCTGTAGAAACTTTTAAGTTTTATGTAATCTCATTTGTCAGTTTGGCTTTTGTAGCCTGTGCTTTTGGGGTCATATCTAAAAAATCACTACTCAGACCAATGTCATGGAGCTTTTCCCTCTCCTTTTTTTTTTTCTAGTAGTTTTACAGGTTTCACGTCATACACATAAGTCTTCAATTTACTTAAGTTGATTATTATATATGATATGAGATAAGCCTCTAATTTCATTCTCTTAAATATGGATATTCCATTTCCCCATTACTACTTATTGAAGAGAATATCCTTTCCCTATTGTGTATTCTTGGTCCCTTATTGAACAACTGACTGTAAATGGGTAGATTTTTTTCTGGACTCTTTATTCTGTTCTTCATTTTTTAATCTTTTTTAAAAATTAGCAATGCTATTAACTGATGGACTCTTTATTCTGTTCAGTTGGTTTTTCTGTTTTTCTGCCACTATCATGCTGTTCTGATTACTGTAACTTTGTAGTATATTTTGAGATCAAGCAGTATGATGCTTCTAGCTTTGTTCTTTTTGCTCAAGATTTCTTTAGCTATTCATCCTTTTTTGTCATTCCATAGGAATTTTAGAGTTTTTTTTCTAGCTGTGTGAAAAATGTCATTGGAATTTTTATAGGGATTACATTGAATCTGTGAATCACTTTGGACATTTTAACAATATTCTTTCAACCCATAAACATGAGATGTCTTTTTATTTATTTCTGTCTTCTTCAGTTTCTTTCATCAATGTTTTATAGGTTTCAGTGTGCGGGTCTTTTAGTTATGTTAATTTATTTCTTTTTTTCTTTTTTTTTTTTTTTGAGATGGAGTCTCACTCTGTCTGTCCCCAGGGCTGGAGTGCAGTGGTGCCATCTTGGCTCACTGCAACCTCTGCCTTCTGGGTTCAAGCGATTCTCCTGCCTCAGCCTCCTGAGTAGCTGGGATTGCAGGTGCCTGCCACTACGCCCAGCTAATTTTTTTTGTATTTTTAGGAGATACAGGGTTTCACCATGTTGGCCAGGCTGGTCTCAAACCCCTGACCTCGTGCTTCGCCCACCTTGGCCTCCCAAAGTGCTGGGATTATAGGCGTGAGCCACCGCGCCCAGCCCGTATTTATTTCTAAGTATTTTAATATATTTTTGTAGCTATTGCAAATAGGATTGTTTTATGGATTTCTCTTTCAGATAGTTCACTGTTAATATTTGGAAACACTACTCATTTTTGTATACTGGTTTTATATCCTACAACATTACTAAATTTCTTTATTAATTCTTTTTTTTTTTTTTTTTTTGAGACGGAGTCTCGCTTTGTCACCCACACTGGAGTGCAGTGGCCGGATCGCAGCTCACTGCAAGCTCCGCCTCCCGGGTTTACGCCATTCTCCTGCCTCAGCCTCCCGAGTAGCCGGGACTACAGGCGCCCGCCACCTCGCCCGGCTAGTTTCTTTTTTTTTTTTTTTGTATTTTTAGTAGAAACGGGGTTTCACCGTGTTAGCCAGGATGGTCTCGATCTCCTGACCTCGTGATCCGCCCGTCTCGGCCTCCCAAAGTGCTGAGATTACAGGCTTGAGCCACCGCGCCCGGCCTCTTTATTAATTCTAATAGTTTTTTGGTGCAATCTTTAGGATTTTTCTATATAAGATCATGTCATCTGCCAGGCGTGGTGGCTCACGCCTGTAATGCCAGCACTTTGGAAGGCCAAGGTGGGCAGATCATGAGGTCAGGAGTTCAAGAACAGCCTGGCCAACATGCTGAAACCCTGTCTTTACTAAAAATACGAAAATTCGCTGGGCATGGTGCTGCGTGCCTGTAGTCCCAGCTACTCAGGAGGCTGAGGCAGGAGAATTTCTTGAACCCGGGAGGCAGAGGTTGCAGTCAGCCGAGATCTCACTGTTGCACTCCAGCCAGAGTAAGACTCTGTCAAAAAAAAAAAAAAAAAAAAAAAAAAAACCATGTCATCAGCAAACAGGTACAATTTAATTTCTTCCTTTTCAATTTGGATGCCTTTTATTTCATTCTCTTGCCTAATTGCCCTGACTAGGACTTCCAGTACTATGTTAAATAGAAGTGGCAAGAGTGCAGGTCCTGATTGTGTTCCTGACCTTAGAGGAAAAGCTCTTTTTTACTGTTGAAATGATGTTAACTGTTGGTTTGTCATATATAACCTTTATTGTGTTGAGGCATATTCTTGCTATACCTAATTTGTTAGGAGCACTTCCTTACTTTTTGACCCAGCAGACTCATCTTGAACTTTCCCTGCCCCAGGCCTAGAATCAATCAGCTCTCAAAGGAGCACCAACTCCTTTTAGTAGGGATGCAGACATGTTTGTAAAAATTATGAAACTCAGTTCCAGCTAGGATGCAATAAAATTAGCACTCTCTTACACTGCGTGTGAAAATATAAATTGATATATTCCCCTCTAGAAAATGATTTGGTGGATTTAAGCACCTTAAAAATATTTATGCTTCATGATCCAATAATCCCCATTCTAGCAATCTAGCCCAAAGAATTGATCTGTGTTTTAAAAAAGTAAGATAAAGACATTTGTCACAGCCATTTATACATTAAAGAAACAAAAAGGAAACATCCAATACAAACCAACACAAATGCCATGAAAGCAGTATAATCAAATCCATTCTAACCAACACAACTGACATGGAAGCAGTATAATCAAATCCATTCTAACCAACACAACTGACATGAAAGCAGTATAATCAAATCCATTCTAACCAACACAAATGCCATGAAAGCAGTATAATCAAATCCATTCTAACCAACACAAATGCCATGAAAGCAGTATAATCAAATCCATTCTAACCAACACAACTGACATGGAAGCAATACAAATGATTTTTTAAAATATGTAGGCATCAATAGTATGTTGACTAAGACTTTTAAAAGCAATTTTCCGCTGGGCGTGGTGGCTCATGCCTGTAATCTCAACACTTTGGAATGCCAAGGCGGGGAGATCACTAGAGGTCAGGAGTTCAAGACCAGCCTGGCCAATATGGTGAAACCTCATCTCTACTAAAAATACAAACATTAGCCAGGCATGGTGGCCCACGCCTGTAATCCCAGCTGCTAGGGAGACTGAGGCAGGAGAATCACTTGAACCCTGGAGGTGCAGGTTGTAGTGAGCCAAGATCGCGCCACCGCACTCCAGCCTGGGTGACAGAGCCAGACTCCGTATCAAAAATAAAAAAGTACTTTTCTTTACTTTACAATCAACCTTCTTGAAAAGGTTTTCTTGTCTCTCTTTCCATACCCCCCCATTCATGCTTCAGTCCCCTGTAGTATGGCTTCTATCTTCTGATCCTCACAGAACCATTCCACTTCTATCTTCTTCATCCTCATAGAACCTTTTTACTAAAAGTGCATTCAAGAGGTCCTCCTTTTGCCAAAATTATTTTCAGACCCTGTCTTTTTTTTTAATCTCTCTGAAATACTCCCTCTTTTTTGAAAACTTTCTTGTCTGTTGGCTTCTATGACATCAGGCTCTGCTGATTCTTTGTTAACCCCCAGACTCTCCTTCTCATTCTCTTTGTGGGGGCTCCTTTTCCTCTACGTGACCTTTAAGATGTAAGTGTCCCTCAGAGTTCTCAATGAGGTTGACTTTTCTCCTTACTTTGAAGTCCTAGATAATATATACTCTGTCTTCAACTGTTATCAACACATGCTAAAGATTCCCGAATTTCTTTCTCCAGTCCACCCTTTCTGAACTGCAGATGAGGCCAGCTGCCTCCTGGACATCATCTTGCTGTCCCATGGCATCGCAAAGTTAACAAACCTTAAACTTAACCCATGATCTTGGCCATCAAATCTGTGACTCTATGTGTATTCCTTCCTTGTTGAACTGCACCTGGTCTCCCAAACTCCAAATTCAGAAGTCTCTTTTGCTGTTCTCTCTCCTAATCTTCATGGACAATCAATGACCAAGTTCTATTCATTCCACCTCAGCCTTTTTTAGATAATCAAAATGAAAATACAACCACATTAGAATATTTATGAGAATCCCGTTATCTGGATGAGTGTCTCAAAACCAAATGCTTACAGAAATTTCATGGCCTGTGTTTCCATTTGTGTTTATAACAGTATTTGGGGCCAGACTCTTAAAATACTCAGATTCTTTTACCGGCTATATGAAAGACAAATGATGTCAACATATACAATATTAACAAAATAGAGAAGAGTGCTGGGCTAAATGAACCATCATATGTCATCCAGTAAAATAGGCTGGCTATGTAAAAAAGAAGGTGCACATGGCCGTCCGTGGTGGCTCACACCTATAATCCCAACATTTTGGGAGGCCAAGGCTAGTGGATCACGAGGTCAGGAGATTGAGATCATCCTAGCTCACACGGTGAAACCCCATCTCTGCTAAAAGTACAAAACAAAATTAGTGGGCGTGGTGGCTTATGCCTCTAGTCCCAGCTACTCAGGAGGCTAAGGCGGGAGAATGGCGTGAACCCGAGAGGTGGAGTTTGCAGTGAGCAGAAATGGCGCCACTGCACTCCAGCCTGGGCAGCAGAGCAAGACTCTGTCTCAAAAAAAAAAAAAAAAAAAAGAACGTGCACATAATCAGTGAGCTTCATCTTCACATTTCAAGAAGTAATTTCAGCTAAATGTTATTTGTTATATTTAAGTGACATTAATGGTAATGTGTTGTTTTCTACTTTTCTTTCCAGTCATTTTATCTATAAATTTTTGTATTTTACAGTTGTATAAGAGCTGTCAGCATAAGAAGCATATATCTAGTTTTATGCATATTTATAGCAATATTTTAATGTCGATCCTAGGGATCTGAAAAATAACTTTTTTAAGAGATAGGGTCTCGCTTGGTTGCCCCAGTTAGAGTGCAGTGGTGCAATTATAGCTTACTGGAACCTGCAGCCTTGAATTCTTGGGCTCAAGTGATCCTCCCACTTCAGCCTCCCAGGTAGCCAGAACTATAGGCGCATTCTTGCCTGTCTAATTTTTGTTTGTTTGTTTTGTATAAAGAGGGTCTCCCTATGTTGCCTAGGCTGGTTAAAAACTCCTAGCCTCAAGCAATCCTCCTGCCTTGGCCTCCCAAAGTGCTGAGATTACAGACTTGAGCCACTGCACCCGGCCAAATTTTTCAGTGGAAAATGAACTCCTCCATAACTGGCTTAGGAAACACTGTTTTAGATGCTGAGACTCCAATAACTGCCACCTTTACTACTACATTGGCTTAAAGCCAAGTTTGCCGCCATCTCTAGCATGTGTTTAGGATTTGATATAACATGTTTTATGATTAAATTTGCCTTGGTTCTATATAACATCCTATAGCTATTCACTTTTTAACCTTATTTTTCTCAATGATAGTGAATGTCTTTATTGTGCTATATTTGACATATTTATGGATGCCCTACATTGTTTAGGGAACAAGTATGGATATGAATGCTTACTTTTGGTAGTGAGCAAGGGGTAATAAGAAATGTGAACCTGATATAATATAAAGTAACTACAGTCTTGGGTGTCTTAGGGCATCAGATTCAAGATGAAAATTAAAAGTGTGGGGAAAAGAAAGAGAGATAAGATTGTTTCTGTGTCTATGCAGAAATGGAAGTCATAAGAAACTCCATTTTGATCTGTACTAAGAAAAATTGTTCTGCTTTGAGATGCTGTTAATCTGTAACTTTACCCCAACCCTGCGCTCACAGAAACATGTGCTGTATTGAATCAATGTTTAATGAATTTAGGGCTGTGCAGGATGTGCCTTGTTAACAATATGTTCGCAGGCAGTATGCCTGGTAAAAGTCATCACCGTTCTCCACTCTCTATTAACCAGGGACACAGTGCACTGCAGAAAGCCGCAGGGACCTCTGCCCAAGAAAGCCTGGGTATTGTCCAAGGTTTCCCCCAACTGAGATAGCCTGAGATATGGCCTTATGGGAAGGGAAAGACCTTACATCCCCCAGCCAGACACCCGTGAAGGGTCTGTGCTGAGGAGGAGTAGTGAAAGAAGGAGGCCTCTTTGCAGCTGAGATAAGAGGAAGGTTTCTGTGTCCTGCTTGTCCCTGGGAATGGAATGTCTTGGTGTAAAGCTGACCATTCATTCTATTCTGAGATAGGAGAAAATCGCCTATCTCAGATAGGCTGGAAGCAAGATATACTGGCAGCAATACTTCTCTGTTACTCCTTGCTACACTGAGATGTTTGTGTAAAGTGAAACATAAATCTAGCCTATGTGCACATCCAGGCACAGCACCTTCCCTGGAACTTATCCGTGATACAGATTCCTTTACTCACATTTCCCTGCTGACCTTCTCCCCACCATCACCCTGTTGCCCTGCCACACTCCCCTCACCAAGATAGTAAAAATAGTCATCAATAAATACTGAGGGAACTCAGAGACCACTGCCGGTGCAGGTCCCCGCATGTTGAGCACCAGTCTCCTGGGCCCACTGTTCTTTCTATATACTTTGTCTCTGTGTTTTGTTTCTTTTCTCAGTCTCTCGTCTCCACCTGAGAAGTACCCACAGGTGTGGAGGGGCAGGCCCCCTTCAAAAAGCTCATATACCTCTCTAAACAGTTCTACAGGAATAAATGGAGGTTGGCTGCCAATACCCCTTAAGCCACCTCAAAAACCAAGTTGACAGGCTGTATGCTTTTTTCTTTTCTCTCGGGAAAAATACCAGTGCCCTCTAGTGTCCAAAGTGCATGAGTAGTACCTTGTAGATCAGTTTATCTTCAAAGAGTAATGTACTAATTCAATGTTAGAGATAATTTTTTAAAATAAATTTTGGAGACTGGGCGCAGTGGCTCACACCTGTAATCCCAGCACTTTCGGCGGCCGAGGCAGGCGGATCACTTGAGGTCAGGAGTTCGAGACCAACCTGGCCAACATGGTGAAACCCCATCTCTACTAAATACAAAAGTTAGCTTAGCATGGTAGCACACCTGTAGTCCCAGTTACTTGGGAAGCTGAAACGGGAGAATCACTTGAACCCAGGAGGTGGAAGTTGCAGTGAGCCGAGACTGCGCCACCACACTCCAGCCTGGGTGACAGAGCAAGACTCTGTCTCACAAATAAATAAATAAATATTGGAGCATTAAATTCTGGGCAGCAATATAAAAGCATGCTATTATCCTACAGATCACAATATAAAACACTCTTTATTTTCATGTTTTTGAGAGCAATGAACACACAAGATATAATCTCTGGAGGAGACCAGAATTCCTTTTTTAATCCACCATTTTCTAAGGCTTCACATCTCTAGTCCAGCTTCACTGGATCACAGATAATCCCCCTCGACTGAGCATGGTGGCCCACACTTGTAATCCCAGGACTTTGGGAGGCCGAGGAGGGCCGATCACTTGAGCCCAGGAGTTCGAGACCAGCCAGGGCAACACGGGAAACCCCATCTCTACCAAAGGAAAAAGAAAAGAAAAGAAATAAAGAAAAATTAGCTAAGTGTGGTTGTGTGCACCTGTAATCCCAGCTACTCGGAAGGCTGAGGTGGGAGGATCTCTTGAGTCCAGGAAGTCAAGGCTGCAGTGAGCGGTGATCGCTCCACTGCACTCCATCCAGGGCGACAGAGCAAGACCCTGTCTTAAAACAGAAAATAGTAAGAATACCATTCATTATCTTCTAACGCAAACAATCAATGGAGTTTCTACAGACCGAGACATACGTGGTGGCAGGACCTGCTTGTGTAACTGTTCCATCCTTTGCATTCGGCAGCGCCGAACCCCCTAGGCGGCCCCGCGCTGGCCGGGGGCACTCTTTCTTCAGCCAAAGGCATGTTCCATTACCGCCCCTCAGGGGCGCGCCAGGCAGCGGGCCGGCCGAGTTGCCACCGCCCGGGGCGCCCTGTCCCCTTAACTTCAGTGCCGACCTGGAAACTCATTCCGTGGTGCTCTAGATTATTACAAAGTTCTGGTTGGTGCAGCCCCAGCGCGCCCCGCTCCCCGGCCTGCAGGTGGCATACGAGTCTCTCCGCTGTCAGGATTCGGGACTGAATCACTGCGGTGCGGAAACCCCTTCCCCCAACAGGATCACCGGGAAAGTGGCACCAAGGAGTCTATATCCTTGGCTGTGGCCACGCCCCTCTCGCCGACTCCGCCCACCCCACGGGAATTGACTCGTGGCGATTGGAGGCGTGGGGGAGGTGGGCTGAGGAGGCGGGGCCTGGGAGGGGACAAAGCCGGGAAGAGGAAAAGATCGGACCCGCCCTATGGTCCCGGGTTTCTGCAGTCTACTTCAGAAGCCGAGGCACTGGGAGTCCGATTTGGAATTGCCAGGCTGTGTTTGTGAGTCTGAGCTTGTGAGCGGCTGTGGCGCCCCAACTCCTCGCCAGCATATCATCCCGGCAGGTAACCTCTGGCTCCGAGGGGCGGCCCGGGTCCCTGGCTGTGGTGGGGTGGTTCTAATTCCCAAGAAGGCAGGAATGGGGTAAAGGAAGAAAGCGCAGATCTTGGGTGTGGAGGGAGTCGAGGCCTGCGGGCAAAGAAGGGAACAAATCCAGGTATTGAGAATGGGAAAAGAAAAAGGGGTAGGAGGGGATGCTGGATGCTTGGATATGCAGAAGGCCTGCTTTTGGGCATGGGAGGAAGAAATTGGGCGGTGGGGAAGTTGGATGCAATGACAAGGGGAAAATCATGTCTGCACTTAAGTTGGACAATGGAGGGGTGGAGATTGCAAGAATTCATGTAGAAGACTAAGCCTGGAGTGTAGGAGGAAGAAAACGTGCAGCAGCTGCGGGCTGGATGCAAAGAAGGCTGTTAAGCCGAAGACGGGCGTCTGCAGGGAACTCAGGCGGCGGGGAATAGCCCTGAGGCCGATCCCTCGCGCCCGCCAGGGGGCGTGGAGGGGGCGGAGCTCCAGCGGCCTTCCGAGGGGTCGCTAGGCCACACGGGGCCAGAGGGGGCTGGGGGAAACACCCCCGCCAGTTCCGGGTGCGTGGAGTTTAAAAGGTCCCAGCACCAGCGAGGGGAGGGGAGGGGACGGGCGGGCGTGGAGACCTGGAAGGAGGTACCGATCCAGCCGTGGTAACAGCCCTCTTGCACAACGGCCATAAGGACGGGTGCAGGCCAAGAGCAAGGACGTGCAAACCCCCAAGACCTGCTAACGGACAGCGAAGCGGGGACACTCAGAGATAATTGTGCTCCCGTGACCTTTATTTGGGAAGTGCCTGCGGGGCCTAAAACTGGCCTTTGTGCCTCCGAATACACTCAGCACTGTACTTGAAACCAGATAAACTGGGCTGTCTGGCAGGTATTAAAAACAGCCAAATTCTCCTGTGAGTGTTCTGTATGTTAACACTTTCTATTCCTTGTTTTGTTTTAGGAGATAAACTACATTCAGTTGAGTCTGCAAGACTGGGAGGAATTGGGGTGATAAATTCATTCACTGTCAAGGTGAGAATTAGCAATTTCCTCCCTTCTGTACTTTCTTTGATGTGGCAGTACAGTGTGTAACTG
The DNA here is from genome assembly GCF_007565055.1 of Rhinopithecus roxellana. Taxonomy (NCBI): domain Eukaryota; kingdom Metazoa; phylum Chordata; class Mammalia; order Primates; family Cercopithecidae; genus Rhinopithecus; species Rhinopithecus roxellana. The sequence continues at coordinate 95,653,201 of NC_044562.1, read as the reverse complement.
GTCTTGGGGGCAGGCCGAGGCACTGCAAGGGAGTGAGTAAGGAATATTTCCAACAACGAATTCCAACAGCTTCCTTGTTTCTTTTAATCCAGGTGCCTTCTCTGCAAGAGAACATTTTCACCCAGAAATTATTGTAGTTCATGAACTCGGCAAAAAACAATCTGGCCAAAAATTTGAGGTTGATGAAAATAATATTAAATGACTCTTTTTTTCATTAAACTATTCTGTATTGTTATTTCAGGTTTATTTTCTGGAATTGCACAAGTATGTTAGGAGATAGGATTCAGCTACTTTAAGAGTAAATGAGCTGGTGCCTGTTGGTCTTGCAACAGCCCTTCCTTCTGAAGTTAGGGTTGGGGTTGGGGTGGAGACAAAATCTTGAGGGGCAACAAAGGTGGAGAAGTCAGTGCAGTGGGGCCTCGAGCCCATCCCACAGAAATCAGATCCAGAAGAAATACAATTATGTTCCACGTGGTAGTAACAAAAAAGCTTCACTGTTTTAGTTAAAAGATGGTAAAAATTTCATGGCTAAGTAATGTGAGGAAAACCTGAAGCGTTTGAAGTATGTATTATGAGATAAAGATTACTGCAGAGAATACAGTTGCTTTAACTGAGAAGGAAGTAGTGAACTAAAAAGATATCAGTCTTTTCATTTTAGGTACAATATTTGACCTCTATTAACTGTATTTGCCATCAATGATAAATTGCCATGTCATGACTGTTGCATCATACTATATAGGAGCATGGCCATGGAAGTGTAGTATCAGGAACCAGATAAGTTCACTGCCTCCTTTTTTGCTTTGTTTTAAAATAAGGATCAGTGTGACAGTGGAATCAAACATGAACTGAATCATATGCTTTCAGCTGTACTACAAATTATACTTGACATTACAGATGGGAAGTAATTGGCTCATCCACACCATTCTGTTCATTTCTTTTAGTCTAGTTCAGTTCCAGAAGGTTCCCCAAAGGAGTCTCCTAAACACTAGTAAGAAAAATTCTAGAATTGCAAATTTGGAGAGTGAAAATGGGCCTGGGGGATTGGAAATACATCCAGGCTTGTCAAGAAACAGGCTTACTGTCTACTAATCATTATATTTTTATTTAAAGACCAAATTACTTTAGCTCAATTTTTAAAGAAAGATTATTTTAGGCCTCTTATCTAATAAATTTTTTAAGTCAATTCTCTTGACTTTTTTAGTCCTTAAGAGAATAAAAGCAATTTGTAGCTGTGTTGTTGGATTAAAAAAGAGTTTCGATTAGAGCATCATTAGAAGGAATAGATAACTTTTAGCAGGCTCAGGGCTTCTTTTGCCTCTAGGGACAAGTTGGGACATGGTCTTCATTGAAGCCTCACAGTTTCATTTCTTCCAAAGGGTCCACCCTTGCACTTTCTGAGAATCAGATTGATTTGTATATGCTACCACCCTATCCTTAAAGTGCTGTCTTCTTAGGACAATGCACAGATTTTCCTGTCCCACTCACTAGCAGCTTACCCTTGCCTGTGAACAGCCAGAAGAAGATGACAGGGACATGCTTTGGTCCTGGGCAGTGGCCCTACTGTATAGAGATTCTTCTAATTGAGAAATCACTTTGTTCTATTTAGCCCTACATCTCGAGTGTCTGAGTTATCTCTAGGAAAACAGTTCCACCGGGAATTCTTCATCTCGCCTTTACACTTAAAGTTTCCCTAAATATGGGTCACAAGAACCAGTTTAATCTCCTCATGGCTAGTTATTTTTATTAAATAACAAAAACAGCCTCTTAAAAGAGGGGAAATACTAGCACTCACCACTCTGCTCATCTTGAGAGCCCAGTAAAATGATGAGCTGGACTGAAGTGTTTGATAAACATGAGATTGTGGAAATAATCTCATTTCACAAGACAAACCAGCAGTTGAGCATAATGATTGCATTATGAAGGGCATGTTATAGAGTCAGGCTCTCCCACGCTCCAGCTAGGTGGCCTTGGGAAAGCTCTTTTTCCTTTAACAAAGTAAAATGGGAAAATGATGTCCGTTTTTTAGGATTGTTATGAGGGCTAGCTCAGAAACCACATGTGAAACATAATACAATACTTTGTACAGAGAAGATACTCAATTCTAATGGTAAATAGAATTGCTGTTACCTCAACTGCACATAAATTGAATTGCATGAATTGTTCTTTTAGTAGTCACCACGTTGTTTATATATTTAGTTTCCCAATTATAATGAAATAAATGACAAGGCATGTATTTTTTTTCTTTTTAGGTTTATTGAAGTCAAAATGTCCAAAAAAATCAGTGGCGGTTCTGTGGTAGAGCTGCAAGGAGATGAAATGACACGAATCATTTGGGAATTGATTAAAGAGAAACTCATTTTTCCCTATGTGGAATTGGATCTACATAGGTAAATGAGTTACCCCTCCGTGTAGCAAACTCAGAAAGTATAATCTGGCTGGGCATGGTGGTACACACCTGAAGTCGCAGCTACTTAGAAGGGAGAGGCAGGAGGATCCCTCAAGGCCAGGAATTCAAGTCCAACCTGGGCAACAGAGTGAGACCCCATCACTTTAAAAAAAAGAAAAAGAAAAGGGAAGGAGAAATAGGAAAAAAAAAAAAAAAGAATGTAATCTGAATTATTTTGAGGTGAAGTTAGCTTTTTTTATATAGATATAGCTATGTTTTGTGAATAAAGTTTGCTTTAAGCCTAAATATATTCAGATGAATCTTCTATTTTAATTTTAACATACTGCTAGAAAAACTTGATTTATCATCTAAAAGTCAAGAATTATAAGGGAAAGAATGATTTTCAGATTCTTCTAACCTTCTGTTTCCTGTGAAGGTTTTATTTGTAATAAAGCAGTGGCAAAGGGTAGTACAATGTATTGAGAAAAGGGAAATAAGAGAGGATGTAAGAAACAGTAAACTAAGTGCAGTTAACACAGTTTTGTCATTTCAAACTCAATTTTCTATCACTCTGCTTAGTCAATGGACCTGTTTCCTTTTCATTCCTCACCTTTTGCCCTTTTCATATAATTGTAGTGCAGAAAGAATTCATGAAGTTATTTAATTGAACCCCTCCTTTCCAGCAAAAGTTCCCTTAAATCCTGTGTCTCTTTGCCCTGCGTGTAAAGTGCTTGGGGACAGATGCAAAAGTCTATGTAATTCTCTCATTTTTTTCGCTGTTTTTTTTATAAACTTGCTTCAATTCTTTCTATCTTTAGGTAGAGATAGAATTTTTTAAAGGGTAAAGTGGCTGAAGACTGGCATAGTAAAATATTGAGCAACACATTTCAGCCAAACTATTGGCAACTCTAAGTGTGTTTGCCTCAGCCCAGAATTAGTCATCAAAATTTGTCCTAAGGACCTGATTGAGTGGAGACATTTAATTCACATAATGTCATTAAACATACTTTTTAATTATTCTAAACCTAAGCTGCTGATGTCTATATTGAAATCATGGTGAGATATAAATGCTTGCAGAAGTCAACCAAACATATAAGAAATTAGGCATAAAAACATCTTCCAACTAGGTTAAATAACAGCATTTTAGGAACTCCTGTTTCAGGACTTTACATGACAGTAGGTGAACTGGCAGGGTTCTTGTCCTTATAATGGCTGCAAAGATGCTTTGAGCCTCTTTAGTGTAGAATCATGAGGAGTTTTAAAGGGGAGTCACTATGACTAGGAGGAAAACAGTTGGTGGCTGCAGACTAGATAATTTTTGGAGGCTCAAACAAGTTTTAAATTTTTCCAAAATTGCTGTGATTATCACTGGTTCTTTTTGAGGAGAATGGAGCAGATAGTTTGTTTTATGTAGGCTGGACAGTGGTCCCGGTAATTTGTTCCTTCCTTTCTTATCTTGTTAGAAATGTTAAGAAGACAAGCAAAAAATCTACTAATTTGCTGGTAGTAGATTCTCCTCATGAGAAATGGTTCCTAGGAACTTGAAAATTACTGATCATACCTCCTGTTGGAGTTGGGATTGGATCAGCATTTCCTGTGTAAGAAGATAACAAAGGACATGACTTTGCTAGATTTATATGAATTATCTAAAGTCGAAGCAGCTGGGAATTATTTTTATCTGGAAATAAGTCAAGATTACTATCTCTTTGTTTGTATCATGAGTTGGGTAGGAGATCTAAGAAAGGAAGATAAGGGAACCAAAAAGAAATCTAGAGGCATAATAGTTCAGCAAGTTTTAAGAGCTGAAAAACTTTTCTTTAAATCCTTGGAGAACAGAATACATTGTTACATTATTTTGTTTTCTTGCATTTTAACAAATTGTTACATGCTTCAAATAAAGCTTTGCGGTCATTTTCTATGTTCCCTGGACAACCAACATTCTTTCAGCTCTGAATGACCTGCAGTCTTAGTGTTGGTGTATATTAAGCTATAACTCTCTGGTATATACAAAACCATGATGATTCCGTTACTTACCCAATAAACTGTAGGCTTGTTTCCAGAACAAGCACTTGCTCAAGAATTAGATAATTAGCCGGGCGTGGTGGCGCATGCCTGTAGTCCCAGCGGCTTGGGAGGCTGAGGTGGGAGAATCACTTGAACCCAGGAGGCAGAGGTTGAGTGAGCCGAGATCATGCCACTGCACTCCAGCCTAGGCAGCAAAACAAGACTCATTTCAAAAAATAATAATAACAATAATTAGGGAAAGGCTAATTTTATGACTGGCATTAATGAAGGAGCCATTAGCATTTTTGGCATCAACTGTCACATCTTTACCTCCTACCACTTTAATGTCAAAATACAAAAAATCCTTTAAGCCTTCCCACCCCCTTTTATTTTTAAAGAACAATATTTACTAAGGGAAAAAAGGTGGCTCTTAGGCTTACACTTAATTATACTAATTATATAGAGAGAAACCAGGCCGTTATTTCCTCTATCTGTTGAAAAACAGGAGGCAGAGGGCAGAGTTTGATGGTTTCCATTCAGTTTCCTGATAGACAGCTTCCCATTACAAGAGGAGGGCACCCCAGCAGTCTAGCCTCTCTTAGTTCTCTTTTTAGTTGGCACCATGTTCTGTGTTTAGGGTATGCTAATGCTAAAACTTGGCAGATTTTGGTATACTTGGAGCCTTCACTTTCTGCATAGGGGGCTCTATATGCCATCACTGCAGTTATAGGTTATAACTATCCGTTTGTCTGAAAAATTTTGCTTCTAATTTTTCTCTTTCCAGCTATGATTTAGGCATAGAGAATCGTGATGCCACCAACGACCAGGTCACCAAGGATGCTGCAGAAGCTATAAAGAAGTATAATGTTGGTGTCAAGTGTGCCACTATCACTCCTGATGAGAAGAGGGTTGAGGAGTTCAAGTTGAAACAAATGTGGAAATCACCAAATGGCACCATACGAAATATTCTGGGTGGCACAGTCTTCAGAGAAGCCATTATCTGCAAAAATATCCCCCGGCTTGTGAGTGGATGGGTAAAACCTATCATCATAGGTCGTCATGCTTACGGGGATCAAGTAAGTCATGTTGGCAATAATTTGATTTTCCATGTTCTTTTTTCATGGCCCAGACTTTCCAACTTATATGTGTTTTATTCTTATCTTTTGGTATCTACACCCATTAAGCAAGGTACAAAATTGATCAATGCATATATGTATAACTGTATATTTACACACATTTTTTCAAACATACTGTTTTTTTTCCTTTATCCTTTTATTCAGTTATACCATAGGATATTGCCATTTTTATGTTTGTAATTTCATATGGTTCAACCAGATCTGTGGTTTTCAACACTGGCTGCCCAATAGGATCCCCCTACAAGTTTTTTTGGTGGTTTTGTTTTGCTTTGCTTGATTTGTTTCTTTGTTTTAGTTCCAATGTTGAGTACCACCCTACACAAATTGAAATCTGAATTCCATGGGGTTTAGTCATTTTAAAGCTCCCCAGGTGAATCTAATATGCAAACTTGAGAACCACCAAAGATTGCATGATCCCATCATGCATAAAAGAAAAAACTGGCTGGGTACCATCGTTCACATCTGTAATCCTAGCACGTTGGAGGCCAAGTTGGAAGGACTGCTTGAGGCCAGGAGTTTGAGACTAGCCTGGACAATAAAGCAGAACCCTGTCTCTACAAAAATGAAAAGTATTTCAATAATTACATCAATTGCTCATGGAAGAGCCAGTTTTGTTGTTTATTCATATTTAAAGTGAGTAGGCAAAGCTGTGTGTGGCATGTGCCTATAGTCCCAGCTATTTGGGAGGCTGAGGCCTGAGGATCCCTTAAGCCCAGGAGTTCAAGGTTACAGCTATGAGCTATGATCACACCACTGCCTACACAACAGAGCAAGACCCTGTCTCAAAAAAGAAAAAGAAAAAAAAAAACTGACTCAGTAGTTGAAAGCAGCCTTACTAAAGCATTCCTTCCTGCCTGGAAAAACAGTATTGCTTCTTTACTTCTGTACCAGTAGGCTTGTTGCCAAATTAAGCAAAAAACTGCCAAGTAAACAAAATCAAAGTTCAGTGTTGAAACTGAGGTTTCAGACTTTCACAGAAAGTAGTTTATGTCTTAAAAGGACCTTAAAAACAGGAACCTCTGATGTTGAAACCCAGAGGTTTTAATGTAGCCATCATTGAAAACAGTGTGTTGAGGGTAAACAGTTTAGTCCTTGAGGAATCAGTTAACTTTGTTCCACCCTGTAGCTAAAACTATCCTTTCATCCTGGCCAGAGCCTTCAGAAATAGCTCCCAGGGGCCCAGGCAAGGGAAGGTAGATGGCAGTGGTGCAAACTCGCTAATCTTGCAAACGTCACCCTAGATTCTTTCAGTCTCAGCCGTGCCTTTTTTGTGTGTGTATCCTTTTTGTGTTTTGTTTTTGAAACAGTCTCGCTCTGTCGCCCAGGCTGGAGGACAGTGGCGTGATCTTGGATCACTACAAGCTCCGTCTCCTGGGTTAAGCAATTCTCCTGCCTCAGCCTGATAAGTAGCTGGGGATTACAGGCACCCGCCACCACACCTGGCTAATTTTTGTGTTTTTAGTAGGGACGGGGTTTCACCATGTTGGTCAGGCTGGTCTCAAACTCCTGACCTCGTGATCTGCCTGACTCTGCCTCCCAAAGTGCTGGGATTACAGGCGTGAGCCACCACGCCCGGCCTTCCTTTGTTTTTGTTTTGTTTTGTTTTGTTTTAATTATTTTGGCATCAAAATATTTGTAAAAATGGCCATTGTATTTATTAAAGTACAGAAAGAGAATTTCAAACCTCAGGTTGATTCACAGACTGTTTAAATATACATAAACCTATACAATGCATTTATAGTGCTTTGGTGCCTCAGTTTCTCCCTTTTCAGAAATAGTAATAAATTACCACTCATATTTACTTTACAGACTTTATATGTCAACAATTTTCTGTGTAAAGTAGGTATTTAATCTTCATTGTTAGCTGTTCTTCTACCAACTGTATTTAGTATTCCTTTTCCCGCCCCCGCCCCCCTCGCCCCCGAGACAGAGTCTTGCTCTGTCGCCCAGGCAGGAGTGCAGTGGCACGATCTCGGCTCACTGCAAGCTCCGCCTCCCGGGTTCACGCCATTCTCCTGCCTCAGCCTCCTGAGTAGCTGGGACTACAGGCGCCCGCCACCACACCCAGCTAATTTTTTGTATTTTTAGTGGAGACAGGGTTTCACCGTGTTAGCCAGGATGGTCTCGATCTGCTGAGCTTGTGATCCGCCCGCCTCGGCCTCCCAAAGTGCTGGGATTACAGGCGTGACCCACTGCGCCCAGCCTGTTATTAGTATTTCTGTACACATATAGATATGGCCAGCGCCTGCTGGTACCTAACTCTGCAAGTATCTGATTCAAGTCATTGAAGAAGATACAATGCAGCAAAGACTTCTGGATGTCTAGTATATGCCAGGCATATTATTCCACTCAGTAGCTGAGGCCCGTAAGGGAGGTGTCTGTCCTTGAACAGCCCTTTCCTAAAAATCATCATCATCCCATTGTAGCTGCTCCCAGAATGATTTGATTGCTCCATATGAACAAGTCCTATAACACTAGTAACAATGATACCATGAGAGACCGAGCTCCGATGGCCTAAGTAAGGACCAGACCTCAAGTCCTTTGACCCTGGATGCAGTATTTGTACTATATCATAGTTCCCTCCTTGTAAGGCTGATGTTAGAATCAAATGAGATGATGCAAGTTAAGCACTTAAAGCATCTGGCATAGAGTAAGGACAAAGCATTAACTACCTCAGTATTACAACTAGTATTGTTATCATCACCCTCTAGGCAGACTTCCCTGGCTTCCATGCCATGGTCACCTCTTTTCTTCTGTCATCCTATAGTCTTTTTTGGGGAGGTCTATACCCTCTTTTAGCATTTGAAAGCTCTTATATTGCTTTTCACTTGTATATGTCTTTATTGAGTTGTAAACTTCCTAAAGGAAAGTGGCTTATGTTATTCTCTGTCCTCTCCAGATCAGTGCTCAGAAAACTTTCCTGTACATCATATAGGCACCTAATAAATATTTATTGATTTGGGGGAACTTCTGGACCTCTTCATCCACATCTCCTAAAAAAAAAAAAAAAAAAAAAAAAAGTAGTTTGACATACTGCCCTATTTGTCTAGGTGTCTTCTAGGTCTATATTGTACGAATATTTTCCTTATAATTCCTGCTAGGGTATTTTTTTTTCTTTATACCTTTTTCCCCCCTACATAGTACAGAGCAACTGATTTTGTTGTTCCTGGCCCTGGAAAAGTAGAGATAACCTACACACCAAGTGACGGAACCCAAAAGGTGACATACCTGGTACATAACTTTGAAGGTATGTATGACTGTAGCATAAGCTTCATCTTTTTATTTTAAACAAATGATGTAGATAACATTTTTATTGCTTTTTTAAAGTTAGTTATGTGGCTGCCTAAAAATATAATCTGAATCTACAGTGTTTTTGCAAAACCCGAAACCTGACATAAAAAAGTAATTTGCTTCCATGCCTTCCTATGGCATGATTAAAGGCACAAAAGGGTTAGCCACTTAATTGGAAATGCCTTTAGGCAAAGACAAGGAGATAATTATGCATTTATCTTAAAGCACAGAGAGAAGATTGGTAGAAGTCTGTTGTGTGTGAATTATATACATTAAATATTAATATTCTCAAATCACCTGGCATATAATCCTGCCCTTTGCTGTGATAGGGTTTGTATCTGGAAGAGGTTGCATTATATATTTGCTGAAGTTTTCTTCTTGACCTTCTGGGTATTTATCCTGTGAAAGTGGAACATTTGCTTTTTGCCTTTTCTTTCCCAGCTACCCTGCTCCCTTTGATGGCAAATCCCACCCAAAAGTTGTTGAAACAATTAGTGGGCCCTTTTCCTTCACTATTGAAGTTGTTGAAAGCACTCACACAAACAAAAAAAACCCAACGCTCACCTAGCTTTTGTTTTTCTTGCCTCTTCCAAATAATATCGTTTATTGGAATCTGGTTCTGCAGGTTTCGGCACCTTTCACCCTGAACCCAAGTTAACCCTGAGCGTTGGCATGGATTCAAGTTCTATCTTTAATAACAGAATTCAATAAGAGTTGTAAAACATGGTGATTACATGTAGCATAATTATTTCTACTTATTTCTACCAACTACAGTAGGAGTGCTCCGTATCCTCCAGGAGATTATAAGAATTTTCATTCAGTATTTGAAATGCAAGTTTTTCTCAATAACTGAGGATTGAGTGTACCCCTAAAGTTTAAAATAGATGTTGGGAATTGTAAAGGTAGGTATGTTTGTCCATTCTTGCGTTGCTATAAAGAAGTACCTGAGGCTGCATAAGTTATAAAGAAAAGAGGTTTAATTGGCTCATGGTTCTGCAGGCTATGCAAGCCTGGCTTCCACACCTGTTCCTGGTGAGGGCCTCAGGAAGCTTCCAATCTTGGCAGAAGGTGAACAGACAATAGGTGTATCACATAGCAAGAGAAAGAGAAGGGGGAGGTCCCAGACTCTTTTAAACAACCAAATTTCAAGTGAATTAACTGAGCAAGAACTCACATAATCACCAAAGGGGATGGTGCTAAGCCATGCATAAGAGATCCAACCCCATGTTCCAATCACCTCCCACCGGGCCCCACCTCCAACATTGGGAATCACATTTCAACATGAGATTTGGAAGGGACAAATACCCAAACCATATCAGTATGTAAAAGAAGTTTCAAAATTATTTGCCTTTTCTTACATGTATTTCTGCTTCATACCAGTTTTTGGTATTTCTGCATCTTCAGGATTTTAAAGACTGTATGTTTTTTCATTTCTATTGTACTTCCAAAGCACGTTAGAATGTCCTTATCTAGAACTGGCTTTTAACTCATTATATGCCTCAGAAATTTGTAGAATATTCAGGTTGGAAACCTGTCTGGGACTTCTGAAGTCTAGTCTCAGATGTGAGAGCTGAGAAGTAGGTCATTTGGTTGTGATAGGTAACTTTAGCCTTATTACAACTACACTACATTTATTCTTCTCCCTTTTTTTCCTCTCATTGGTTTCTCCTCTACAGAGGGTGGTGGTGTTGCCATGGGGATGTATAATCAAGATAAGTCAATTGAAGATTTTGCACACAGTTCCTTCCAAATGGCTCTGTCTAAGGGTTGGCCTTTGTATCTGAGCACCAAAAACACTATTCTGAAGAAATATGATGGGCGTTTTAAAGACATCTTTCAGGAGATATATGACAAGTAACTATAGTTCTTTTTTAACATTTTCCTTATTCTCAAGTAAGCTGACATTTGTCATATAGAGTATGTATCTCCCTGCCCCTATGATTCTGGGGAAATTGAGTGAAAATCATCACTGTCTCTTAAAGATAAGGGCAAAGCTGAGGTTTAGCAGGAGTGAAACAAAACCACTCAGAGTTGCTTTTAGAAGATAAACATGTTCTTAAATAAGGGCCCCACATGAATTTTTTTCAGAGCCAGGTTCTTTAATGTTTAAATAAAAGTATGCTGTTAGTGATAGGAAGTTCTAATTTTTCATGTGGGAGTTTCTACGTCAGACCCATTTCCATTCTTTCTGAAGCCCATTGTTAGAATTTAAAACTCTGTTTTAGTGGAGTCATTTGAGCTTAAGTCTAAGTTTATAACAACACCGGCTTCCACAGCACAGGAGGTGAGCATGTGTTAATATTTAAGACTGGCGTAAGTCTCTTTAGGTGCAAGTGTTCAGGCCAAAATGTTCCTGAGTCATTTTGATTCCTCCTCCTGCTGCCCATCTATACCAAGCCCAGAAACTGTCCAGAATATGTTTTAGTTTCCTGAATGACACCAAGCAGTAGAATAGCCTTTTCGAAAATACATTTTTAAAATAAGGTGAATCTCAACAATCTGATCTATAGTATAATGAAAACTGAAAAGTGAAGTAGTCATTGGGATACTCTACTGTCTCACTTAATTCTCACAGCTTCCCTGCAAGGTGAGTAAAATTGTTCTTACAGATGGTCAAATTGAGTTTTATAGCTAGAAAATGATTGGGCTGGGATTTGAGCCAATATCTGTCAGATTCCTGAGTTTCTGCTGCTTCTACTAAAATATATGCTGCTTCTTGTGTGTCCTATCTTCTCTTTGGGACAAACAGATGATATCCGTAACAAAATCAATTTTATTATTATTCTCTTTTCTCTCTTATTTCCTAGGCAGTACAGGTCCCAATTTGAAGCCCAAAAGATCTGGTATGAGCATAGGCTCATTGATGACATGGTGGCCCAAGCTATGAAATCAGAGGGAGGCTTCATCTGGGCCTGTAAAAACTATGATGGTGACGTGCAGTCGGACTCTGTGGCCCAAGGTACGGAGGTGGAGCCTAGCCTGTAAGAACTGGGTCATTCCAGGGTAGTTCACTAATTTGGGGAGGGGAGTTTTGTAGTCCTTTGTTGTAAAATCATGGAATGTTAAAACTCCAGGTCCACTGTCTTATCTGACAGCTAAGGAAATGAAGCTCAGAGTAGAGAAGTGATTTGCTCAAGACCACATGGGAAGTAAATGCATGGATTGACACTCTTGGCTCCAGCCTTAGATGTTAACACTAGTTTCTCTCGTAACCTTTTTCCCCACCTGAAGTTTTAAAGCCTACCTGATCTGAAAAATCACTCCCTTTCCCTGTCCTCCTTGTCCTTTGGTGAAAATGTAAAAAACCAGGGCACTCAGGCAAGGAGGGATAAAGTGAGGAGCCTGATCATGTCATAACCAAGCTTTGGTGCCTGCAAAGCTCATTTATCTAGCAGCAGGACCTACTCATGTCCCTCTGCCAGCTGCTGTTCTAGTAGAATATAAAACAAATGTGTTTGGCCAGGCACAGTGGCTCATGCCTGTAATCCCAACACTTTGAGAGGCCAAGGCAGTGGATCACTTGAGGCCAGGAGTTCGAGACCAGCCTGGCCAACATAGCAAAATTCAATCTCTACTTTAAAAAAAAAAAAAAAAAAAATTAGCCAGGTGCAGTCACATGCCTATAGTCCCAGCCACTCAGGTGGCAGAGGCGTGAGAATTTCTTGAACCTGGGAAGCAGAGGTTGCAGTGAGCTGAGATGCAGTCTGGGCAACAGAGCAGGACTCTTGTCTCAACAACAACACAAAATACAAGGGTTTTTGTTGACTACTTAGCTTATACACAAATAAATTGAGCAAAGAACCCTAGGACTATTTACAGAAATTCCAGGAGAAGTTTCCTGCATGGGGTAAGGGCCAAATCAACAGAAACACAGCACCTGGTTTCCTCATCGCCAAGTTGCCCTTCAGTTTCAGTTGCCCATGGTAGCTGTGTGAACTTGAATCTCCCCAGATGAATGTTTGTTAACTTTAATTATGTTTGTTTTTCCCAAGAAGTACTACTTTTTCATTCTCTTATAAGTGTTAAGCATCTCCTCTCAGTTTGAAAATCAGTAGATCAACCTGGTTAAAGTTAACTTTTATGTCAGATAAATGAGTTACACAATTCTCCTTACCCTGCTTCTGTTTCTATACATCCTCATAATCATTTGTACTGAATGCAACAGGGGAAGGAGTGTTGTTGCTTTGTGATGACTCCGTGGTTGATTATTAACTTCACAGTTGATGTTGGGAGGTAGCAAAAATGGAGAAAAGAAGAAAATCAATTATATAGATATAAGAGTTGTAATGTGGTTCTTTCAATAAGAAATTACAGAAGAGAATTGTTGTATTGAGGGTATGAAAGAGAGCAAGAAAGGGCAACTGGGATGTTCTTGGATCAAACCGATCCCGTGTTTACCTGCCTTCTCTTCCCAGTCCCAGCAAGTGTATGAGCAGCTTGAGGGTAGGAGACAGCTCTCATCCATCTTTATTTCCCCAGAACAGCAGAGCATTGCACATAAGAATAACAGTAATAGATTGAGCTCTCACTGTGTCCAGTACTATTCTAAGGAATATATATATATATATTGTTTTCATATATATTTATGAATATATGTATATTTATCTAATCCCACAGCAACCTAGTGAAGTAGGTGCTGTTATTACTCCCATTTTACAGATAAGAACACTGAGCCGCAATAGCTATGAAGCCATAGAACTAGAGTGGAATGCAGGCAGTTGGACCCTGAGCCCTCCATCAAGGAGTAGGTACCCCTGAGATAAGTGAGGGGAAAATGCAGCCTTTCCAGATCCATTGGCTCTGACATCTGGAGCAGGGATCCTGCCTTCTGAAAGGCAGAATTATTGGTGATTCCATGTGCTCATGTTTACTTTGCTTACCAAGACCTATCAAGATAGAGTCATTCATGCTCTCATTTCTGAGAGACTCAGTGCTCTTCATGCACTTGGACCCAATGCTTCATGCTCCGCTACTTACAGGGTATGGCTCTCTCGGCATGATGACCAGTGTGCTGGTTTGTCCAGATGGCAAGACAGTAGAAGCAGAGGCTGCCCACGGGACTGTAACCCGTCACTACCGCATGTACCAGAAAGGACAGGAGACGTCCACCAATCCCATTGGTAAGATGGTGTTTACATTGATTTCTCACCAGAGAGTGCTCTCCAAAGGATATCTCCAAAGCAGCTCAGATGTGTTGCCTTGCTGCTCAGTGTTTTGTGTGCAAAGTCATCACTAAGTAGCTGATCTGTTCTACTAATAAGATCTATTTGAATATGCTTCTTAAAATATACAATATATGCTTTTCTGTTTTGTGGGAGAACATAGGTTACAGAGAAGAATTATCAACAAGCATTTTCCTTTACCCGTGGTGCAGTGAAATGTCACATAAGGCTACAAATCTAAAAGTCACATGGATAGATCCTTTCAACCAGTTTCAAAGATAGCACTTTAAAAAGAGATTACAACCTGGAAAAAGGAGACCAATATAGACAAGAGATAGAAAAGAATGTGACCTTTTTCAAATTAGAAAATGCCTTAAGTTTCAAGCACTACTACCATGCCATGAAAATGTGTTTTCTTAAAGTTTCTGTTTGGTAAAATATTTCTAACTTTCCTAAAACTTCTGGCCCATGTTGTTAGTATCTAAAGAAGTCTGTCACCTAAACAAAAAACTATTCTGTTTTTGGGAACTATGAGACATTTGGAAACCTCTGTAACTAGAATGATGGGAGTGTTGGGTATTTTTCCCCCTTTTAGCTTCCATTTTTGCCTGGACCAGAGGGTTAGCCCATAGAGCAAAGCTTGATAACAATAAAGAACTTGCCTTCTTTGCAAATGCTTTGGAAGAAGTCTGTATTGAGACAATTGAGGCTGGCTTCATGACCAAGGACTTGGCCGCTTGCATTAAAGGTTTACCCAAGTAAGTATAAGATGCCCTAGTGTCTGTGGTCAAATTAACACTTATCCTCATTGGGCTCAGAGCATCAGTGCTTTCTGGAATTATATAAATTGTTATTCATCATCTAGTTCGGGAGTCAGCAGACATTATCTGTAAATTGTCAGAGAGTGAACGTTTCAGGCTTTGTAGGACATACAGTCTTTTTGCAACTATACAACTACTCAAGTTTGCCTCTGCCATTGTAGCAGAAAAGCAGTCATAGACAATACAGAATCAAATGGTGTGGCAACACCCCAATCAAACTCTTATGTTCGAAACCAGGCTCGATTTGGTTCATGTGCTGGGCTGTAATTTGCTGACATCCTATCTAGTTGACAATCATTGAATGAAAAGGTTCTATTTAATTTTAAGAAGCAGATTATAGACAAATAGAAACAAAGGTACTTCAGAGGCTATTTTATTCTACACCTTTATTTTCTTTAACTTACCGATGAGAAAAGTGAGCAGCACAAGTTTAAGGTGTGCAATTGATCATAGTCCCTTAAGTATCTGTAACCAATATTTGGGCAAATATTTCACAGCCCATATGTTTACTGAGCATTTTTCTGAGAACATGGTAGCCAGTATCCTGGAGGGATTGGCTCCATATCTCAACCAGTGTATCCACAGAGGTCCCAGGTAGGATCAGTATACCCCATAACGGGGATATACTTGATCACTGCATATTTCTTAATTTAAATTTTCAGCAAGATTGCAGTGTTTGAAATGGTCTTATCAGTGGAATACCTTTGTAGCCTATTTAATAGGTACTTGTCAGCAGGATTATGTTATCCAGTCTATTGTCTTCTGTTTTTCCTTTTTTTTTCTCTCTATTGAGACACAGTCTTGCTCCGCGCAGGCTGGAGTGCAGTGGCGTGATCTCAGCTCACTGCAACCTCTGCCTCCCGGGTTCAAGCGATTCTCCTGCCTCAGCCTCCCAAGTAACTGGGACTTCAGGTGCGTGCCACCACGCCCAGCTAATTTTTTTATTTTTTTTTTGTATTTTTAGTAGAGACGGGGTTTCACTGTTAGCCAGGATGGTCTCCATCTCTTGACCTTGTGATCTGCCCGCCTTGGCCTCCCAAAGTGCTGGGATTATAGGTGTGAGCCACCAGGCCTGGCCCGTTTTTGTTTTCCTTAAGACACTGATAGAAATAATAACATTATATCCTTTTTTAAGGACATGTAACGGTTTGTGGGAAGGTGGGTAAAGGTTTGGCTATGCCCTGAATAAGTTTTGTTATGTTTAAGAATGAGGAAGAAGTGGGATGATTTTGATCTCAGCAGCATTAGTCTGAACTGAAACTCCGTGATAATTTCACCCCCAAAGCTACATAGCAAGAAACCTAACTGAGTATGTGTGGATGAGTCTCTACTGCAGGTTGCCTAGAGAGCCTGAGTACTGAGCCTGGGTCAGCCCCAGGAACCTTGAACATAGTCATTGTCTATAAATTTTGTAGCTTACTAACATGAATGCGTTTTCTTCCAGAAACAAAGAGAATACTATTTTAAGTAGCATTTCTAGGACTTTACCACTACCTGCTACCATATCAGAGACAAACTAAATTTTCTTTTTTTTCCTCCCTGTTAGTGTGCAACGTTCTGACTACTTGAATACATTTGAGTTCATGGACAAACTTGGAGAAAACTTGAAGATCAAACTAGCTCAGGCCAAACTTTAAGTTCATAACTGGGCTGAGGAGGATAAGTATCTTTTGGTAACTAGGTCTATAGGTTTACATTTTTCTGTATTACACTCAAGGATAAAGGCAAAATCAATTTTGTAATTTGTTTAGAAGTCAGAGTTTATCTTTTCTATAAGTTTACAGCCTTTTTCTTATATATACAGTTATTGCCACCTTTGTGAATGTGGCAAGGGACTTCTTTTTAAATTTTTGTTTTATTTTCTAGTACCAGCCTCGGACTTTGGTTAGTACTGATTTGTATTCACTGTCACTTTTTCTCATGTTCTAATTATAAATGACCAAAATCAAGATTGCTCAAAAGGGTAAATGATAGAACAGTATTGTTCCCTAAAATATGCATAAAGTAGAAATTCACTGCCTTCCCTCCTGTCCATGACCTTGGGCACAGGGAGGTTCTGGTGTCACAGATGTCCCGTTTTGTGAGGTAGAGCTGTTAAACTTGCACGTGACTGGAACAAAGTATGAGTGCAACTCAAATGTGTTGAAGATACTGCAGTCATTTTTGTAAAGAGCTTGCTGAATGTTTCCAGTAGACTAAATATTGTTTAGGCTGCAGGAGAGTTTGGAATCCGGAATAAATACTACCTAGAGGTTCGTCCTCTCCATTTGTCTCTTTCTCCCCTGGCCTGGCCTGAATATCATGCTACTCTAAATATAGCATATTTCATCCAAGTGCAATAATGTAAGCTGCATCTTTTTTGGACTTCTGCTGGCCTGTTTTATTTCTTTTCTGTAAATGTGATTTCTCAGAAGTTGATATTAAACACTATTCTGGTCCTTATCTTCTCCTGAACTGTTGATTTTAATTAAAATTAAGTGCTAATGACCATTATTCTGCGTTTCTGTTTATTGGATGCCAAGCACCGTGCTACATCCTAGCCATAGGAGTGTCATCTGAAAAAATTTTCTGCTCTTCAAAAGTTTACCATGGTGGAAATAGATAAGTAAATAGTAAGATGTAGATCCTGCAGTGAAAGGAAAGAGGACCAAAGAGGGAACTAAAGGAAGAATTAAGGAATATTAGAGAATATATTCTACCTATGTACATGCTAAGGAGTTTAGTCATTATATATATATTGTCTTGTAAATGATTAGGGAGCCAGTGAAGACATTTAAGAAATAAGGGACTTGATCATATTTTTATTTTTAAAAATAGCACTCTGGGAAACTTGTATAAAAAATGGATAGTGGCTTTGGGAGGCCAAGGCAGGCGGATCACAAGGTCAGGAGTTCCAAGACCAGCCTGGCCAATATGGTGAAAACCCATCTCTACTAAAAATACAAAAATTAGCCAGGCGTGTTGGTGCACGCCTGTAGTCCCAGCTACTCGGGAGGCTGAGGCAGAAGAATCGCTTGAACCTGAGAGGCAGAGGTTGTAGTGAGCCGAGATCACACCACTGCACTCCAGCCTGGGCAACAGAGCAAGACTCCATCTCAAAAAAAAAAAAAAAAAAAAGAATGGATAGTGGGGGTGGGGAGGAGGGTGTTGGGTGCAGTTGAGGAAGGAGGACCAGTTAGGAGGCTGTTGCAATACTTCAGGTGGGAAATGATGAAGATCTGACCAGAACAGTGGCACCAGGAAGAGAGCGGGATAATCCCTGGGATAACGAAGTTGAATGGATGGGTCTTGGCAAGATCAAGGATATGTGGGCATGGAGGTACAGGAGCCAAGTCAAAGATGCTTCCCACTTTGTGGCTTCACACCTGGGGAAAGGCTGCTCCACATCCTAGCATCTATGGGAGGGAGGCTCTGGTGAGCTTTTGCGCTCTTACACATCAAAAGTCAGTGAGTTGGGGTGGAGATCCTTGGTAATTTCTAGTCTACCTTCCTGGCAAGCTTGGAATTGGGCCCCAGACCCTGCTCTACACAAATCTCCTTGAAGGCCCAATGAAACATGGAGCTTTTCAGAATCCAGTGGCATGGAGCTTATTCAAAATGAGCTTTTGACCAAGTTCCCTCAGCGCTACCCCCAAAATACATCCCAATCCAAGCCCACAGTCCCAGAACAGCCCTGTTGAGAAAAGATTCTCATAAAGTAGGGGAGGCCCATGTGGCTTGGGCAATTTATTACTGACCAAATTGAAGTTAGAATCCAAACCATGTGAGCTCTCCTGGCAAGGGAAATAAAAATCAATTTTCACATAAGATAACCGGTGTCAGGTCACTGAGGTGGTAGAAAAAAAAAAAAAAGCATTGCTTCTAGTTAACATCAAGAAAGAGGCAATAAATATTTTCATCTCATGTATGATTCTGAAGATTTTTCAGTAAAAGATTTTGTAACCTATATAATCTGTAGTTTGTAAAAGGAATAGAGATCTACATAAATTAGAATAGAAAACATATAATCATTGTTTCTCTGGTGGCTTTTTGCTGATAAATTCAACTAGTCTTTACCTCAGTATAATGACATGCCAATGACTCATTTTAACATTAATACCTGTAAGTTTTTTTAATAGGATAGATTGGGATTATAAGGAAAAGGAATGTAAATTCTTTTTATGTGCCTTCATACTATCTCATTTAATTCTCACCACAGTCTTAAGAAGTTGACTGTATACCACTGATATTTTTTATGAGAAAGCAAAAAATTAGAGATGTTATTAATAATTAAACATGGAACTGATATTTTCTTCCAAAAGGCCACAGGTCTTTCGCTCTTTGGAAAATAGATATTTTTTTTTCTCTTTTGAGATGGAGTCTTGTTCTGTTGCCCAGGCTAGAGTGCAACAGCATGATCTTGGCTCACTGTAGCCTCCACCTCCCAGGTCCAAGTGATTCACCTGCCTCAGCCTCCTAAGTAGCTGGGATTACAGGCGCCAGTCACCAAGCCCGGCTAATTTTTGTAATTTTAATAGAGATAGGGTTTTACCATGTTGGCCAGGCTGGTCTCGAACTCCTGACATTCTGCCTCAGCCTCCCAAAGTGCTGGGATTATAGGCGTGAGTCACCGCACCCAGCCATAAACATATTTAAAGCCCTCTGATGTCCATTATACTGGTTAAATGTAGTATTCTTCAGATTGTTAGATATTTGGCTTCTTATAAAATTCAAATTGTTTTAACATTTTAAACTTTACATACAAAAAAAAAAAAAAACTGTCAAATAAAATGTGTTTTGCACTCTCCTCCTCTCATCTAAACTTATTACTCAGCTGAGCACAGTGGTTCACACTTGTAATCCCAGCACTTTAGGAAGCTTGAGGTCAGGAGTTTGAGACCAGCCTGGCCAACATGGTGAAACCCCGTCTCTACAAAAAATACAAAAATTAGCCAGGCATGGTGGCTGTAGTTATTCAGGAGGCAGAGGCAAGAGAATCACTTGAACCTGGGAGGCAGAGGTTGTAGTGAGCAAAGACTGCACCACCGCACTCCAGCCTGGGCAACAGAATGAGAATCTATCTCAAAAAAAAATAATAATTTAAAGAAATAAACTTATTACTCTTTTTTCAGATTTTTGACTGGTAACCTCTTCATAACTGTTAGAGCATCCATTTCCTCTTTCATTAACAAGATTTTAATAAATTTTAAAAGTGTTTTGGGCCAGACATGGTGGCTCACACCTGTAATCCCAGCACTTTGGGAGGCTGAGGCGGCCAGATCACTTGAGGTCAAGACCAGCCTAGCCAACATGACAAAACCCTGTCTCTACTAAAAATACAAAAATTAGCCAGGCATGGTGGCAATCATCTGTAGTCCCAGCTACTCAGGGGCTGAGGCAGAAGAATCACTTGAACCCAGGAGGCGGAGGCTGCAGTAAGCTGAGATTGCACCACTGCACTCCAGCCTGAGCAACAGAGTGAGATTCCATCCCCCGCCCCCCCCCCGAAAAAAAAAGTGTTTTATTTCTACTGCTTTGACCAAAGTTGCAAAATACATCAGTGGCCATTTTGAACTGGAACTTGGGACTCACATTTCAGGTTTGGGTAGGAGATGAAAGCATCACATACAACAAAATGATGGCATTGGACTGGGTGATTTTAAATAGTTCCTCCAGCACTCACAAGCATCCTCAGAGTTGATCCGGTGAGTGAAAATCAACATTTGGCCTAATGTCTATCAGGATAAGCATTTAGCCAAGAACCCAGTTAATGTTCTAAAATAATTAGCAAATGAACAGATGCTGACCAATACATTCAGAAGCTGATGGTTCATTATGTAACAACCAGAGGATCAGAATTGTTGACCTGGGAAATGATTACTCTTGAGCATAACATAGAAGGCAGCAGGATCCAGGGACAGGGAAAATATGAGTTCCAGACTTCAAAACTCTAAATTGTAGGTACTGTTTCTTTTTTTTTTTTTTTTTTTTGAGACGGAGTCTTGCTCTGTCACCCAGGCTGGAGTGCAGTGGCGCGATCTTGGCTCACTGCAAGCTCCGCCTCCTGGGTTTACGCCATTCTCCTGCCTCAGCCTCCTGAGTAGCTGGGACTACAGGCTGCCCGCCACCTCACCCAGCTAGTTTTTTGTATTTTTAGTAGAGACGGGGTTTCACCATGTTAGCCAGGATGGTCTCGATCTCCTGACCTCGTGATTCGCCCGCCTCGGCCTCCCAAAGTGCTGGGATTACAGGCTTGAGCCACTGCGCCCAGCCAATTGTAGGTACTGTTTCTTTTTTTTTTTTTTTTTTTTTTGAGACGGAGTCTCGCTCTGTCGCCCAGGCTGGAGTGCAGTGGCCGGATCTCGGCTCACTGCAATCTCCGCCTCCTGGGCTCCCGCCATTCTCCTGCCTCAGCCTCCGGAGTAGCTGGGACTACAGACGCTGCCACCTTGCCCGGCTAGTGTTTTTGTATTTTTTTTAGTAGAGACGGGGTTTCACCGGGTTAGCCAGGATGGTCTCGTTCTGCTGACTTCGTGATCTGCCCGTCTCGGCCTCCCAAAGTGCTGGGATTACAGGCTTGAGCCACCGCACCTGGCCAGGTACTGTTTCTTAAGAATTTCTAACTGAAAATATTTAAAATTTAATCTTAGCAGTCAGAATCACAGCTCCCCTGTGTTCTTGCTTGATACATAAAATCCTTCTACAACACTAACAAGTGACCTATCATCTACTTAAATATTATATAATAATTATTTCCCCCAAATTAAAGGTCTTGGCTCTTCTTATTAAGAATGAAATTAGAAACTAATATAAAGAATGATAATGAAGACTCTGGATATTTATATCAATACTGATAAAAGTTTTGCACTCACATTAGAGATTTTCACAACCCCTATTTTTAATATTAGGGAGAATGTAGCTTCCAAACTGTGAATTCCTCTGGAACAAGAAACTCAAAGAACTCTGAATTTGGATGATATCTCAGACTCTGCAGGAGGGGAATTTTGCAGATATTGTAGCATTGTTTATGAAACTGGCCCAATTGTCCCATAAAACTAATATTTATGGTTTCTTCTGAATAAACAGAGAAATTGGCCCTCCTAGTCTTAAAACTTGAAAAAGTTACATTTGTCTTATCTGAGTTCCTTTCTCAGGAAATAAACCATCAGGCCTCTCAGGCATCAAGGAATTGGAATTTACGAGATCATTGCATCTGGACAAGGAAACATCAGACCCCTCACCCATCATGCTTGTGGCAATTCCCTGTTAGCAAAATTCCTTTGCTAAAACATGAGGCAATTCCCTGCTTCCTGTTAACCAACTCCTCTCCCTTACCCCTCCCTAATTCCTGTTTCCCTGAATGTAATTACATTTCTTCCCTACTTTATAAACCCTTAATTTTAGTCAGGTAGATGGATTTGAGACTGATCTCAAATCAGTGGGTGAGACAGATTGGGTTCAACTCTGAATACAGCATGGGCAAGTGGGAATTTACAGCCAAGGAGCAGGGTGGGGTCAATGGATGGAAAATTACCAAGAGGAAACATCAGGGGTGAGAGGGATTCTGGCTAAAGCAACCAACAAGATTCTTGTTGAAGAGAGACCAGAATGATCAGACATCACCCAGGAGATGGTGAAGGATGAGGAACATGATGACACATTCAGGATGATCAGATATCAATAATGGGAGGTCCTTGCTAAAGTGACTTGTCAGGGTCCTTTGCTAAAACTGGATTTTACAAGAAAATACACAGATGGAGCTAGCAGAAGATTCAGAAGCCTGACTAAAGTTTGGCCAAGCAAAACTGTATCTTGGTCAAGTAATACAGCATCCTTCTCTGTATATGTTAATAAGGGAAGAGGAGGAAGGATGCAGAATGTTGGTTTGTCCTCACATTGGTGAAATTAGCTTTGCTTATTTAGTGAAGGTGGTAGCTGCCTTGTGAATTTACTGTTCTCTCCTTTGTAAATGTAAGCAACATGTAGGGAGATGGTATGCACACTGATCATCATCAAGCTTCACCCATTGTTTCAGCGTCCATTGATGATTTTATAACTCCATCATACCTTCTATAATTCTTACACACATTAGCATAAAAAGAGTATATATTTATATTACCATAAAGAACAGCTTTCTCTTCCCTCCAATCCTCTATATTGGTATTATTGGTATGGACTCACATATTCTTTTTTTTTTTTTTTAGACAGGGTCTCACCCTGTCACTGATGCTTGCATGCAAGCATGGCATGCTCACAGCTCACTACAGCCTCAACCTCCCAGGCTCAAGTGATCTTCCCACCTCAGCCTCCCTTAGCAGCTGGTGAGAGGTGACAACGTGCTAGCAGCCCTCTGCTTGCTCTCAGTGCTTCCTCGGCCTCCGCGCTTGAGGAGCCCTTCAGCCCACCACTGCACTGTGGTAGCCCCTCTCTGGGCTGGCCAAGGCCGGAGCCAGCTCTCTCTGCTTGTGGGGAGGTGTGGAGGGAGAGACCCTGGCGGCAACCGGGGCTGCGAGTGGCACTCACGGGCCAGCGCGAGTTCTGGGTGGGCCTGGGCTCGTCGGGCCCCACACTCGGAGAGGCCAGTGAGGGGCTTAGCAGCCGGGCCAGCAGCTGCGGAGGGTGTGCCAGGTCCCCCAGCACTGCCGGCCCACCAGCGCCACTCTCGAATTCTCACCCGGCCTCAGCTGTCTCCCTGCAGGGCAGGGCTCGGGATCTGCAGTCCGCCATGCCCGAGCCCTGCTCCCGCTGTGGGCTCCCGCGTGGGCTGACCCTCCCCTATGGGCGCGACCCCCTGCTCCACAGTGTCCAGTCCCATCTACGGCCCAAGTGCTGAGGAGTGCAGGCACGCAGCACGGGACTGGCAGGCAGCTCTGCCGGCGGCCCTGGCATGGGATCCACTAGTCAAAGCCAGCTGGGCTCCTGAGTCTGGTGGGGCCTCAGAGAACTTTTGTGTCTAGTGGGAGGATTGTATATGCACCAATCAGCACTCTGTGTCTAGCTCAGGGTTTGTGAATGCACCAATCAGCACTTTGTATCTAGCTAATCTAGTGGGGACTTGGAGAACCTTTATGTCTAAAGGATTGTAAATACACCAATCAGCACCCTGTGTCTAGCTCAGGATTTGTGAGCACACCAATCACTGCTCTGTATCTGGCTAATCTAGTGGGGACTTGGAGAACCTTTATGTCTAGCTAAAGGATTGTAAATACACCAAGCAGCACTCTGTGTCTAGCTCAAGGTTTGTAAACACACAAAGCAGTGCTCTGTGTCTAGTTAATCCAGTGGGGACTTGGAGAACTTTCATGTCTAGCTGGAGGATTGTAAATGTGCCAATCAACACTCTGTGTCTGACTCAGGGATTGTAAACACACCAATCAGCACCCTGTCAAAACGGACCACTCAGCTCTCTGTAAAATGGACCAATCAGCTCTCTGTAAAATGTACCAATCAGCAGGATGTGGGTGGGGCCAGATAAGGGAATAAAAGCAGGCTGCCCCAACCACCAGCAGCAACCCCTACTGGTCTTTTTCCACCATGTGGAAGTTTTGTTCTTTTGCTCTTTATGATACATCTTGCTGCTGCTCACTCTGGATCAACGCTGCCTTCGTGAGCTGTAACACTCACCGTGAAGGTCTGCAGCTCACTCCTGAAGCCAGCGAGACTATGAACCCACAGGGAGGAATGAACTCCAGATGCACCACCCTTAAGAGCTGTAATGCTCACCGTGACAGTCCATAGCTGCTTTCTTGAAGTCAGCAAGACCAAGAACTCACCAATTCCGGACAGGCTGGGACAGCAAGCATGCACCACCACACCCCAGCTAATTTTTGTGTTTTTTGTTGAGATGGGGTTTTGCCACATTGCCCATGCTGGTCTCAAACTCCTGGATTCAAGGGATCCCTCTGCCTCAGCCTCTCAAAGTGCTGGGATTCAGGCGTGAGCCACCGCATCCAGCCTGGACTCACAGATTCTTATTTTATTCAGTGGACTGTAATTTACCACCGTCTTCATGTATTTTGATGCTTAGATTATCAAGCTGGGTTGTGTCAGGATTGTAACATATTCTGCAGTTAATGTGGGTATACTGTCCTGTATATTAAGCCACCTAGTAGTATGATTCGCTTTTCTTAAGTGAGGCTTCCTCTGAGAAGAGCTTTCACATGCCATCCTTCTTTTCTACCAACAGAATGTATGGGTCCATGCTTTCCTTTCCAGATCTAACCACACAATGTCTCAGCAGAAAGTATTGTTGAAAGACTGCCTGTTTCAAAATGGATCCCCAGAGACTGGAGCCTTACTTAAAAGACAAGTCTGGGGTAAAAGCAAAGGAAGGTACTAGGGTCCTAGGATTGTCACCAGTTACTGACCTTTTGGAGAGATGGGGAGATCAACTTTCAAATTCTATTATTGAGACTAAATTATGGAGTCCACACAATGGACATTTAGGTGGTAATGGGAATATGGACAGAGTATGACTGGGTAGGCACCTGAAGAACTTCTAGGGCAGCTGACTGTGTTCCATTTCTTGATATGGGTAATGATTACAAGAGTACCTTGTAATGGTTTACTATGTTATACATTTGTGTGATTTACTGCATCCTTTTTTAATAATAAAAAGTTTTAAAAAGTGTATTAGGAAACCGGTTCTTAATCCCTTGGACTAATTGCATAGGACCACATTCTTCTGGAACAAATTCAAAAACTTTCTCTGCAGTGTCGGCTTACCCTCCTGACAAAGCCTTTTGGTTTGCCTTTGATAGATGACACAATTTCAAATCATCTGTAACCTTTCCAAATAAAAACTAGGAAGCCCCTCTCCAGGAAGGTGCTCTGCCCTGAAATTTTAATTGGACTGTATACTAAGTATTATGAGTAAAGACATTTAAGGGTCTTTCAGTGGGCTTTTGGACTTACATTCCTTTACCTGAATGACTTCCTGACACTTTCTTGTCTGGAGTATTTGGTTTTAAAGCTTTCACTTGGTTTCTACATGAGAATTATCCTTTTCCTAGTTGGTCTTGCTTTGTTTTATTTGGAAAATAATACTTTGCACATTATTTATATGTGCAGAGACTAAACTTCAAGACATTCTAACCGAATCACGTTTTCCTATGTTCAAGTCACTAAAGTTTTACCAATTTCAAAATTTTATCCTCCTTTTTTATTCCCCCCAACTTCAGAAGCGTTTCAGTCATTTCCTACAGGGTTTAACTCTGAATTTTTTGAGTGAACTCCAACATGTTTAAAATATATGATTAAAAATAACTTGCTGGGCACAGTGGCTCATGACTATAATCCCAGCACTTTGGGAGGCCAAGGTGGGTGGATCACAAGATCAGGAGTTAGACACCAGCCTGGCCAATATGGTGAAACCCCGTCTCTACTAAAAATACAAAAATTAGCTGGGCATGGTGGTGGGCGCCTGTAGTCCCAGCTACTCGGGAAGCTGAGGCAGAAGAATAGCTTGAACCCGGGAGGCAGAGGTTGCAGTGAGTCGAGATTGTGCCACTCACTGCACTCCAGCCTGGGTGACAGAGCGAGACTCCCATCTCAAATAAATAATAAATAAATAAATAAATAAATAAATAAAATAAAATAACAGCTTAACTTTGACCCTGAAATATTATTCTAATATTCTAGAGCTATTCTTACCTATTTAAAATGTTCCCAATTTCCTGGCTGTCGTTACTCTCCTTTGTTAGAATTACTCAGCAAGTTTACCTTTCTTTTGATCATGTTTCTATATTTATTGCTTGAAATACCTGGCTTGTTGGTGACTTATTTTTTCCTGCAAGTTAATTACCACCCTCTTGTACTATTCCATGAAGACTTACAACTTGGAGCTCAGCCAATGTTTTGAATCTGGCCTTTCCATCTGCATCTACTTCCTTACAGAAGGGGTTTTTTCCTTTCTTCGATTTTTGAACCTAATTCATCCAACAAGTAGATTGGAGCATGTCCCCTAATCCCGACACTATCTTGGTAAATCAGTGTCCCATAGGACCCACAACCTCTAGGTAAGGGTACTTTTATCGGTCAGGCTACTGCAATTGTACCATTGCTGAGCGTCAGAGAGCTTGGATTTTCAGTCATTGGTTTTGTTACAGTGTTTTAGTATGATTCTTTACTATTATAATGGGAATGCTTTTCAGAACTTACTTGGAGTTAACTTGGGTCTCATTTTCTATGAACACATTCTTCAAACATCCTAAAGCTATGGCAAGATAAGCAACATCTTGATCTGTACAATGAGTGCTTTAATTCTTGTGCTTTTCCACAGTTGTGATTACCTCATGTAGTTCAGCGGTATGACTGCCACATCGCTCACATACGCCATTTCCTCTGTCAATTACTGGAAAAGTATCAGGCCTGATGTGTCTGCCTCATAAAACTCCCCCTGAGCACTGTGGAGAATTGTAGGCACGTGGCTTCTCTGGAATGACAGTATATTAGCTTCCACATTATTCATTCAGTAGTCAGAGATTTCACGGATAATCTCCAAAATAAAATGAAGGAAATGCATTTTAAAGATCACTCTTTTTGAGTCTGGATGAATGAATCAAGGGACCACTGTCAAAAATACAGAAGTTCCAAGAAGATTGCTGGTTCCAAGCAGTGAGCTCAGTTATGAACCCAATGAGTGTGAAATAGGCAGAACCCCCAACTGGAGGATTTCAAGCAGTATTTGAAGATGAAGGATTGAAGCCAGGACCAAAGATATAGACAGCAGTTGAAGTCTTGAAAACAGACACTCTCTGACAAGAATAGCAAAACAAGAACAATAGGTGGTCAATGATTGGCTACACTTAAGAAATAAGAAGAATCAGTGAAGGACACAGAAGGAACAACCTGAAAGACAACAGGGGAGATCAGTGTCAAACGAAGTCAGAGAAAAAGCCGATTTATGTAGGAAGGAGTAAACATCCAGCTCAAATATTAGAAGAGGGCTGAAGATGAAGGCCAACTGAAAAATTATCACTGGTGACTCTGGAGAATCATAAAAAGCATCTGAAGATTTTTAAATAAATGAGGTGTATCACATTCCTATCTTCTGAACTGATTTTTTTTTTTTTTTTTTTGAGACAGAGTTTTGCTCTTGTCACCCGGACTGGAGTGCAGTGGCATGATCTCGGCTCACTGCAACTTCCACCTACCAAGTTCAAGCAATTCTCCTGCCTCAGCCTCCTGTATAGCTGGGATTACAGGCACACACCATCACACCCAGCTAATTTTTGTATTTTTATTAGAGACGGGGTTTCACCATGTTGGTCAGGCTGGTCTTATAACTCCTGACCTTGTGATCTGCCCGCCTCAGCCTCCCAAGGTGTTGGGATTACAGGTGTGAGCCACCACGTTCAGCCAGCTTTTTTCTTTAAGGTGGGGTCTCACTCTGTCACCCAGGCTGGAGTGCAGAGGCGCAATCTCGGCTCACTGCAACCTCTGCCTCCTGGGTTAAAACAACCCTCCTGCCTCAGCCTCCCGAGTAGCTGGGATTACAAGCATGTGCCACCACACCTGGCTAATGTTTATATTTTTACTAGAGATGGGGTTTCACCATGTTGGTGAACAGGCTGGTCTCAAGCTCCTGATCTCAAATGATCTGCCCGCCTTGGCCACCCAAAGGGCTGGGATTGCAGGCATGAGCCACTGCACCCTGTCTTCTCAGCTGATTTTCTTTGCCATTTGATCAGGAATCACTTTGAACAAAGGTAGTAAAATAATCAACTGTGAGGTGACAAAACAGAGGGTATCACATAAACAATTCAATAAGCTTCTAAGAGAAATTCAGCTCCTACTGAAATTCCAAACCTATGCATTT
This sequence comes from Rhinopithecus roxellana, assembly GCF_007565055.1. Classification (NCBI taxonomy): domain Eukaryota; kingdom Metazoa; phylum Chordata; class Mammalia; order Primates; family Cercopithecidae; genus Rhinopithecus; species Rhinopithecus roxellana. Next base: position 95,624,603 of record NC_044562.1, on the reverse strand, counting down.
ATTCAACAAATATTCTTTGAGGGTACATTGTGTGCCAGGGACTGGCCTAGCCAATGGGCACACACAGTGGGCACAGTGTGGTAAATTAGACCTGAAACTTAATACTATACCATTTGCATACTACCAAAAAGAGAGAGAAACTTATGCATCGTTCTACGTTGGCATCTGGGGACCATGTACACAAATTATACAGGCAACTTTTTGAAAACAAATGTAAAACTATTTATTATTTCAATAATTATGTGAATTGCTCATGGAAGATTCAGTTTTGTTGTTTATTCAGATACAAAGTGGGTAAGCAAAGGTATGTGCAGTGGCGCATGCCTAGAGTTCTGCTACTCTGGAGGCTGAGGTGGAAGTATCACTTGAGCCCAGGAATTTGAGTCCAACCTGGGCAACATAGTGAGATGCCCTCTCCAAAAAAAACAAAAGCAAACAAAACACTTCAAAAGTAGCCACTTTTGAAGTTTTAGTCGCAATGGACAATGTCTTAAACATTGTTTTCTTAATCTAATCTATATAAACCTTATGAAAACATCAATTCCTTAAACACTTTTCTTAATCTGTTCTGCACAAACCTTATGGAAAATAAATTAGTTAATAATTTATTAACTAATAAATTATAATAATAAATTAGTTAATAATAAATTACATAATTTATTATTAACTAATTTAAATTATTAAATTAGTGGGGACTGAGTAGACAAGAAAAGCAATACCAAGGAAAAAAAAAGACAGCTTGGCCAATATGATGAAACCATCTCTATTACAAATACAAAAATTAGGTGGTGGTGGTTCACACCTGTAATGCCAGCTACTTGGGAGACTGAGACGGGAGAACCGCTTAAGCCTGGGAGGCAGAGGTTGCAGTGAGCTGAGATTGCATCACCACACTCCAGCCTGGGTGACAGAGTGAGACCCTGTCTCAAAAAAAAAAAAAAGAAAAGAAAAAGAAAAAAGAAGAATGAATTCCTGCAGAGCCCTGAGATTGTAAGAGAGTGACAAACCTTACGCCTATATCACAGTGTGTAGGGAGACCCCCTGAAACTATTGCTATGGAATAAAAGATGAAATGCTCCTGATTATTGTAAATACAAAATTGCATGCAGGATTGTGTAAAGACAATGCCAGGTTGGACTGCCAGAATGAGCCAACAGCGCGTGATGTACTTCCCCCTGCAGAGAGCCTATGAATGGACATGTAGTCAGGGAGGTTTCACATCACCAAGATTTCTATCCCAGAAAAACAGATGTTCATAGCTCTGGGAATGGAATGCAACCCTCGTGGAGAGCCTATAAACAGACGCACGGTGGGTGTCTGTCCATATGGATAAGATAGGACTACAAACGCCCTCATCTTACCATGGCTCTTCTAGGCCTCTTTAGGGTTAAGGCATACTCCCTTCTGAGAATTTCTGGTCTAACCAGTTGTCTTGCTTCATGTCCTGTTACTATGGATTGTTTGTAACCAGCTCTTGCTGCAACTGTTACTGGTGATTAATATTTTGTTAATCATAGGTTATGGAAAGACTGTGTTTCTGTTTTAAGGCTCTGTTAGAAATTACTGATGCACACACTATATTGTAAATTCTTACCTCTGTATACTGTACTTCCGCATACAGATGTTATGTTAAAGGATTACTTCATCCCCATGTGACCATCTCACCTCATAATCAAATGACCCTAAATCCCTCACTAACCTACCCCCACCCTCACTAAACTTAATAATAAATGCTGGCATATCCAGTGCATTGTTGGCACTGTGGGACCAGAAGGCGGTGACGCCCCTGGACCCAGCTTTCACTATCTTGTGTGTGTCTGTTATTTCTCGACCCGCCAATCCGCCTGGGAACAAAGAGAGAGCCCCGCTGCATTTTGGGCTGCTGGCCAGGTCCCGCAATAACAGTGTGTAGAATTTGTAAGTGGAACTATCCCATGTAAACTAGAGTTATGGAAAAGCAGTGTACAGACTAATTTCAATGCAAAATTAATGACCTTAGCATTTATGCTGACAGTCTGTAGCATTAGAAAGTAAATTGTGGCTGGGCATGGTGGCTCACGCCTGTAATTCCAGCACTTTGGAAGGCCGAGGCAGGTGGATCACGAGGTCAGGAAACCAAGACCACCCTGGCTTACACGGTGAAACCCTGTCTCTACTAAAAATACAAAAAATTAGCCAGGCGTGGTGGTGGGCGCCTGGAGTCCCAGCTACTCAGGAGGCTGAGGTGAGAGGATCACTTGAACCTGGGAGGCGGAGCTTGCAGTGAGCCAAGATCACACCACTGCACTCCAGCCTGGGTGACAGAGCAAGACTCCATCTCAAAAAAAAAAAAAAAAAGAAAGTTAATTGCTTTCTAGACACATGGTATTTGGTAAATAAGCTCAACATTATACCAGGTTCAAGATGCAAGGATGCAAATAGACTGCATTTCAAAAGTTTGGATCATTCAGTTTGGCACTAGAACACAATTTATGGGGGAAGCAATGTAGCAAGTCTTCAGTATTTAACTAGAACAACAGTTGAGAGAATTTACATTTATGTATGTGGTCCTTTATATAGGTATTTTCATTTCATTCTTACCATCATCTACCACTGCATTTTACACAGGAGGAAACTAAGGCCCAGAGAATAAAAGTGATTTGCTCAGGGTCAGCCAGTAAGTAGCAGAACAGAGGTCAAACTATCATTTTCTCAGTGCATCTAGACAAAATGTTTCTCAAAATATGAACCAAGTCACCTATATGAGACTCACCAGTGATAGGTAAAACACACAATGGAGAATTAATTTGGAAACACCAAATTGAATATTCAAATGCAGATTCTTGGTCTCCATCTACTGAATCAGACTCTGAAGTCAGGGCTCCAGGAATTTCCAGTTTTACGAGCTCTCCAGGTGATTTTTATGAATGCCGAAGTTTGAGAACCATGAAAGGAGGTTGGGTGAAAGCTGCCATATGTAATAAATTTACATAAAGTTTGGATTGGTTTACATCAGTCATTTTAAAAACAGGATGATGATAATTAATTGCGAGTAATCTTTAATGGGTACAATTTAAGACAGTATATAAGGTGTATTATTTACCATTTACCCCTTGCTGGCTTCAGCATTTTTTGCAGGAAACTTTCTCTGAGTTCCACTATTCCAAGCTATTCCAAATTGCCTTTCTTCTACTCCTGAACCTACAAACTCTCTCAGATGGGTAAACTGGGTTTTCTGTCACTGTTATTCCTTTCAGAGCTCCTGTTAGGGCTTTTCCACCGGCTCCCTTCTCCCCCAGCGCTGCACTGCTCAAGCTCAGGGCTCCTGCTAAGCTAGCCCCGCCGTCTCTCCCTTCAGTCACAATTATGATTATTCACCAGGACTTCATCAGCCACGATGAGATGTTCTGCAACATTTACAAGATCCAGGAGATGGCTGAAGGGCTGTGGCTGAAGGTGGAGGAGAAGATGGTCACTAGGACAGAGGGTAGCATTGATGACTCTCTCATTGGTGGAAATGCCTCCGCTGAAGGCCCAAAGGGCAAACGTACAGAAAGCACTGTAATCACTGGTGTTAAGACTGTCAAGAACCATCCTTTGAAAGAAAGCAGCTTTACAAAGGAAGCATACAATAAGTACATCCAAGATTACATGCAATCAATCAAAGGCAAACTTGAAGAACAGAGACCAGAAAGAGTAAAACCTGTTACGACAGAGGCTGCAGAACAAATCAAGCACACCCTTGCTAATTTCAAAAACAAAAACAATACCAGTTTTTATTAGTGAAAACATGAATCCAGATGGCATGGTTGCTCTATTGGACTACCATGAGACTGGTGTTATTACAGTAGGCAGCTAGTTAGGCATGAGCAGGGAATAAGAGGTCTCCACCCACCCCCACCAGGAATGTCAGGCGACCATCAGGTGATGGTCAGGTGGTTGTTAACGGTCTCTCTAAAATAATAATTGGTCATGGCCAGGCGTGGTGGCTCATGGCTGTAATTCCAGCACTTTGGGAGGCCAAGGCGGGAAGATCACCTGAGGTCAGGAGTTCTTCCCACCTGGTCAACAAGGTGAAACCCCGTCTCTACTAAAAATACAAAAAAATAGCCGGCGTGGTGGTGTTCACCTGTAATCCCAGCTACTCCGAAGGCTGAGGTAAGAGAATCACTTGAAGGAGGCTGAGGTTGCAGTGAGCCTAGATTGCTCCATTGCACTCCAGCCTGGGTGACAGAGCGGGACACCATCTCAAAATAATAATAATAATTATATTATAATTATAATTTTTATAATATAATTTTTATAATTATAATATTTTATTATATTTATTATTATTTTATTTTTATTTTATTATAATTAATTTATAATTTTTTATTTTTATTTATAATTTTTATTAAAATTAAAGTTTTTATTTAAAATTTATTTATTTATTATAATTAAATTATTTTATTATAATTATTATTATTATTAGTTGCATCCAGCTCCAGGGAAAGGCAGTCTCCCAGTAGATAGAAAAACACCTGAAACTGGTGATAAGGAGCTTCCCAATAAGACCTCAAGAACTGAATGAGTGGGCTCAAGCTTGCACACTAAGAGGCAAAATGGCAGAGTTTAACTGGTATATAACCACCTAGGAACATTTGGCTGGTAAGGGAAGAATGCCTCAAGTGAGTATGCGTACAACTCCAGTAAACACACCACACATATTCCCCTCTCACGCGCCAGCAGGCCACTGCGCATGTGGACAGCCCACCCCAAGGGAGGAACCTGGGGAGAAGGGATGCAAGACCCTGGAAGCATGCCAACATATAAAACCCCAAGTCAAAGGTCAAACGGTGCAGTTGATCTCTCAAGTTGCCCACTCAGCCCTCTTCCAAGTGTACTTCCTTTCATTCCTGCTCTAAAGCTTTTTAATAAACTTTCACTCCTGCTCTGACTCTTGCCTCTGCCTCCTTGATGGAATTCTTTCTTCTGAGAAGGCCAGAATTGAGGTTGCTGCAAACACGTTTGGATTTGCCACTGGTAACAGTGTGACCCCATATATAATTTTCTTTCTTTTTTTTTTTTAATACTTTTCAAAACCTTTTGACTCAATTGTTATTTTGTTTTATTCTACTTATGTATTTTTTTTGAGACAGGGTCTTCCTCTGCCACCCAGGCTGGAGGGCAGTGGCACAATCTCAGCTCACTGCAACCTCCACCATCTGGGGTCAAGTGATCCTCTTGCCTCAGCCTCCCAAGTAGCTGGGACTACAGGCACATGCCACCAAGCCCAACTAATTTTTGTGTTTTTTGTGGAGATGAGGTTTTGCTGTGTTGCCCAGACTGGTCTCGAACTCCTGAGCTCAAGCGATCTGTCTGCCTTGGCCTGTCTGCTGGGATTATGGGTGTGAGCCACCATGCCCAGTGATTCTCTTTAAGGATCGTTTAGAAATGGAAAAATGTTAACAAATTTGGCAATTACTTTGGATCTCTCACTTGTTGTCATAACTGGCTTCTACTTGTCATTCACATAAACACCAGGACTTCAACAAATGGGATTGATACGATCTTGAGCTCTTCATTTATTTTGACCATAATTTATCTGGAGTGGAGACATTGTCTTTAAGAAAAATATGTCAGGTAGGTTGTCTAAAAATTAAATGCATTTAAACTCATTCGGGAGAATTCCTTTTAGTTTAAAACATATTTAAACTAAGTCCATCTTGTAGTGTTCCTGGAGAAGCTAAGCCTTATTGTAAGCCACTACTAGAAAGAGTAAGACTGTCATCAGATAACTTCTACAGTGGAAACTACTTCTGAGACTGGAATATAAAAAGCAAGAATCAGGCTGGGTCTGGTGGCTCCTGCCTGTAATCCTGGCACTTTGGCAGGCTGAGGCAGGAGGATTGCTTCAGCTTAGGAGTTTGAGATCAACCTGGGCAACATAGTGAGACCCCATTTCTGAAAACAGATATATATATATATATAAAATTTAAAAACCCCAGGAATCAAAAGTTTTGATTCTTACTGAATTGCAGTAAAGGGAAAGACCATGCTCATAGCAATGCCAGCATCTGAAGTGGAGCCTTTCACATTTCATCACTTACGATGGAAGTAGTTAATTCTGAAAGAAATTATCAAGGGAGTAAAAAGAGACTAACTTAGCTGGGACAGAAAGAAAAAGAACTTTCAGTAGGGGGGTCAGGAGAGTGGCAAGGTCACCTGTGGCTCTTTGTAAAGCAGAGTTATGTGTTAAGTCAGGATTTATCGGTTCCGTAGCTGCCAGAACATTTGCCCTACTTTTCAGGCATCTCTACAATATTTTCCCCATAATCTCCTGGGTGAAATGCACATTTGCATTCCAAGTCACTTTGAATGGGAAAACCTTAATGAAAAAGGCCATTAATCACAGATACATCAGGAAATATACTACAACAATATTGTCACAGCTGCAGCAGGAAGTAGTGGTGAGCCTTCCTGGTTATTGTTTAATGTTGTTTTGTGATAAATAAACAGAGTTCAAATTGATAATGAAGAAACTGTTTCATCATCTCTGCGTATGTGTGTGTGTGTGTATGTGTGTCTAGACCTCCCCAGCATCCCTCTCTAATTCCCCTCCCATTCAACACATCAGTTTTCTCTCTCATTCATTTCGTTTATTTATTTATTTATTTGTACTGTTAGTAGAGACAGAGTTTCACTATGTTGTTCAGGCTGGTCTTGAACTCCTGGCCTCAAGTGATCTGCCCACCTCGGCCTCGCAAAGTGCTGAGATTACAGCCGTGAGCCACCGTGCCCGGCCTCTCTAATTTATTTCTGTCCAGGGATTAAGTATTACTGACAGGATGAACTAGGCTGAGTCAGCTATGGTGAATCCAGATTCTAAGGTAACCTCAAAAAACAAGCAGCTCAGGGCAAGAACTGGAACCTAAGGTTTAATGATTTGATATTTTCCAAAGTCTGAAGTTCTAGGTATTTTTCCAAATGCTACCTGAGGATTTCTATTGCAACTGTGTATTGCTGCCCTGCCAGACAGCTGCAGTCAGCATCTTTGGGCTGACTTGGTTTCTGACCCCTCCTGGTTTCAGACCGGGCACTAGCCCTTGAGGACAATTCAGACTCCCTTGAAGGTGGTCTCACAACCCCACACTCCTTCTAATCAATTCTGCCTCCCCTTCTGCCTAATCTTTCTTCCAAATTTGTCTGCTGCCCTTACCCATAAGGACACTGACAATAACCATGCTTTCAGGAGGCAAGAGTATGGTGGGAATCAATCTTTCTTTCTTTCTTTCTTTCTTTCTTTCTTTCTTTCTTTTTTCTTTCTTTCTTTCTTTCTTTCTCTTCTCTTCTTCTTTTCTTTCTTTCTTTCTCTCTTTCTCCTTTCTTCTTTCTTTCTTCTCTCTCTCTCTTCTTTCTTTCTTTCTTTCTTTCCTCTTTCTCTCTTTCTCTCTCTCTCTCTCTTTTTCTTTCTCCTCTTCCTTCCTTTCTTTCTTTTGAGATGGAGTCTCAGTCTTGTTTCCCAGACTGGAGTGCAATGGTGCAATCTCAGCTCACCACAATCTCCGGCTCCCGGGTTCCAGTGATTCTCCTGCCTCAGCCTCCCGAGTAGCTGGGATTACAGGCGTGCACCACCACACCCAACTAATTTTGTATTTTTAGTAGAGACGAGTTTTCTCTATGTTGGTCAGGCTAGTCTCGAACTCCCGACCTCAGGTGATCCACCTGCCTCAGCCTCCCAAAGTGCTAGGATTACAGATGTGAGCAACCACACCTGGCCATTAGGAATTATAGGGTATCATTATTATAGAGTATAGGGTAATTATTGCTTTTTATAACCAGCTTCAGATAATTTTTTTCAATAAATGATGTAGTGAAAGGGGGTCCTTAAAGATTCTTTAATTTAGCACACTTTGTGCTCAAACTGGAAAAAAACAAAGCAGCAAGGTCTTTTATAAGACTGTGTATTATAATAATGGACTTCCAAAATAGCTCAAGTGTTGTTCAAGCAATATATATTTTCCATGAAACAATCTTCTTTGACCCATGGGGGAAGATTAGCACCCACAGATACCTTTGGCTCTGAAGGCTTTTATCCATATAGAATAAAAAGTTACTTTCTCTTCTAGAAGGTGCGGTGGGGGACAACTTAACAGAACCATCACTTACTTCTATTTAGAATCTATGTTTACCCCACAGGCAAATCAGAGAATAGAGGTGATTAATCTCAGAATGTGCCCAAGATAGAAGCCATTCTATTGCCAAGTTCCAGTGGCTTAGTCTCAATTCCGGGATAAGAGGCAAAAAAGTCATTAAGTGTCATTTTGGAATTGATCCCATCTATGTGGGCTAGTTCCTGTCTTTTTTTTTTTTTTTTTTTTTTTTTGACCGGAGTCTCGCTCTGTCACCCAGGCTAGAGTGCAGTAGCGCGATCTCAGCTCACTGCAAGCTCTGCCTCCTGGGTTCACACCATTCTCCTGCCTCAGCCTCCTGAGTAGCTGGGACTACAGGCACCCATCACCACGCCTGGCTAATTTTTTGTATTTTTAGTAGAGATGGGGTTTCACCGTATTAGCTGGGATGGTCTCGATCTCCTGATCTCGTGATCCGCCTGCCTCGGCCTCCCAAAGTGCAGGTCCCTTTGGGAGAGGGACCTCCCAAAGTCCCTCCCAAAGGGATTACAGGCGTGAGCCGCCGCACCTGGATTCTTTTTTGCCCTTTTATTATAGTTTGGATGCACAGTAATGATAATTGTAGCCAACATTTGTTTACCTCATATAAGCACTGTCCTAGATTTTTTACTTGATTACTTGTTCTATGCTTGCAATAACTTTGTGTAGGTACTCCATTTCATAAAATAATGAACTGAGGCACAGACTGGCCCAGGTTGCATTGATGGTATTCTGGTCATCTTTTGTAGCATAATAAATTATCTCAAAGCTTAGTGGCTTAAGTTACTTCTTATGGTTCTGGAAGTTGACTGGGTTCAGCTAGGTGATTCTCGCTTAGTGAGACTCACTTGGGGGCTTCCATGGAATTGCAGTAGATGGTGGCTGTGACTGGCGTTATCTTGAATGTTTCCTCCCACACGTGTCTGTTGGCTGGGACTCCAGATAGCGCTGTCATCCAGAGTCCCACACATGGCCTCTCCATGTGACCTGGACTTGCCCATAGCATCAAAGCTGGGCTTCAAAAGCAAACATTTCAGGTAAAAGTGGTATTGCCTTTTGTTAAAAAAAAGAAAAAAAAAACTTTTTTATTTTGAATTAATTACAAACTAACAGGAAGCTGCAAGTAGAGTAAAAGAATCTAATAAATGCTTTACTCAGCTTCCTCCAATGGTGAGATCTTCTATAACTGTAGAACAGTATCAGGACCAGGAAATGGACATTTGCACAATACTGTTACCTAGGCTACAGAACTTATTCTGTTTTTCCAGCTTTTACACGCACTTAATTGTATGGGCATGTGTGGAGCACACAGTGCTGTCTCTTTGTAGTCAGATTTACTCCTTCCCACACTCATACCTGTCCCCTGGCAACCATCTCTGTCATTTTGTCATTTCCAGAATGTTACATAATGAAATCATACAGTATGTGTTTTGAGACTGGCTTTTTTCACTAAGCACATTGAGATCCATCTAACTGTACATGAATCAATTGTTTGTTCCTTTCATTGCTGAATAATATTTTATATATTGCCTTTTAAGACCTAGCCTGAAAAGTCACACAGTTTCACTTCTACTATAATTACTGGCTTGTCCAGATTCAAGGAGAGGGGACCAACCCCCTGCCCAACCCTGATGAGAGTAGTGCCAATGTCACTTTGTAAGAAGAGCCTGAGGACTGTTGTGTCATCTCGGAAAATATAATCTGCCACAGATGGAAAGTGGCAAAGATGAGATTCTATTGTCTCTACAAAAAATACAAAAATAAATTAGCTGGGCGTGATGGCACGTGCCTGTAATCCCAGCTACTTGGGAGGCTGAGACAGGAGAATTGCTTGAACCCGGGAGGCGGAAGTTGCAGTGAGCCGAGGTGGCACCATTGCTCTCCAGCCTGGGTGACAGAGTGAGACTCTATCTCTAAATAAATAAATAAATAAATAAATAAATAAATAAATGAAAAACAGCACCTGAAATTGGAGGTTGCATGGAGAAATAAAAATTGTATATTTAAACAATTTTGAAATTACATACACTTTATGTTTATGCTTGCAAAAGAACATATGGAAAACATAATGAGAATAAGTAACAGACCACCTTTTCTAACACCAACATAGATAATGTACTTTCTATATCACATCTTTATATTTTCTACATTAGAATGGTTCCAAAGGTCTATAGAGTGCTCGTCGAAGTAAAATTATACTCATAATGAAAACTGTTTTGTTGATCATCTTTTATCTGTTGGTCCAAATAAATTAAGATTTTCATATTAATAAAAAGAACCAGAAAATTAATATTGTTCATCATTATTGAAACTCTATTATAAACTCTGTCCCCAGCCTGCTGTGGCAGAGGAAACACTTAAATATGAAACCCAACTCGGAAGTCTTAGTATGTTTCTGAAACCTTCTATCTAGTCTACTTACAGCTAACAGTTAAACTAGATCCTGAGCAGGAAGGGGAGAGGTAAGTGCCTAATGACTAATGATCTAACCGAAGTGACAAAGAAAATAAGACTCTTCTTTCTGACACCATGATTCTGAGATTGATTTCATGAAATGTTCCATGGAGTTGGTGAAGGAGGTGTGCGCTCTGCTTGCAGGGCTCCGTGCACAACTATTAATAAGATTGTGCCAGGCGCGGTGGCTCATGCCTGTAATCCCAGCACTTTGGGAGGTGGAAATGGGCAGATCACAAGATCAAGAGATAAGAGGCCATCCCGGCCAATATGGTGAAACCTCGCCTCTACAAAAATACAAAAATTAGCTGGGCATGGTGGCGGGCGCCTGTAGTCCCAGCTACTCGGGAGGCTGAGGCAGGAGAATGGCGTGAACCCAGGAGAGGGAGGTTGCAGTGAGCCGAGATGGCGCCACTGCACTCCAGCCTGGAGACAGAGCAAGACTCCATCTCAAAAAAAAAAAAAAAAAGATTGTGGATTCTCAGCTAAAAGTACAGAGTAAAGAGAGCATGGCAGCAGTGAGAGAGAGGTGAGATGCAGGAGAATCGTTTGAACCCAGGAGGTGGAGGTTGCAGTGAGCCAAGATTGCACCATTGCACTCCAGTCTAGGCAACAGGGCAAGACTCCCTCTTTAAAAAACAAAAACAAAACAAAACCACAAAAAACTACCTCTCTCCAACAGCAATACAAAGAGAACTTTTTCTGAGCTGGAACCAAACAAATTAAAAAAGAACCATTTTATTCCTGCAGAAAAGCTCAGTAAAATTCAACTTCATGCTTCTAGATGTGGCTCTAGAGATGGGATCTAATCTAAAAGAACAGATTTTTATTTTATTTTATTTTATTTATTTATTTTTTTTTTTTTTTTATGGAACGCTTCACGAATTTGCGTGTCATCCTTGCGCAGGGGCCATGCTAATCTTCTCTGTATCGAAAGAACAGATTTTTAAAAACTCTGTTTCTAAATTTTGCTCGTCCCAGGCACATTAAGATGGACCCATGACAATTACTAATTCCTCTGTCCGTTTATAGAACTTTTAATTGAAATACGATAAATATATAGAAAAGAGCACATGTCATGAGTATACAGCTTGGTGAAATTTATAAGCTGAACATTTCCTTATTAGTCCCAGATCAAGACCCAGAATGTTATCAGAACCCAGGAAGTCCCCAGATATGCCCCTTCCACATCCTGGCAACAAAGATTTAGTAACTGTTCCCCTGACTTCCAAAAGCGAGTCGTTTTACCATTTTTTGTACTTTATATACATGAATCACATCATGTGTGTTCTGCGACTGGCTTCTTTCATTCTACTGTGTTAGTGAGATGAATCCTTACTTGAGTATAGTTTACACAGTTTTTTGAGGCAAGTTTGCTTTTGACAATTTAAGGAATGGAATGAAACAAGGTTTCACATGATTAACACAGGCAATTCACTTGTTTCGGATCAACAAGGCATGGCTTATCACAGTATCAAATATCCTAGGACAAATGGCAAAGCTAGCTGTAATTTATTTCAACAAGGAGGGAGATGGATAAAGGAGCAACTGTTTTGAATAACCTGAAGCTTCTGCTTCATGTTAAGCCTTCTAAAGTATGTTTGCAACAACAAGGTCACTTGGGCTCTCAAGTAGCCTGGCTTCTGGCTTCAGCTTATCTGTGGCCTTAGGTATACTTCTTGTCCTCTGAGACAGAAAATTTTACTAAATATTACCCTTCTAGTTCTTATAGCCTATGATTCCATGTTTCCAACTCAAATCCCTTGACCATCTATCCACACAGCCATCCTGCCTGCATCCAAACCAGCTGATACAGAGAAAAGTCACAGTTTTAAGTTAGGAGTAATAAAGTCAGTCTCGTTTTACAAGTTCTACTGAAGACAATATACCCATGTTATATCCAATAAGTAACTTTTTTTTTTTTTTTTTTTTGAGACAGAGTCTCTGTCACCCAGGCTGGAGTGCAGTGGTATGATCTGGGCTCACTGCAGCCTCCCCAGGTTCAGGTGATTCTCATGCATCAGCCACCCGAGTAGCTGGGACTACAGGCACGTGCCACCATGCCTGCGTAATTTTTGTGTTCTTAGTAGAGATGGGGTTTCTCCATGTTGGCCAGGCTGGTCTGGAACTCCTGACCTCAAGTGATCTGCCTGCCTTGGTCTCCCAAAGTGCTGGGATCATAGGCATGAGCCACCACGCCTGGCCTAATAGGTAATATTTTAAACATACAAGTTCTATAACATCCACTTTCTATCTTAAGGTGTTTTAAAAGCTTGTGTATCTAATAAGTAGACTTTTTTTTTTCTTCTTTTTTTGAAACAGTTTCGCTCTGTTGCCCAGACTGGAATGCAGTGGTGTGACCATGGTTCACTGCAGCCTCGACCTCCCTGGACTTAGGTGATCCTCCGACCTCAGCTTCCCAAGTAGCTGGGACTACAGGCACGTGACACTATAGCCAGCTAGTTTTTTGTTTTTTTGTTTTTTTTTCTGTAGAGACGGGGTGTAGCCAAGTTGCCCAGGCTGGTCTGGAACTCCTGGGCTCAAGCAATTCACCCACCTTGGCCTCTTAAAGTTCTGGGATTACAGGCATGAGCCACCACATCTGGACCTAATGAGTAGACTTACCTTAGTGTGTGGATGAGGAGGAAGTGACAGGCCAGGCGATCTATTCTGTCTCCACCTCATAGTCACCCTACTCTTGACATCATTCTAATTGTATTTACACTTGGTGTTGAAGAAAACAAACACAAAAATCTTCATGGGTCAACTTTAAACATATCTTATTTCTAGATTACCATGGATTCATATCCTTTTCTTCCTATTATTTTGTAAATAGCACATTTATATTACATTGTAATTCAAATATTTTTGTATTTAATTCACCATTTAAAATATATGGCAGTTTTTACAAACCAATTTTGACTTTTTATTTTTGTTTTTTTTATTATACTGCAATTCTTTAAAGATAGAAATGCTTCTTAGCCTCAATGTGAGAGGTGTTGCTGGCAGGAAACTGGGAGAATCTGTTCTATTCACTGACCTCATCAAGGACAAAATAGGACTATGACTCTGCCTTCAAGAAGAACACAGTGAAGAAAAGACAGTTAATATGGCCACCTTAATTTTTTTCCAAGAAATGTTTTGGAAACCTGACATGATTGGCCTTACCCAGACCTTTTATTTCTCAACAAACTCAAGGAGACAACTTATCCTGAAGTGCTACCCTTGGAAATATCTTCCTAAAAACAATAATGGCAACAAAATAACCAAGAAAATTATTTACTAAACCAATTGGAGAGAATAAAAGGTCATGCTTCAAAAGTTACCATTGCTTTGCTGTCTAAGAACAAGTTTTACTTTAAAAATAAAATGACAAGCCAGGTGCGGTGCCTCATGCCTATAATTGCAGCACTTTGGGAGGCCAAAGTGGATCACTTGAGGTCAGGAGTGTAAGACCAGCCTGGCCAACATGGCGAAACCCTGTCTCTACTAAAAATACAAAAATTAGCTGGATGTGGTGGCATACACCTGTAATCCCAGCTACTCGAGAGGCTAGGCATGAGAATCACTTGAACCCAGGAGACGGAGGTTGCTGTGAGCTGAGATTGCACCAGTGCACTCCAGCCTGGACAACAAGAGCAAAACTCCGGCTCAAAAAATAAATAAAAAAATAAATAGTAAACAGTCACAGTAGAGGAGAGACTGAATTATTTTTTAATTTTCTCTATAGAAAATACTATGAAACCTTGGTCCTATTAAGAGATAATCAAAGAGTATGTAAACAAAAAAGGAATTTTAGAGTATGTTAGGCAGTTAGTAATCATGAAAATATTAATACTGATTTTTTGTTTATGGTATTTTTCAGCTCTTTAAAATTTGTAACTTGTGATTAATAGTTCTACATAAACATTCAATTTTGTATTAGTTTCATATTTACAATTCTGCATTGTTTTTATTAAACAGGGTCCCCATAATGTATAAACTTCAGGCTCACCAAACCCGGAAGTGTCTAGGTACAACATAAACTCAATATGGAGTGAACAACTAGTTTAGAAAATTCCAAATCTATGGTTTTTTCAGTGTCTTCCATAATGCGACCTCAGGTAATCAAGTGACTTACTTGGCCAGTGGAAAGGAGTGGAAATAAAGATTAAGAGGTGTCAACAACAGACACCCAGCTGTAGATGGGCCAGAAGAACAAACTCTGCCCCCAGTCTAGTGGTATAGAGGAGACACAGACAGAAACCATTAGCAAGCTTTAAGCAAGGGAGCAAGTGTTTAAGACAAGGAAGCAGGTGTGTGGGCAGGGATCTCATTTATCATTGGAAAGATGGTGATGGTTTGAACCCAGGTGATGTTTCTTCAGGATTGCCACTGTTTTGTGTTGACATTCACCAAGTAGAATGATCTTTGCATCATTGGGTACTTTGGAGCACCCTAAGTATGTAGGAGTCAGAGTTTTACTAGCTTCCCCAGCAATCCTTGCTTAGTCAATTGATTCCTACGTCTGCAGCCAAATGCTATAAAAAACTCCGGGGGAGGTAAAGTCCTCCCATCCTCCTGGCTTTTCAATTAATCATTTAGATGGGAAACATAAGCCTACTCAGGTAAAAAGACACGTGAACTTCAGGCCAGGATCACAATCCTGTCCCAAATATATGACTTTTCACCCTTCCTCAACCCTTAATGGGGGTGGGTGTGGGGGAGTGTATTTTTAAAACAAATGATTTTAATTCATTCACCGTTTCCTAGCAACCAGGAAAAAGCATGTTATCCTGATGTCTGTGAGCACCAGTCTGAGACGCGCGGATGCTCCAGCATGCCTCCAGAAGCAGAGAGAGAACAAAAGCACTGGAATAGGTCTCCGGTTGGTGAGCAATTCTCAAAGGGGAATTTGTTAAGAGCAGGCACCTAATAGAACAGCCTGAGAGACCTGTACCACGATTGCAGGGGTGCAGCAGGGAACCTGCATGGAATGTGCAGATATTCTCCAGGAAATGATATTCCTATAGAATCTGGGGGCTCTGAGTTCTAGGGAATTGTTTCTATGAAACGGTTAAAGCCTGAGACAGCTGACATCTTTCCAGTACCTCTTTTGTGTGTGCTTTCAGCCACACACAAAACACACAGCGGTCTTGTTTTCTTTAGAGCTCTATAGTCAGAGAAGAGGGGTGACTGGCAGAATTCAAATCTAGCTGAATTAGAGTCCGTGCAAATGGCCTTCTTTAAACCAGGCATAGCTACCAAATGCATATAAATCACTGACTTCTACAGCTGTAAGGAATCTCTCCAATCATTCAATGCTTTTTTTTTTTTACAGAGGAAGAAATGAAGAAACATAGAGAGGCAAATTAATTTGCTCAAGGTGCACAGCTAGTTGGTGGCCTCACAGGGTCTTCTGATCTACAGCTTAGTGATTTGGAAGTGGGATATACTCATATTTTAAAGATTGAAACCTTTGCATATTATACTATATTGAATGGCGGTGGTGGGGGCAGAGGATGGGGAGGATGAGGGATGATCTAAGAGGAAGCTATCACAACAACCGAGCAACGCAAATATTATAACTTGTAAGTCTGAAACTCAAAGGGCTTGCTCAGAATTACAAGACAAGAATGGATTAAAGCACATGCTAAGTGTGCCTTAGTCCCCTTCAAGGAATTGAGATAGGCCAAATAGTCTAGCAACAAATGTTTTTCCAAATTATTGAATCAGAAGAATTTTAATGCATGCCAGACTTTATAGTTACAGAATGTTGGGGTAACAAGTGCTTTTGGCAATGTTAGCCAGGCCCATCTTTTTAGGATAATACCTGAGGCTGGGAAGCAGAAGATGCACAGCCACATCAACGAGTGTGGCTTTCCTGGGTCCAGTGCTTTTTCTTCTCTAGGCAATGGGGCCACCTCTATGGCTTGCTGCATTCTCTCCCCGTTGACTCTGTAGGGGGCAATATTTTGTCTTGATACTTAATCAATTTCCTGTGAAATGCTCTTACTTTCTTCCCACTTTCATCTTATCCACATCGCGTTCACTCCCCAAAAACTGAAGCAGATGTAGCAGCAGCAAGAATGATCCAAAATGGCCGGGCACAGTGGCTCATGCCTGTAATCTCAGCACTTTGGGAGGCCGAGGCGGGTGGATCACAAGGTCAAGAGATGGAGACCATCCTGGCCAATATGGTGACACCACCCTGTCTCTACTAAAAATACAAAAAAATTAGCTGGGCATGGTGGCATGCACCTGTAGTCCCAGCTACTTGGGAGGATGAGGCAGGAGAATCGCTTGAACCCAGGAGGCGGAGGTTATAGTGAACCGAAACTGTGCCACTGCACTCCAGCCTGGCAACAGAGCGAGACTCCATCTCAAAAAAAAAAAAAAAATGTTATCCAAAATAATGAAGGTGGCCTAGGGAATACTTTATTTAGATCAGCGCCATCCTGTTTGCTCTTTGCTTACTGTTAGTAGAGCTGAATCAAGTGAAGCTTAGTATTTATATGGTACCATTTTTAAAAAAACATTTCTAAAGTTTGTTTTCCAATCATCTTTAGAGTAGTGATTTAAATACATGTACAATTTTAAAAGTACAAAGGGTAGTATAATAAACACCCATGGGTTTAGAATTCCAGAGTCAATAACTACTAACATTTTGTTATATTTGAGTATTGGGGTTCCTCAGAGAAATTGAACCGACAGGATGTGTGTGGATACACACACACACACACACACACACACACACACACACACAAGGTGCAGTATAGGCTTAACCATCTCTTTTGCTCAAATATTTTGATTTTAAGGAATTGGTTGACATGATTGTGGGGTCTTGGCCAGCCCAAAATCTGATAGAGGAGGCCAGCTGCCTGCAGACTCAGGGAAGAGTTGCAGTTTCAATCCAAAGGCTACCTACTGGCAGATTCCTTCTTGCATGGGGGAGGTCAGGCTTTTGTTCTGTGAAGGCTTTTGACTGATTGGACAAGGCTCACTCAGATAGAGGGCAATCTGCTTTCAACATCCACTGAATTAAATGATAATCTCATCAAAAAACACCAGAAACATCCGGATAATGTTTGAACAACTATTTGGTCATAGTGGCCCAACCATAAAATAAATTTAAAAATAAATAAAACATCACAGATAGTGGCCCAACCATAAAATAAATTTAATAATAAATAAAACATCACAGATAGATACCCTATTTATACCTCTCCCTGAGTACCCCATTCAATAGTGATGATTTTCTATAGACTCCTTTTTGATGACTTCAGACCTCTTTTGACCCCATCACCTGATCTTCAATTTCTGGTTCAATGCAGGGGTGGGAATTGAAGACATATTTCCCATAACCACATTTTCTTTCAAGGACCTCCTGGCCATAGGAGGGTGTAGATGGATTCTATGGAAAACTGCATTATGAGCCACTGAGCCAGGGTGAACTCACCGGGAGTTATGCTCACAGAAAAACCCAAACACATTCAGATCTAGATGGATCGCATCCATCTAGTTTGGATGGTTCTGCCCGAATAGTCTCATCAGTTATTGCACAAACCATTTTGGTTTTACTTGCTAGATTATTGAAAGGAAGAGTAAATTAAGTAAATAAGTGCTGGAAAAATTTGGAAGGAATAAAAGGTGTCAAATAAACACAAAGTACAGTGCATGAGCCTCCAGGCAGCTTTTTGACCCCGAACCTGCTGAATAAGAGGCCTGAATGAGGTGCTCCCTCGGATCCCTTCCAGAGCCTAGGACTCCACGACTGGTATTTGGAGTGATAGCATCCCTAACTCAAATTCTCTCTGATTTGCTGCTGTAGCCTCTAGGCTCAGAGAAGCTGGGTCTTCCCACAGGATCTCAAGTGTACTGTCAGCTGCAGATACCTGCTCAGCTGGCTAAGCCTTTAACATGGAAAGAAGGCTCATAAAGAAGGAAATGAAAAAGCTCTTGTAAGTATGATTGAGAATAACTTTCATTTATGACACTTGGCATTCAGTGGATTTCATGTCATATATGGCTTGGGTATTGGCAGCGGGTAAAAATCAAAGGAAGAATCTATTTCTGCATGGTAGGAGAAAAACAGAGGATGATCTGGCCTCTCTCGGTCTCCTGCCAGGGAGGCCTCACATGTAGTGCAAGGCAGGATGCTGAAACTTTTGGGAGGATGTTTCTGCTGGCAGCCTGCACATCCAAGGTATCCGCATTCTAGAGCCCGAGAGCTGAGCCTATGTCCCAGTCAGCCTGTGTAGGCAGGATGCGCCGTTGAAAGGGTCTGCCTCTGCTGGTAAAAGGTATAGGAGAGATTCCTGAAAGGGCCCAGCATCTGAATTGCAGCCTCCTGCTCTGCCTCTTTTATTGTCAGCCTTATTGACTAAGAAATTCATCTCCTTTTTCTTGACATCTGAACGTTTTTAAAACAAACACAGAAAACAACAAGTTTCCTTTGAAACAAATGTTTTCCTCCCATGGTAGTTTTTCTTTGACTTGTACTTAACGAATGTTGGTGAAAGATCACAAACCATATAAAAAGAAAAAAGAAAGATTATGTTCTATCTCATATGTGTTATAGACACAACAGTAATACCCTGTTCATCAAAGAGCTATCACCATCCCCATCAAATATCTTTTTTTGTCCTTCTAAGATAATTTTATTTTAACAAGCCCTTAAGAAATACTAGAAGAAACTATGAATTTACATATATGTACATACATACATGTATACACATAAGTGAATTCATATATAGTACATGTGTATACATATATGTGTATGCACATATATGTGAATTCATATTCATCTCTTGCTTTTAAGCAGAGATTATATATCGGCATCAGACTTCAGGAAAATGAATTTGACCCAAAAGGAAGAAGGGAACTTACCTTTCTAGATATATGGTAAAGAAAGGCATGCTAGCCGGGCGCGGTGGCTCAAGCCTGTAATCCCAGCACTTTGGGAGGCCGAGACGGGCGGATCACAAGGTCAGGAGATCGAGACCATCCTGGCTAATACGGTGAAACCCCGTCTCTACTAAAGAATACAAAAAACTAGCCGGGCGACGAGGCGGGCGCCTGTAGTCCCAGCTACTTGGGAGGCGGAGGCAGGAGAATGGCGTGAACCTGGGAGGCGGAGCTTGCAGTGAGCTGAGATCCGGCCACCGCACTCCAGCCTGGGCGACAGAGCCAGACTCCGTCTCAAAAAATAAAAAAATAAAAAAAGAAAGGCATGCTGATGTGAGTCGTATTTGTGTTATATGTTAGAGACCAATAGAATAGTAAAGAACAAACCATGATCAGGAATGCCAACTCTTCCACATATCTCATCCAAAGAATTGGAATTTCAAAAGTGATATAAATGCAAGTTTATATCCAAAGAATACATTTAGGCTACTTTAAAGTATCCTGAAATTTCAGCAGAAATTTAAGAATTTTTATCAATCTAGTTAAGCTTAGTGACTCAGAAGAAAAGCTTTTAGAAGCCAGAAATAAACTTATTCTCCACCTTACGTCAAATTGTGAAATGTGCCGAAATCAACCTGGGAGATGCCATAGTCCTTCTTTTCCTGCACCCATTTCCTCTCTCTGATATTCCCGGGGTAGCACCTCTCTCTTTTCTCTCCTCATGGTGCTTATTTTACCTTCTTTTATTAAAAGTCACTGTTAGGAAAGCATCTGCTAAGGATAAACTAAAATGGAATCACTAATAAGTTTTCATGCACTGCTCCTCCTAAGGGTATTTGCATTCTAAAGAGAAAAAACCTTATGGCAAAAGAATACTTACCTACAGAATTTTATGTGTCTGGAATTTATCAACTTTGGACATGCTGCTTGAATTTAACATGGGAAGCAAGCAAATGATTATTTTAAACAGTGTGTCTCAATCCTTTTGGTCTTATAAAACCATTTCTGTGTGTGGGTATTTGGCATATTATTTACTTTCCTGTAAATTCTGTTCCAGTTGAGTTTAATTTTTAGATAAATGTTATTTCAGTTAATTATGGTTAGACATTTTAAACTGCAGCACTGTAGAATTACCATGTAAACCCAAACTGAATATTAACTCAGCTACCAGAGTATTAGCAACTTCTGTTGTATTTTGTTGGAGGAGGGAGGGATGGGGGAAAAAAGCCTTTTTCTGCAGACTGAGCCTGTGTCACTCCAATGGTTCAATGCTGCTCTCTTGCTTTTAAGGGGAGATTATATTGGCATCAGACTTCGGGAAAATGAATTTGACCCAAAAGGAAGAAGGCAACTCACCTCTCTAGATGATATGGTAAAGAAAGGCATGCTGATGCGAGTCATATTTGTGTTATATGTGTATTAAAGAGACAGAAAAAGGATCTAATTTATACAATAAACAAGGCTAATATTGACACCCATCCCCCAAATGTCCTCTTCCTCATCTTCTCCTCACCCTGAGATTGTTCATATGGTCATTTCAACCCACTAACCAGAAAGCAAAAAGAGAATGAGAAAATAAAAATCATGAGAGTTATTTGCTATTAGGAAAGAAGATTAAAAAGCAAAATCAATGCAAGGCAAAATGTTACCTCCGTGGAGTTAAGAGTTTGATAAAATTAGCTATCACGTAGTTCTCAAAATAATTTCTTTACCATTTGCATTAGTGGGGGAAAACCAAATAAATTAAGTAACCCTAAAAATCCTTGGTGTTATTCATTTTGAAACCCAGACTCAGGATCTGAAAGTTCACATCACAGAAATTAAGGAAGAAACCATATAAAGATCTAACTCAAAAGAAATCAGCACACCCTCAGTTTTTCCACTGCCCATTTACTATCCTTGCACTAATAAAAAAGACTCTCTCCCTCCACTCCCCTCTCCTCTTCTTCTCTGACTGAAGTACAGTCAGTCTCACTGGCTTTCAAAACTACCCTGGAGCTAAGGAAACAGTTAAGCCTTATTCTCTCTGTACACATATTAAACAGATAAATTAAGTAGATTAGAGCAGTGCTTCTCAAACTTTAATGAGGTCATATTACAAGGCTGTTTTGATTCAGGAGGTGAAATGGGGTGGGCCCACGGCCTTGGAATTTGCATTTCAAATAAGCAAACAGGTGATGCCAAGGCATCAAACCTTGGATCAGGTTGCAACAACTGGTCATGGTCCCATTCTTCCTGTTTATTTATTCATTTAGGTTCCCTGTTCAGTTGGGTTCAGTCCCTGGAAGAAATAACTCCACTGTTTAAAAATGTTAAAACTTCAGAACGCCTCTACAATAATTAAAAACAAAACCAATCTTCCCTTTTCTGTGTGTGGGGACTGAAAGGAGAGAAGGAATATTTTGCTAGACAAATGGTAAATATGCTTACTGAACAAGAACTCTTAGGAATTACTAGGAAAAGGTGGTCACTATGATAAAAATGAGCCTCTGCATTCGTTCTCAGCTTTTTACTATATGTGCGTGTAAAACTCTCAGCAAGTCACTCACTCAGGTCTATCCCGCTCCCCGCCTGCCCCATCCTTGCTTCATTATAGTTCCTGTACCTGTGATTTCCTTCCCCATCTGTAGACATTCTCATCCCACAAGCCCCAGCTCCAATGAAGCTTCCGTCTCTGAAGCTTCTTGGGATTCTAGCTATCTCCCCAGGTAGACATAAAATGGCCCATCCTTCCAAATTCCCACCACACTGCCCCTGCACCCCTGGAAGCACATTTCTTACATTCTGCTCATGGAACCAGAAATTGTTCCCTGCGGGCCTGTTCCCCCAGCCTTACCTTTTTCTATTTTAAAATTTAGGGAAACTGAGACCCAGAGAGCATCAGTTACTCACCTAAGGATATTCCGTGAGTTGTTGGCAATACCTAGATTTGAGCCCAGATTTTCTGATTCCAAGTTTATTATTCTTCACTGATCTCTCCTTTCGTTTCCAAATCACAGAAATCAGATAACTGCTCTAGTGGGAAATAAATTTAATGTCTGAAGATCCCAAAATATTTCTGACTGATTCATCCCTGTGAGGTGAGGTCTGAGAAAAAAAAAAAAAAATTCTGTCTGAGCATCAGGTTATTAAAGCTAATGATCCTTCCCATTTTGGACATGACAGACTAGAATAGGCTTAGCAGTACCATTGTCATTGGGTCCAGAGAGTACTTCGGCCAATGTCTAAGCCTGTTTCTTTGCTTTCTGTGCTTCCTGCTCCCAGGCACACTATGACTTGGCCATCAGTGTTGCTTTGCAATGGCTGCATCCCTCAGAAGACTTAACTTGGTTGGAGTGGGAGGAACTGTAAGTTGAAATAGGTTTGTTGCTTTCCTCTTTAATTTGTGCCTATGATTAATGATAGAGGAAGTTCCAGCCCTAACATCTTCCATCATGAGGCACTCTGATTTGAAAACACTACAGGGTGAATATCCCCTTCAACGAGACACCTGAGGAACCTCCACAGTTGCCAACTTGAAGAAGTTACATGTTTCCATGTTTTGCATCTCTACCAATTGACTTCTGTGAAATAAAAGACTTTCTTGCACAGAATGTTGTATCTTAAGGGGCCGGGTGTGGTGGCTCATGCCTATAATCCCAGCACTCTGGGAGGCCGAGGCAGACTCATTACTTGAGGCCAGGAGTTCAAGACCAGCCTGGCCAATATGGTAAAACCTCGTCTCTATTAAAAATACAAAACTTCGCCCAGCATGGTGGTGCACACCTGTACTCAGGAGGCTGAGGCAGGAGAGGAGAATCACTTGAACCCAGGAGGCGGAGGTTGCAATGAGCCAAGGTTGTGCCACTGCACTCCAGCCTGGGCAACAGAGTGAGACTCCATCTCAGAAATAAAGAATGCTCTGTGTTAGAAACGTGACTGCTTTGCTCTGTGCATGCCATAATTTCAAATAGTCAGTTCTACGGTTAAAGGCTGTAATCTTTTCCTAAGGACTACCAAACACAAATTCTTAAGCATTTAGGCAGATATGTATCTCAGCTGAGTTATTTGAAGCGCAGAATAATTTTCTTTCTGGGATTACTAGCATTTTCTGTCGTGTGTAGGGAGTGTACAGGCAGACTCACTCAATTGGTAAGAACACAGACCTAATGAAGACAGGATCAAATCGCTTATTCCAGAGGCCTGTTATTTTTTTTTTTTCTACTCAGTGGCTCTGGACTACACACCTGATCCTAGAGAGATGTTAACAGTTAGGGTTTAGCTGCAATGAGCAGAAAATCCAATTTGAACAGCCTTAAGCAAAAAAAGATGGGGAGTAGATTTTATTGCCCTTGAATCTGAAAAGTCCACGGGTAGGACTGTGTTAGGCATGGTTTAATTCAAAACTCAAACAATGTCATATGGATCTACCTCTTGACTCCATTTCCTCAGGGTGAACATCATTCCTAGTTTCAGCCTATTTCATTATCAGAGGAAGGGTGGAGATATACATATACACATATATACATACATATATATACATATATACACACATATATACATATATACATATATATACATATATATACACACTATATATATATATATTTTTTTTTAATCACATAATTGTGTCTTAGTGGCTGTTACCTGACTTATTCAGGGTTGGACAGTGGCAGTGCAGGGGAGATGGAATACACTGACAGCTCAGTCCACAGTGTATTTTTCGCCTTTGGAATCTAGGGGTGTAGTGGGCTCCCCTAGAAGCATATAGGCTTACAGTGGGGTTAGGTAGTTCCCCCAAAGCAAATTGCCACAAAAACAGAAAGGATAACGGTTCGCAAAACCGTAAACATCCCCCACAGTGGCCAGTCTGCCAGTCTTTGATTGCTGTGAAAACATGGATAGATGAGGCGAAATTCATCACCATTATTGGAAGGTTAAAAATTCAAAGTTTGGATTTCACTGATGGAGGAACAATCACATCAGTTTTATTAAGATAAATAAGCAGATAGCACACAGCCATTGCAGATTACTTATCGATTATCATCACAACCTCAGCAGGCATCAAAAAGAACAAGAATAAATCCTCCACTTGTATTTCCTATTCCCCATTAGGAAAATGCCATTCCGTGGCAGACCCATGTATCCAAATCGTAGAGAACGAGAAGCTATGATTTTATCATCTTATGCTGGAATCTTAATGGTAAGGAAAAGAATATTATTTGTCTATATGAATATTTCATATCTACTCTGAGCATTTTTACAGTAATGAATATTTACATTATTTTTCTTTTTTTTTTTTTTTTTTGAGACGGAGTCTCGCTCTGTCGCCCAGGCTGGAGTGCAGTGGCCGGATTTCAGCTCACTGCAAGCTCCGCCTCCCGGGTTTACGCCATTCTCCTGCCTCAGCCTCCGGAGTAGCTGGGACTACAGGCGCCCGCCACCTCGCCCGGCTAGTTTTTTGTATCTTTTAGTAGAGATGGGGTTTCACCGTGTTAGCCAGGATGGTCTCGATCTCCTGACCTCGTGATCTGCCCGTCTCGGCCTCCCAAAGTGCTGGGATTACAGGCTTGAGCCACCGCGCCCGGCCTGCATTATTTTTCAACCAATGTTTTTAAATGTTTAGGAGTTACTAATAGTAAATGCTTCATTTTTTTAACGTAATAGACTAACTTCTAAACTGTATGTGAAAACATTTATTTAAGAGGCAAAGAAAAAGAAAAGAATGAAAGACATAACTAATTGGTATCCGTAAAACTGATTCATCCATTGATCAGAAGTTATTTACTGTATTTAGTACTCATGATACCCAAGCACAGTTTTAGACATACTGGAGCTATACTAGCTTTGTGTTGTAATAAAAGAAAAGCCATGGTATGATCATACTTTGTTAATGCTGTTGTTGTTTAACAGAACAGTATCCCGATTGAGGAAGTCTTTAGAATTTATGGGGCTGATTCTTCTACCAATTCTGGTACCATCAAGGTAAGGGTGACCTAGGATTGTCAATATAAGGGATTTTTAGAGAGAATTTATTTAGTGTATAAATGTATAATGTCGTATTTTCAGACATCAATTACAAAATAACAGTTTTGCATCAAAATGTACAAAACCAGACATAACTATTTCTTACCTGAATAACATGTTTATGAAATGCCTTTCATATGTAAAAGACCACGCAGTAATAACAAATGTGTCTCGTGTAAGGCTGAGAAGCGTCAGCAAAGAGGCAGCAAAGAGAGTACCAGGCTTGAGGGCCGAATTTTATTCTGCTGTGGTTTTGGGGTTTTTTTGAGACAGAGTCTCGCTCTGTCACCCAGGATGGAGTGTAGTGTCGTGATCTCGGCTCACTGCAAGCTCCGCCTCCCGGGTTCACGCCATTCTCCTGCCTCAGCCTCCCGAGTAGCTGGGATTACAGGCGCCCATCACCACGTCGGGTTAATTTTTTGTATTTTTAGTAGAGATGGGCTTTCACCGCATTAGCCAGGATGGTCTCAATCTCCTGACCTCATGATCCACCCACCTCAACCTCCCAAAGTACTGGGATTACAGCTGTGAGCCACCGCTCCCGGCCAACACTACTTTTATTAAAGACGGGTATCACTACTGGTCTCAAATTCCTGGGACCCAGTAATCCTCGAAATCCTGGCCTCAGCCTCCTAAGTAGCTGAACTATAGGTGTGAGCTCCACTGCCAGCTCTTCCCATGAAACTACTTTGAAATCATTAGCAGTAGAAGCAGCAATGACCTGGGAGTTCAGAAACCTGGGTTTAAGTTCTCACTCCACGACTATGAAACCCTAGATGCGTCCCTTTCCTCCTCTGGGCCTCCATATGACTGATCTTAAAAAAAAAATGGGTGTTCTGACCACTTCCATTTTTGACACTTGTAAATGTATGAACATTAAGTAAACATTTAAATATGAACTGCTGTTTAGAGGTGAACTACTGATCCCTTCACCTTCGGATACCTCTAGAAGAGGGAAGAGGGAAGAGGAAAAGGAAGGTGGGGTGGTGAGGGCCATGCAGTGGGAGGGAGGAAGGGGGAGAACCAACACCCTCATGCCCAGGTCTTCCGCTCACACTGTGGCTTTCCCTGCCCCCACCTGGATTCAGAAGGGAGGGCAGGGCAGGGGCAGGGCTGGGCCACAGGAATGCCTGCCTCCCTTACTCTTTTACTGCAGATCATTGTGCAAGCACTGGGGTCAGGTAGAGTTCAAGAGCCTACCAGGTCCACCTTAGGAGTCAAGTGTTTACATCAAAACCAACCTTCCTATCACCTTAATCCATATGTAACCTGACTGTAGTCCTGAGACTCAAATGCCCTTGATGATTGTGAAAATCAGAACTTTCTCTCTGATCCCTCTCGTTTCAACTCACTTCATTCATTCACTCATTCATTCATTAATTCATCTGTTCATTCAGTATAATTGTAGGTGCAAGGGACACAGTGGTGAGCAAGTCAGACAAGATAACTTTTTAAGAACATTTTTGTAGGCAGGGCACAATGGTTCACGCCTGCAGCACTTTGGGAGGCCAACGTGGGTGGATCACATGAGGTCAGGAGTTTGAGACCAGCCTGGCCAACATGGTGAAACCCCAACTCTACTAAAAATACAAAAAATTCGCCAGGTGTGATGGTGGTCGACTGTAATCCCAACTACCGGGGAGGCTGAGGCAGGAGAATCTCTTGAACCCAGAAGACGGAGGTTGTGGTGAGCTGAGATCACACCACTCTACTCCAGCCTGGGCAACAAGAGCGGAAACCCTGTCTCAAAAATAATAATAATAAAAAATTTTTAGGGATGGGGGTCTCCCTATGTTCCACAGGCTGGTCTTGAACTCCTGGGCTCAAGCAATCCTCCCACCTTGGCCTCTCCTAGTGCTGGGATTACAGGCATGCACCACCACACCCAGCCAAGATTACTTTTCCTATAGATCTTATATCCTATATTGGAGCTTACCTTGTCTGAGATATAAGCCACCCCAGGCCTGACGCTCCTCAGAGATCAAGATGTTCTTGGTTTTCAAAGAAAGCCCAGCTCTCTGTGTTCCTTGGATAGCCAAGCAAATCATACTGCTTCATTCCTGCTTGCCTTTTTCTGCAGCTTTCTCCCTTCTAGGCTGCCATTTCTCCTTTTCCCCTAACCCTCAGCACATATACATGCAAGCGTGAGCCCCAAACCCTTCTGTTTCAGTCACTGTTTTCTCCCTGTCATCTTCTGGTACCTGGGAAAGGTCTAGAAAGGTATCAGCACATCTGACTGGTTGGTCCCAACTCACATGGCCAAAAGACTAATATGGAAAATCACATCCTCGAGAGGATGGCACTGTGGACCCCTCCAGGCTTGGCTGGGTTATCATTCAAGAAGGTTTGCAAACATGGTTGTCTGAGTAGCTCAGATAAATCAGGTTCATTTAAAGTTGCTAGAAGGCCAGGCGTGGTAGCTCACGCCTATAATCCCAGCACTTTAGGAGGCAGAGGTGAGTCGATCACCTGAGGTCAGGAGTTTGAGACCAGCCTGGCCAACATGGTGAAACTCTATCTCTACTAAAAACACAAAAAATTAGCGGGACGTGGTGGTGCATGTCTGTAATCGCAGCTACTTGGGAGGCTGAGGCAGGAGAATCACTTGATCCTGGGAGGCAGAGGTTGCAGGGAGCCCAGATTGTGCCACTGCACTCTAGTCCGAGCAACAGAGCAAAACTCCGTCAAGAAAGAAAAGAAAGAAAGAGAAAGAAAGAAAGAAAGAAAGAAAGAAGAAGGAAGGAAGGAAGGAAGGAAGGAAGGAAGGAAGGAAGGAAGGAAGGAAGGAAGGAAGGAAGGAGGGAGAAAGAAAAGAAAATAGGAAGGAAGGAAGGAAGGAAGGAAGGAAGGAAGGAAGGAAGGAAGGAAGGAAGGAAGGAAGAAGAAAGAAAAAGAAAGAAAAGGAAGGAAGGAAGGAAGGAAGGAAGGAAGGAAGGAAGGAAGGAAGGAAGAATGGTGCTAGAAGGGGAAGACAGACCATGTAGAGGTGGACCAACCAATCTCTACCTATCCATCTGATCACATTTATTCATTAAAGAGCCTTTGTTCAGCACCTTCTCTGTTCAGTGACACATAGTCCCCATTCTCACAATCAGTGACAATAACCAGCTCAGAACAGAAAGAGGCTGAATTTTCTTTAAAGCCTTGTATTTGTTTTTTGTCTTAGTTTTTGTTTGTTTGTTTGCTTGTTTTTCTCTTGAGACAGAGTTTCCCTATTGTTGCCCAGGCTGGAGTGCAATGGCGCAATCTTGGCTCACTGCAACCTACACCTCCCGGGTTCAAGTGATTGTCTGCCTCAGCCTCCTGAGTAGCTGGGATTACAGGCATGCGTTACCAAGCCTGGCTAATTTTGTATTTTTAGTAGAGATGGGGTTTCGCCATGTTGGTCAGGCTGTTCTCGAACTCCTGATCTCAGGTGATCCACCCGCCTCAACCTCCCAAAGTGCTGGGATTACAGGCGTGAGCTACTGCACCTGGCCGCTTGTATTTGTTTATTGCTATGTGATGTGAATGATGGCTCAATTTTATATATATATATACACACACACAAACATACTATATATACATACAAGTGTGGATATATATAATTGAGCCATTGATTACTATACTACGATATATGTATACATATCTGTATATATGTATACATGTGTGTATATGTATATGTAATATACAGATATGTATACATATGTATATATACTATATGTATATGTAGTGTATATATAGAGATATGTTATCCGAGAGGCAGATTGTGTAATGTTAAGCACTAGGATTCCAAAGCCTGGCCTCCTGGGTTTGAATCCCAGCTCCACAGTTACAAGCAGAATAATTCTGGGCAAATGTTCTAACCTCTCTAATTCTCAATTTTGTTTGTAAAAACAGGGACGCAAAGACAGGGTTGTTGTGGGAATGAAGTAAGTTAGAATCAGTGAAGCCCTTAGTGTTTGGCACATGGTAACCTCCAAATAATAGCTTTAATTAAAGTTCTGGTACTCAGGGAATGGAGGTCTGGGGCTGTCCTGTGCACTGTGGGATGTTTCACAGCATCCTTGGCCTCTACCCATTAGATGCAAGTAGCTTCTCACCAGTTGTGACAATTAAAAATGTCAGCCCGGTGCCATGGCTCATGCCTGTAATCCCAACACTTTGGGAGGCCGAGGCGGGTGTTATCACTTGAGGTCAGGAGTTCAAGACCAGCCTGGCCAACATGGTAAAACCCCGTCTCTACTAAAAATACAAAAATTAGCTGGGTGTGGTGGTGGGTGCCTGTAATCCCAGCTACTCAGGAGGCTGAGGCAGGAGAACTGCTTGAATCCAGGAGGCAGAGATTGCAATGAGTGGAGATAGTGCCACTGCACTCCAGCTTGGGCAACAGAGGGAGACTCCGTCTCAAAAAAAAAAAAAAAAAGTCTCTAGACTTTGCCAAATGTCCCCAGGGAGGCAAAATCACATGAGATTGAGAACCACTGCTCTAAATATTCAAAAATTAAATAGCTAATCAAGTATCCACGTGTATTATTAACACAATGTAAACTTTGCCTCTTTTGGAATCAGTTATCACAGAGGGTGTAATTTGAGTTACCAATACGAGAGCCTAAGAGCCTGAGGATCTGCCCCGTGAGCCTCACAGGCTCCCCACTTGCAGAATGCCAGTTCAGGCCTTACTCTTGGAGCTACACATCAGCTGCACACAGGGACTTTTGCCACATCTTGAACTAAGAATTAGCAGAACCTCTCAACAGAAATGTAGCATTTCAAAGACTGAACTGTAAGGCTATTTTAAGAATCTTTTGGAATTTAACATAATTTCAAAAAATGGTTTTAACTAGAAAGAGGAGTTAAAAAAAAAAAGATATTGCCAGAGATTCTTCTTTAATCGCTACATATGTCTGAATGATTCCTTCCGATAAAATGTCTCCTAAGCAACAGCTAAAATCCTTCCCAAGCAAAAGCTTAAAACTCTGTTGAATACTAATCAGATTATGTCGAATTTCCTGCAACTGGAATTGGCCACATGACACAATATGGGTACTGTGCTAGGCTTGATGACTTTCTCCGGGAGTATGTGCTGCCACCTGATGGTAGAAAGGCGTCATAGGCGCAGAATTGCTCACCAACTCTTAGCCTCAGGTGTCTACCTCCTGAGAGGCAGTGGGTTTTTGCTGATAGGGAGCTTTTTTCTGCTGAGGATTCTGGACTCCTAGAAAAAATTCAACTAAAGGCCTTATGCAAGTGAGGGTTATTGACAACTAGCCCCGGATAAATATAAAATGTCTTACTCTTTTTTTTTTGAGACAGTCTCACTCTGTCACCCAGGCTGGAGTGCAGTGGTGCGATCTTGGCTCACTGCAACCTCTGTGCCCCGGGTTCAAGTGATTCTCCTGCCTCAGCCTCCTGAGTAGCTGGAATTACAGGTGCGCGCCACTGCGCACTGCTAATTTTTTAAAATTTTTAGTAGAGAGGTTTTCCCATGTTGTCAGGGCTGGTCTTGAACTCCTTACCTCACTCAAGTGATCCACCGCCCTTGACCTTCCAAAGAACTGGGATTACAGGCTGAGCCACCGCACCCAACCGTGTCTTATTCGATTTTAACCTGAAGAAAAGAGAATATAAATCTTCCTTCAACAAATTGAACACACATAAAAATATTCTTCAGCTCCATTTGATGGAGAAAGCGAGAGACAGAGTGGAAATGAGCACATCAGAAGAGAGGAAACAGACAAACGCAGGTGGTCAGACAGCACTAGAACCTCTGGTTTCCTTCTTTCTTCATGAAGCTGGACCCCAGCGTCTGACTGGCTATCATTTGAGTCCATCTGACTGGCTATCATTCGAGTCCATCCTAACTGACATACAAGTCCAGAGCATGTCACAGGCAAACAGACTGATGCCCAGTCGCAGCTTTGTCACTTGCTAGCTGTATGTCTTCAGATAAGTTATTTCTCTCCGATTCCCAGTTTCCCCATATGTAAATAGGCATGTCTAAACAGGCATGATTACACTTCCCCAAACACACCTGATCACTCTGAGGACTCATCGAGATCGCACGTATCGAGCACACGATGGTGGCACCAGGGGACCTTCCATTTTAGTGCTGCTATTTCCAAGTTCACCCCCACTCGGATGGCCAGCCTCCTTCCTCCTGACAGCAGCCTGGTCCCTTCGTGATAGGCCTGGCTTCCACCCTCTCACACTTACTCCAGTAATTTGCCAAGCATCTTCTCTTTTTGGAGGATGCTGACTCAGACTGAATTGTGCAGAAATTTTAAAATGTTTTCATGATAAGGGGAGGGACCTATGTTTTAAATAAAAGTTCAATATTGACAGATCTTAATCATGAGGAATTGGCCGGGCGCAGTACCTGTAATCCCAGCCCTTTAAGAGGCTGAGGCAGGAGAATCACCTGAGCCCAGGAGTTTGAGACCAACCTAGGCAATGTGGCAAAAACCTGTCTCTACCAAAAAATACAAAACTTTGCTAGGTATGGTGTTGTGTGTCTACAGTCCCTGCTTCTTGGGAGGTTGAGATGGGAGGATCATTTGAGCCTGGGATGTGAAGGCTGCCGGGAGCCAAGATCTCGCCATTGCACTCTAGCCTGGGTGACAGGGTGAGACCCTGTCTCAAAAATAATAATAATAGTAAATGAGGGATTAAAAACACACTTTCAATATTAATTGTGTCCAAATGAACACTTAACAATTTACATTTAAAGGACAAAGACCAAGCAAACCAACAAATCCAAGTGTGTAAAATGGAACAGTATCAACAGCTTTAAAGCTCTCTGCATACCCTCTGCTGTCTCATACCCTTCCTTTCGCCCTAGGTTACCACTATTTTGAATTATATGTTGATTACTATATTTTACTTCTTTATAGTTTTACCATATATGCATCTCTAATCTATATATTGTTTAAGTTTGCATTTTTTGAGTTTTTATAAATAGAATATTAGCAAATGTGTCATTTAATGGTTTTCTTTTTTCATTCAACATTATGTTTGAGAAACTTAATACTGCTGCACCCAGCTAACATAGCTATAGTGTCTTTTCACTACATATAGCATTCCACTCTAGGAATATACCACAATGTTGTCATCTATTTTTCCATTTCAGGCACTTGAGTTTTGTTTTTTTTTTTTTTTTTTTGAGATGAAGTTTTACTCTTGTTGCCCAGGCTAGAGTGTGGTGACGCAGTCTCGGCTCACTGCAACCTCTGCCTCCTGGGTTCAAGCAATCTGCCTCATCTTCCCGAGTAGCTAGGATTACAGGCATCCGCCACCACACTCACTTACTTTTTTTGTATTTTTAGTGGAGACGGGGTTTTGCCATGTTGGACAGGCTGGTCTTGAACTCCTGACCTCAGATGATTCACCCGCCTCAGCCTCCCAAAGAGCTGGGATTACAGGCATGACCTACCACGCCTGGCCGAGTTATTTCTTGCAAAAGCAAAAAGCGTTGCACAGCAAAAGAGTTTCTGTGTGGTATATGCCTAGGAATGAAATTGCTAAGCCGTGGGTATAAGCCTCTTCAACTCTCTACATAAAGCTAAATTGCTTTCCAAAATGGTTGTGCCAATTCTATTTCTACCAGCAATGCAGGTTATCCACATTGGCTTATTGGCTTTTTCAGTTTTGTCAGTCTGTTAAGTGTATTATGGTATTTCACTGTGGTTTAAATTTGCATTCCCCTGATTACCAATGGACAACTATTCACGTGTTTCTTCTTCTGTAAAGTGCCTGTTAAAGACTTCTGGCCAGGTGAGTGAACCAACATTTCTGCATTAGGTGGGCAGGGGGAGCTCTGCCAGCAAGGGAGAGTGGGAATTGGAGGACATCAGGAGACATTTCTCAGAAGCGGTGATATTTGAGTTACATGGTAAAAGAGAGGTAGGTGTCTCTAGGCAGAAAAGGAGGAAATGGCTATAAAGGGAACTATGTGAAGAGTATCTGTGCGTGACAGGGCATTCTAGGCAATGGGAACCAAGTACAGAAACAAAAGGCCATGTGTGCAAGTTCACGTTCATATGCTTCACATGCCCCATCAATGGACTGTGAGTACTGTCCATTGGACAGTACTCAAGAATTGGACTCAAGGATGCAGAGTTGATTAAACAGGCCAAATGCTGTAACTAGCAGGTGTTCATGCCACAAAGGATGGACAGATTTTAAAAGTAGGACTGTTTTCCTTTCAGGTTCCCCGAGTTTCATCTCTCCGCCTCTCCTTGCATCCCTTTGCCATGTTAACAGCACCCAAAGCAGCAGAATACGCCCGCAAACAGAGTAAGCCTGGTTACTTTCATCTGCTTAGAGGAATGTAAGTAAAACTAGGAAATTAGGAAATAGCCTCACCAGGTAAGGTCAAAATTGTAATGGGAATTAGCTTTCTGTGTCTGGTTGAATTTGAAAGAACCAGGGGCTCTTAGGGCTTGATTTCCCTCCATTACTGAAATCAAGGAAGTCTTATTTCTCAGATGCTTTGGTAATGGGAGCAAAGCACTCCAGAAGCAAAGGATCTAAAACTGTGGGCGGGCTGGACAGGGTAGCTCACACTGGTAATCCCAGTGTTTGGGAGGCCAGGCTGGAAGGATCTCTTGTGTGCCCAGAAGTTTGAGACCAGCTTGGGAAACTTAGTGAAACTTCATCCCTACAAAAACAAACCGAGCACAGTGGCTCATGCCTGTGATCCTGTAATCCCAGCACTTTGGGAGGCCGAGGTGGGCGGATCACCTGAGGGTAGGAGTTTGAGACCAGCCTGGCCAACAGGTGAA
The DNA here is from genome assembly GCF_007565055.1 of Rhinopithecus roxellana. Lineage (NCBI taxonomy): Eukaryota > Metazoa > Chordata > Mammalia > Primates > Cercopithecidae > Rhinopithecus > Rhinopithecus roxellana. Next base: position 95,590,366 of record NC_044562.1, on the reverse strand, counting down.
ACCCCATCTCTACTAAAAATACAAAAATTAGCTGGGCGTGGTGGCAGGCACCTGTAATCCCAGCTACTCTGGAGGCTGAGGCGAGATAATCTCTTGAACCTGGGAGGCAGAGGTTGCAGTGAGCTGAGATTGCGCCATTGCACTCCAGCCTGGGCAACAAGAATGAAACTCCATCTCAAAAATAAATAAATAAATAAATAAAATAGCTGGCCATGGTGGCACGCTCCTCTAGTCCCACCTACTCAGGAGGCTGAGGTGGGAGGGTTGTTAGGGCCCAGGAGGTGGAGGCTGCAATGAGTCATGATGGAACCACTGCACTCCAGCCCGGGCGGCACAGCGAGACCTTATCTCAAAAATAATTAATTAATGAAATTAAGTTAAATGAAACTGTGGACGTACACTTTTTAAAAAAAAGTTTTATATACAGATATGGTTACTCCATCTGTCTGTAGGTGTCAAGTCAAGAAAGGGAACAACAAATAAAAATGTCACCAGCAGCTCTACAAAGGAAGCAAATGCCACGGAATGGAAATCATCACAAAGGTTTTCAGACACACAGCCAAAGAACAAAGTAGGTATGAAATTGTAAAATGGACCAAACTGATACCAGCTATTTTGGGAGTACTTTCCTGATAGCGTGGTTAAAAGTTTAGCCTTTGGAGTCAGATGCTCTGGGTCTGCGCCATTGCACTCCAGCCTGGGCAACAAGAGCGAAAGTCCATCTCAAAATAAATAAATAAATAAATAAATAAATAAATAAAATAACTGGCCATGGTGGCACGCTCCTCTAGTCCCACCTACTCAGGAGGCTGAGGTGGTGCCTCTAGAGCCCACTGCTTACCAGCTGTGTGACAGCAGGCAAGCTAAACTCTCTGTGCCTTAGTTTCCTCCTCTGCAAAATAGGAAGAATAATGATACCTACCTCTTAAGGTTGTTGGGGTGATTAACCGAGATTATTCATAGTAAAAGTTTACAACAGTGCTTAGCACGGAGTAAACCCCAAATAAATACTAGCCATTATTATCTTTTCAGCATTTGAGAAATACTGTCCACAAGTTAATTGGCTGTTACTCTGTTGATGCAAAGAATACGTTGAGGAGAAAGTTTGTATTAATATCTGTATCCAAAATGTTCCTATTCTCGATTCCTCTCTCAGTAATAACAATTTTCTTTTTTCCTGCTTAATGTCTCCCCTGCTCCTGCCCATCTGATTCCCGATTTTTATGTGGCAGAATTTAGAGAATGATCAGAGATGGACAGGGCTGGAAAGAAAGGAGAAAGGGAGGAGGGCTCTTTGTTCTTCCAGGTCTGGGCTCTCAGCTGTAACGTGCAAAGTGAAAAGAAAATTAAGAAGTCAGAGAGACTTCTCTGATTAAAAGAAGAAAAGCTGAGAGGGGAGAGAATCAGAAAAGTGGTACAGGGTGGGTGTCTGGGATATTTTAGAGTTTTGTTGAATGGGCGATGTTAGATATGCTGGAAGGCTGTAAGGCAGAAAGGAGGAAGGGAACTTTGAGAACTGATATGCTGACTTATGATTGGGTTTGCATCAGGAAACAAGTGACAGTTGAAATTTATTTTTACTTAGTTTGGCTGTTGTGCCATGCATTTTTAAACTGAATCTCTGAATAGACTGGACTACATGAGGCTTAGGATTTATTCAGATTTCAGAGGCAAACTATCTTCTCTGTCCCTTATATCTGATTAATTATAAATGTAACCTTATCATAGCAACTGCTTTAGCAACTGACTGAATTCTTTGGTCATATCAGGGTTTTAATAAATGTTATTCTGATAACAGAACAACTGCACTATTTGGAAATTATCACCATATTCAATTTTCTTTCAAACGTATTTGCTATAATAAGATTTGAAGGTATTAGATTTTTTTTCTTTTCTTTTTTTCTTTCTTTTTTTTTTTTTTTTTTTTTTTCGAGACACAGAGTCTCGCTGTGTCACCCAGGTTGGAGTGCAATTGCACAATCTCAGCTCACTGCAACCTCCACTTCCCGAGTTCAAGCAATTCTCCTGCCTCAGCCTCCCAAGTAGCTGGGATTATAGGCATGCCCCACCATACCTGGCTAATTTTTGTATGTTCAGTAGAGGCGGGGTTTCACCACGTTGTCCAGGCTGGTGCTCAAACTCCTGCCTCAGCCCCCGAAAGTGCTGGGATTACAGGCGTGAGCCACTGTGCCCAGCCGAAGGTATTAGACTTTCTAGAACCATAGCTTTGTTTCTGAAGAATTTTTTGAAGAATTTGAAAAATGAGGTCATTTTTTATACGTGTTTGGAAGCAGCAAGTTTTAGAGAGCAAAACAAAGGAACAATGAAAAAAACAGTAACAACTCCAGAAATCACACACACACAATCTAGACTTTAAACTTAATCACACACACAAAAAGATCTCTGAAATAGGGGTTTACAGACAACCCCCAAAGCCTCATCAATGGACCCTATGTAAGGAAAACCTACCTCTAAACATTACTCATTGGTATCTTATTTTTAAATATAATTTTGTTCCATATATATTTTCTTCCACAACCACTGAAGATTGTTGGATTCTTGATGGAAGCATATCTTTTATTTCCTTAGTATTTCTCACACGTATATGAAGTACTTTGCAGGCAGCAGAGATTCAGTAACTATTTTTATTTAGTGAATTGGCAGTAGGTAGTAAGTGAATAGCCCTTAGGTGACGGTTCTCAAATCTCTGTACCCTGTCTATAGTGATCAAAGGCTCAGTTCTGGGGACCAGATCTTTCTATAAGCTGATTGATGCTTGCGAGCCCAGGAATGTCAAAAGAAAAAATGCCCATGTTTTAGCAGGGCCCCAGGCCTTGAGATGAATCCCTTCCAGAAAGGCCCTTTCTTAACAATCAAACGACAGAAAACCCATTTGTGTTTTTTCCTTCACACTTTATTATTTGTGCATTTTAGGCATTTTTTCAAACTCTTGGGTAATGTATCTTTTAAACTAGTTTTAAAAATTTTAATAGTGCCGGGCATGGTGGCTCAAGCCTGTAATCCCAGCACTTTGGGAGGCCGAGACGGGCGGATCACGAGGTCAAGAGATCGAGACCATCCTGGCTAACATGGTGAAACCCCGTCTCTACTAAAAAAAATACAAAAAAAACTAGCTGGGCGAGGTGGCGGGCGCCTGTAGTCCCAGCTACTCCGGAGGCTGAGGCAGGAGAATGGCTTAAACCCGGGAGGCGGAGCTTGCAGTGAGCTGAGATCCGGCCACTGCACTCCAGCCTGGGCAACAGAGCGAGACTCCGTCTCAAAAAAAAAAAAAAAAAAATTTTTAATAGTGATACATGCTTATAAGTAAAATTTTCAAGCCATACAGAAAATATAAAATGAAAAGCAAAAGAACTCCCTCTTCTTCACACCCCTTTCCCACTTTTCAGAAATAACCACTGTTAACATTTCTTGTGACATTTAAATATTTGCTACACATATACATATAAATATACATATATGTATGTCTCACTGGTTTGTTAGAATTCTTTCTATATTAAAGGAATAAGTATTTTATTAAATGGATGAAAAACATGCTTTCACAGCTTGGTATTTGAAGAATATTTTCTTTTTAAATATTTGAGCTTAATATTTTTCCTTTTTGGCTTGTAGATATTATATGTCTTTTAGCTAAAGAACAATTTTTTTAACCTCAAGATAAAACAATGCCTTATTCAGAATTTTTTATTTATTTCCAGCCACCGAATTTCTTCATAGAGTAAGAGAAAATAGGAAATTATTTTTAAAAAAAAATCTCGGCCAGGTACAATGGCTCATGCCTGTAATTCCAGCACTTTGGGAGGCCAAGGCAGGCAGATTACTTGAGGTCAGGAGTTCAAGACCAGCCTGAACAACATGGCAAACCCCATCTCTACTAAAAATACAAAAATTAGCTGGGTGTGGTGATGCACACCTATAATCCCAGCTACTAGGGAGGCTGAGGCATGAGAATTGCTTGAACCCCAGTGGCAGAGGTTGTAATAAGCTGAGATTGCACCAGTGCACTCCAGCCTGGGCAACAGAGCGAGACTCTGTCTCAAAACAAACAAAGAAACAAACAAACAAACAAAACCCTCAGTGTTCTGGGAAACAGTTTTTTTTTTTTTGAGATGGAGTCTTGCTCTGTTGCCCAGACTGGAGTGCAGTGATATGATCTCGGCTCACTGCAACCTCTGCTTCCCAGGTTTAAGCAATTCTCCTGTCTCAGTCTCCTGAGTAGCTGGGATTACAGGTGTACAAACACTACACCTGGCTAATTTTTGTATTTTTAGTAAAGACAGGGTTTCACCATGTTGGTCAAGCTGGTCTCGAACTCCTGACCTCGTGGATCCACCCACCTCGGCCTCCCAAAGTACTGCAATTACAGGCGTGAGCCACCGCACCCAGCTAGGAAACAGTTTTAAAGATTTTTTTTTTTTTAATTGCATTGTCCTGGAAAAGCGTCAGTAGTGGGCACATTACTAGGAAATAAATTTGGAATGAACAGGACCATACTAAAGAGCTAGAATACAGCATACTTCTTGAATCCAGGCTACCCACTTAATAACTTGAGTGATTTACCTAATCTCTCTGTGCCTTAGTTTTTCATCTCTTTAAAAAGTCATAATAGGCCGGGCACGGTGGCTCAAGCCTGTAATCCCAGCACTTTGGGAGGCCGAGACGGGCGGATCACGAGGTCAGGAGATCGAGACCATCCTGGCTAACACGGTGAAACCCCGTCTCTACTAAAAATACAAAAAACTAGCCGGGCGAGGTGGCGGGCGCCTGTAGTCCCAGCTACTCGGGAGGCTGAGGCAGGAGAATGGCGTAAACCCGGGAGGCGGAGCTTGCAGTGAGCTGAGATCCGGCCACTGCACTCCAGCCTGGGCGATAGAGCGAGACTCCGTCTCAAAAAAAAAAAAAAAAAAAAAAAAAAAAAAAAAAAAGTCATAATAGTACCTACCTCATAGGGTTGCTACAAGCACTAAATAAGTTATATGTGTAAAGGCTTAGAAAAGTGTCAGGACAGGCCAGGCGTGGTGGCTCACGCCTGTAATCCCAGAACTTTGGGAAGCCGAGGCGGACGGATCACGAGGTCAGGAGGTCGAGACCATCCTGGCTAACACGGTGAAACCCTGTCTCTACTAAAAAATAGAAAAAATTAGCAGGGCATGGCGGCGGGCGCCTGTAGTCCCAGCTACTCGGGAGGCTGAGGCAGGAGAATGGCATGAACCCAGGAGACGGAGCTTGCAGTGAGCCAAGATCATGCCACTGCACTCCAGCCTGGGTGACAGAGCAAGACTCCATCTCTCAAAAAATAAAAAGAAAAGAAAAGTGTCAGGACAGTGTCAAGCAATAATATAATCACTCTCTTTATCACCACTCATGAAAAATTCATGCTATTGTGGAAGGAAATGAGACATAGAGAGAGGACAATTTAAATTTAAATCCAAAGCAATACATCAGAAATTCCAAACAGTATCCTACAAGCATAATATGTAACTGCTAAAAGGCCAAAAACTGATTTGCTTTGGGTAGTGCTGGTTAAGAGAAGTATAACTTTTTAATGTGAAAATAATTTCAAACTTAGAGAAAATTTGCAAGAATAATATACAAAGAACCCACATATTCCTTTTATGCAGAGTCACAAATTGTTAATGTTTTGTTCTACTTAGCTTTATTATATTCTGTCTTTGTCTCTCTGTATATAGATAAAGATATATAATTTTTTTCCTGAGCCATTAGAAGTTATATATACTCTACCACTTTACCCTATGTCCCTAGGTGTGTGTTTCTTAAGAACAAAGTCATTCTCTTAAATAACCGCAGAATAGTTATCAACTTCAGAATATCTATTATTGGTACTTTTATTTAATCTACTCTCTATACACCAATTTTATCAATTGGCCCAATAAATTTTTTTAAGCATTTTTTCCTTCTATATAAGATCCAGTATGGGATCACATATTGCATTTAGTTGGGAAATATAGCTCCATTTCCAAATATATCAGAATAATTCCATGAAAATTCTTTTGTAATTACATTAATCTAATCTAATCTATCTTTGTCAGTAAGTTAGTATCTGATATTTGACCTTAACTTCCTATAGACTTAAAGCTAATGTTTGTGTCCATGTTAAATTGATGTGCTTGATACCAAAATCATCTTTTATTCTGCAGGTCACTTAGAAAATTGGAATTGTACCATGGAACTTCATAATAGATTCTCTGGGAGCAGATGAGAAGCATCATCTTAAAACCACAGCTTTTGCCAGTACATTTTTCTTTACAACTAGTTTTTGATATAACTGCATTGAAGTGTTATTTTTGATGTTGAGCTTTCTTCTTTTAGAAGCACATTGCACGGCTACATTTTGTTAAAAAAAAAAAAAAAGCATGATCTTATGCTACTTCATTGTGACTGGCAGACTGCTGGAGAATCCAGAGAGTATATAGTATTTCTGTATTAGAGCAAGCTGGCTTTGTAGCACATTTTACAAATGTGTGGCATTAAATATTGCACAGAGATGGAGTGGGAGGCAGATTTTCAAAGAGTTAATCCAAAATAAAATTAATCTGTCATTGATTGCCTTTACTGTGTTCTCATATGAAAAAATTTTTAAGACTCATTTCAATAAAGCATTAAAAGAAAAATGAATACAGGCTTTCTCTCAGTAGACTATAAAGACTACTAGGAGGGAAGATGCTCTGGTCTTTTAGTACCTTTCCAAAATGCTGATTAGGCACATGGCTTAGCCTGTCAATGTATGTAATAACAACTTGATCACATGAATGTCAGTATGCATGATACATTTCTTAAGGTTCTGGTGTGCCATCTGTCTACAGAACAGTTTTCATCAGCATGTGCAAAAACACAGATGGGGGTTGTAGACTTTTTCTGAAAATGGTGGTGTATTCTCATGCAGGGCTGGGAGACCAATGCAACATTTTCCACACTGGGTTTGATTATGGTTGTAAGTAAGATTTACCAGTAGGCCTGCAGCTAATTAGAAGGGAGGCAAAGGAGGGAATCAGCAACCTGTGGTCCCTGCATGCACTGCTAGGTGACTAGCTTCATAGGACTTCGCCCAGTTTTCTTTTGCCTAGCTCTGCTAGTTATTTTTTTCTCGGTAGCTATTGTTGTCTCTCCTTTTACCACCTGCGCATTTGCCTTACATGCTGCCTGAGGATTTTCACAAATGACATTGTGAATGTGTTGCTAGCTGTGGTCAAATACTCTTTTAGAATCCCTCCATGGGTCTAAAGCACAAAGGCGTTTGATTTCATCTTCCTACATACATGTGGAATGACAAAAGACAGTCTGGGGTTTGGAGTCTTCCTCCACCCTTGCATATCTGAGGAGTGCTTCTAAATCAATACGTTGGGAGCAATGGAGAAGGCTCTCAGGCAGTCATTTGGGTTCAATGAAACAGTGATACTATTGAAAGGAAAAACACAGGCAATCATCATGCTAATTTTAAAAAACAAAAGCAATGCTAGAAGGAGGGTGGCAGCGGGAGGGGAGTGGAAGGATCCTGCGTATTCTTCTGCTCTTTGAGCCTCTCACAGACTCTCAGGTTATCTTTTTATTTTTAGCTCAAGAAGTGTTTAATCTCCAAGCAAAATATACCTGCTTCCAGTATTTACTGCTTTTCACCAGCACCTCAAAGTCATACATTTAAAGATTGATTTTATTATTTTTTCATCTCATGAAATTGTTATCTTTATAATAGAATTTTTTTCCTGTCTGGCTGAAGATGGCAGATGTAATAGAAAATTAAGAAAACAGCAGCAAAAAACAAAATAAAAAAAATAAAGCTAAGATCTATAATCTTGCCATTCATTGATTACCATGATTGATATGTTGGTATAGTACACACTTCTAATCTTATGTTTTCCCTACATAAATATATGCAAAATATTTTTATCAAGACTGTATCATACTGATGAAGTCATTTAAGAAATATAATTGTCTTTCAATTAGAGGATTTTCTGTTTGGGATTTTGTTGTTGCCTCTTCACAATTCATGTCCTTCTGGACCGCATATGCTTCCTATAAGTGACCTCAGATGGAACCACCAACCTCCATCTCAGCAGTTTCCATAGGCAAACACTGCAGAATGCTGGGCATGTAATGTATTTCTAGTGAGCTGCATAGGATGAGAAGTGCGCCCTTTGTCTCCAAGGTCATAATGGCTCTGCTGACTTTAATACCTTTCACTGGAGCTAGTGAGGACAACTCGAAAATGCCAGAAAGAGAGAGAGAGAGAGTCCCCTGCCCCATGATCTCAGATAAAAAAAAAAAGAGAGAGAGAGAGAATACAGAAATCCCCCTATGCACCACCCCCAGGTCCCTTTTGTGTTGTTTTTGCCAACACAGCAGCTTTCCTGCTATATATACCAGTTGCCCCTTTGTCCCCATCATACTACATGCTAATCACCCTCTGTCAACAACCATGGGGAAGGTGAGCCTGTGGAGGAGATGCTTTGCCATGTCTATTGGGGGTCTGGGGTGTGTGGGGATGTTCCTTCCAGCTGACTGTCTACTGTCACCTTATTTCTACCTCAGATCACCTTCTTCGAGGACCGAGACTTTCAGGGTCGTTGCTACAATTGCATCAGTGACTGCCCCAACCTGAGGGTCTACTTCAGCCGCTGCAACTCCATCCGAGTAGACAGCGGCTGTTGGATGCTCTATGAGCGCCCCAACTACCAGGGCCACCAGTACTTCCTGCGCCGAGGCAAGTACCCCGACTATCAGCACTGGATGGGCCTCAGCGACTCGGTCCAATCCTGCCGTATAATTCCTCATGTGAGTCTTGCTTCAACCTGACTGATGTGAAAGCATCAGTGATCCATGGCCATCAATTCCTGTTTATAAAAGTCAGTTTGTTCCAACTCAGCATGAGTGTTCACAACAAGGCCTGACCCTCAAACCTTAAAAAACAAAACAAAACAAAAGAAAATAATAATCTCTATTTTTCCTACTTAAGGACATCAATAATTGTTTTAGGGCATGGGAAATCACAACATAGCCTTTAAATTAAACTTGGTGGCATCTAGATGATCCCTAATTTCTACATAAAAGTCACCTTATTCAGTAACAAAAAAAAAAAAAAAAGAAAGAAAGAAAGAAATAAAAAGAAAAGTCTATCTAGTTTATCTAGATAATTTTTTTTTTTTGAGACAGAGTTTCACTTTCACACTTGTTGCCTAGGCTGGAGTACAATGGCACAATCTCAGCTCACCACAACCTCTGCTTCCCAGGTTCAAGCCATTCTCCTGCCTCAACCTCCCTTGTAGCTGGAATTACAGGCATGCGCCACCATGCCTGGCTAATTTTGTATTTTTAGTAGAGACGGGGTTTCTCCATGTTGGTCAGGCTGGTCTTAAACTCCTGACCTCAGGTGATCCGCCCACCCTGCCTCCCAAAGTGCTAGGATTACAAGCATGAGCAACTGTGCCCGGCCATGATAATTACTTTTTAATGATAAAAAGTTAACAGACTATGGGATAACAACATAGGTATAATGTATTCTGACTGCATTGGAAATTTTTTTCACTACATTCTGGGACTTACTAGAACCTAGGAAAATACGTTTCAACTTGTATGGATTTATAATTTCCAGGAGTCATTATCAACTAGTTTCTTACAAATACCAGAGACACACAATTGATTAGGATTTCATAGAACATGGTCCTCACCAAAATGCTGCTTAATCTTTTTTAATCACATGCAGCATGTATTTACACTTTCTGATGGCACCAAGTTATGTGGTATGACAAGGAGATTCAAGAATTGAAATCATGGCCAGACTTAGTGGCTCACGCCCGTAATCCTAGCACTTTGGGAGTCTGAGCTGGGCGGATCACTTGATGTCAGGAGTTCAAGACCAGCCTGGCCAACATGGTGAAACCCTGTCTCTACCAAAATACAAAACATTAGCCAGGCATGGTGGTGCATGCCTGTAGTCCTAGCTAAGCAGGTGGCTAAGACAGGAGAATTGCTTGAACCCAGGAGTCTGAGGTTGCAGTGAGCGGAGATCATGCCACTGCACTCCAGCCTGGGTGACAGAGTGAGACTTCATCTCAAAAAAAAAAAAAAAAAAAAACAAATTTAGTCTAAAAAAAATATGCAGATGCACAAAGAGATATAAATAAAATAGGCATTTTTGGGGGACAAGAAACTCAAATGGCACAAATGACCCGGCAAAATGTCACTTGAAAAGACATGTGGACTCAGTGTAAATGTAAATCACTGTAAATTGTAAGTGCAAAAAGTGACTTAAAAACAAGCTTGATAAGAATTATATGGAATAAAAATGGATATGAGAGTTGAAATCCTCACTACAGACTCACTGACTACAATTGTATTGATGGTTGCTTACAAAGAATACACTTTTATTCCCTGTATTGTAATGTTTGTTTCTTCCACAACATCTCCAGTTCACTGATCAGGTCAGATTTATTTTAATATTTTTCCTAATTTGTTAGAACAACAACATTAAAAGTGGGTTCAGGGGAGAAACACTTTATCAACTGGTTTAAAAACCATGTTTCAACCAGGTGCAGTGGCTCACACCCATAATCCCAACATTTTGGGAAGCCAAGGTGAGAGGATCACTTGAGCCCAGGGATTTAAGATCACCCTGGGCAACATAGTGAGACTCCGTCTCTACAAAAAAAAAATTAAAAATAAATTAGCTGGGTGTCATGGTGCACACCTGTGATCCCAGCTACTTGGAAGGCTGAGGTGAGAGGATCGCTTAAGCCCAGAGGTAAAAATTGCAGTGAGCAGTGATCCTGCCACTGTACTCCAGCCTGGGCAACTCAGCAAGACTTTTATCTCAAAAATAAAATAAAAGTCACACTTCATGAAGATACAGACCGATTGTGTCACTTTCATTGACACCCAAGGATGCACGCTGTTCATTTTTCTTCTTTTGTTTATTGCCATGACAGACCAGGTCTCATAAGTTAAGGCTGTACGAGAGAGATGACTACCGAGGCCTTATGTCTGAGCTCACTGATGACTGCGCCTGTGTCCCAGAACTCTTCCGTCTCCATGAGATCTATTCCCTCCACGTACTGGAGGGCTGCTGGGTCCTCTATGAAATGCCCAACTACCGGGGGCGGCAGTATCTGCTGAGGCCTGGGGACTACAGGAGGTACCACGACTGGGGGGGTGCAGATGCCAAAGTCGGCTCTTTGAGACGGGTCATCGATTTGTACTAAGCTGTGCCTGCCTTGTTATGATCCACATAGAAACAAAATAAATATACAAATTGTGTTCCCCGCACTAAGTGGCTCTTGCTTATCTTTATTTATTTTATAATTTGTTTTGTTATGGAGTCTCGCTCTGTCACCAGGCCGGAGTGCAATGGCGCTATCTCAGCTCACCGCAACCTCCACCTCCAAGGTTCAATCGATTTTCCTGCCTCAACCTCCCGAGTGTCTGGGATTACAGGCACCTGCCATCACACCCAGCTAAGTTTGTAGTTTTAGTAGAGATGGAGTTTCACCATGTTGGTCAAGCAGGTCTCAAACTCCCGACCTCAGGTGATTCGCCTGCCTCGGCCTCCCAAAGTGCTGGGATTACAGGCGTGAGTCCATAATACAGGACCACGCCCAGTCCTTGTCTTTAAATAATAACTGAATTCTAATAGATGGCGACCCCCGGCAACTTACTTGACCCTGAAAGATGTTTTGAATGTCCACTTATTTCCTAGTCAGGCAACGGTATTAACAGAATATCCATCCCTCTCATGTAAAGGAGAGAGAAGCGACAATGTCTACCTTTCATGACCTACAAATCTGAAGGAAGAAGAACGATGAGCATAACAAAAAATACTTTAGAACTCACAGAAAGGAAAAAATACAGGACCCATTGTGGCTTGTGACTGGAATGCCAAACACAAGGGATTGCTGGAAGGATTAGGGAAGATGAAGTCTCAGGGAAGGTTTTAGTCAAGAGAAAATGTGGGCTGGGCACGGTGGCTCAAGTCTGTAATCCCAGCACTTTGAGAGGCCGAGGCGGGCGGCTCATTTGTGCTCAGGATTTCAAGACCAGCCTGGCTAATATGCTGAAACTCCGTCTCTGTAAAAAATACCAAAAAATTAGCCTGGCGTGATGGTGCTTGTGAAGGCCTGTAATCCCAGCTACTCGGGAGGCTGAGGCAGGAGAATTGCTTGAACCTGGGAGGCGGAGCCTGCTGTGAGCTGGGATCGTGCCACTGCACTCCAGCCTGGGCGATAGAGCAAGACTTCATCTTAAAACAAAATAGAGAGAGAGAGAGAGAAAATGCATGAAGAGTTTTTTGTTTTGTTTTGTTTTATTGAGACAGGGTCTCACTCTGTAGCCCAGGCTGGAATTCAGTGGCACGATTTTGGCTCACTGCAACCTGCGCCTCCAGGGCTCAAGCAATTCTTCCAACTCAGCCTCCCGAGTAGCTGGGATTACGGGTGTGCGCCACCACGCCCTGCTGAGTTTTGTATTTTTAGTACAGACGGGGTTTCACCATATTGGCCAGGCTGGTCTCAAACTCCTGACCTCAGGTGATCCACCACCTCGGCCTCCCAAAGTGTTGGGATTACAGGCGTGAGCCATCGCGCCCGGCTGAAGAGAGGAGTTCTGAAGAGAACTTCCTTCTACGTCGAGAAGGGCAAGCCTGCTTCACTAGGTAATGTGGTAGGAAAAGTGTTAAACAGCCTACCTCTGCTACTTACTGGTAAGAGTAACCAACCCAGCCCAGTTTTCCAGGGACTCTCCCAATTTTAGCACTTAAAGTCTTCCATCCCAGAAAGCCCCTCAGTGTCAGGTGAACCCAAATGGTTGGTTACCCCACTTCCTAGCTTATCTCTTTGAGCAAGTCACTTCTTACCATCTCTGTGCCTAAATTACCTTACTGAAAACTGTAAGTGATAATAAATTCCTGCTTCACTAAATCTCAGGATGATTACAATGAAATGATGGGAAAAGATTGTGAGCAAATTTTGTTATCTTTAAATTATTATGCAAATGTAAGAATTTAATATATCCACAGTGTCTTCCCAAATTCAGTATCACAATGTGGTCATCTTCGTGTTGGACTCCAATAAGAATTTTTATCAAGACTAAATTATTGAAGATTCTGGCTGAGTGCAGTGGCTCACGCCTATAATCCCTGCATTTTGGGAGGCCTTGAGAAAGAACAAAAGGCAGGAACATTCACACTTCCCACTTTCAAAATTTACCACAAAACAATGGTAATCAAGATAGTGAGGTACTAGCATAAGGATAGACATATAGATAAATGGACTAGAATTGCGAGTTTAGAAGTAAACCTATATGTCTATGTTCAACTGATTTTTTTTTAATTTTACATACCCCTGGGTGGAGATTTATCAGCTGATCTTTGACAAAGGTGCTAAGACCATTCAATGGGGAATAAATAATCTTTTAAATAAACAGTGCTGGGATTACTGCATATCCACATGCAAAATGAAACTGGACCCCTATCTCACACCATACATAAAAATTAACTCAGGGCCAGATGCAGTGGCTGATGCCTGTAATCCTAACACTTTGGGAGGCTGAGTCTGGCGGATTCCTTGAGCCCAGGAATTTGAGACCAGCCTGGGGAACATGGTAAAACCCTGTCTCTAACAAAAAATACAAAAAATTAGTCGAGTGTGGTGGCACACACCTGTAGTCCCAGCTACCCAGGAGGCTGAGGTGGGAGGACCGCTTGAGCCCAGGAAGTAGAGGTTGCAGTGAGCTGTGGTCATGCCACTATGCTCCAGCCTGAATGACAGAGTGAGACCCTGTCTCAAAACACAAAAAACAAAAAAGAAAAGGAAAAGAAATCAGCCTTCCACCAATTAATCAATTGGCCAATCCACTAGAATATACTGGAATTCCTGTTAAAGCCCAAGATGCACAGAATTGATAGGGATTGAACAGGTTATTTGTGTGCAGACCTTGTGGAAATTAAAAAAAAAAAAAAAGCATGACAAAGGACCTACTATGACAAGTGTATAATTTAGAGAAGATATAAGATATGCACACCTGAAGAGATAACATCTAAACAAACCATCAGTATACAAGAGACAATTAGCTTAGCCCTTGAGGCAGACAGACTTGAGTTCTATTCCCAGTTCTTTCACTCACTAGCTATGTGTACCTTTCAGATTCGTTTCTCCCTAGTGACCAGTACTGTGATTAGACTTGTTGGACCACGACCCCCAGACTGGACTGAGTGCTTCAGAGAACTTCCCTCTGGCTTCCTCTAGCTGAACTCTTCCCAGTGGGGCAGGAATCTGTGGGGGCATGGGATGTCCCCACACCTCTCCTTCTAGACCACACTCTTTATACCTGGATCTTCAAAATTCCCTCCACTTAGATGCAAGCTCACTTCCGAGACTTAAGAGGGAGTCTTCACTAGGCCTATCCTCCCTGGCACACTGGTAGCCACAGGCCGCTGTTTGAGGAGGGGGCATACGGATAGAACTTGGACATGTGAGAGAGTGGGAAGAAAGGAGGGTACTTCGTGGAGTAGGGAGGGGCTCTATTTATGCTCTAGGCATAATATCCCTCAAATATTAGGGGTAGTCCTGGTGTTAATTGGGCTGAGTTCACTATATGATGCAGCTTGTATAAGATTCCTGGTACGATGTCTGGAACATACTAGACACTCATGATACAGTAGGCTATTATTAAGTGTTATTATTTTTATCATTGTGAGCCAAATGAGTTCTCCAAAGTTTGCTGCAGGTTCAGTCCTACCCACTTTAGCAAAGGCAGACGTGGCATAGTTCAGTAGGGTCGTGTCAATGATGCAATGATGTACTGATGAACTCAGGAGGCTTCATATGGAAGACATATAGCTGGTTACCAGAGAGCCAGGAAAAGAAGTCTGCAAAAGCTATAGGAAAAATCAGATTATAAACTATAATATTTATGTGGGGAGGGGAGAAAGGTAATGAACTTTCCCACTGAGGCCTCTAAAAGACCTCAGTTAACTTTAATGGCTTCTGAATGAATGACTGTTTTTGGAAAAAGTCAAGGTTTTTTGTTAGATCCATTCAACTATTTTGATATACAAGCTTATATTAACCATTCTAGAGGGCCTTAAAGAGGTGAATTTTTCTGATTTAAATAAGGCCTCTCTTTTTTAAGAAAAAGTTTTGCACTTATTTTCAAAAGAAAAAAGTTTGTGTATAACTTTAGAGTTGAACTCAGTGTTCAAATCCTTGTGATAAAAGGCTCCAGCATTGTCTTCATTCCCCATTCTGATAACACAAAGAGATGTTATCAGTCAATAAAGCATGTTCTGCTGCATTCAAGACCCAATGTCTCATTCCATGGACCCATTCATCTTCTAAAATACAAGGAAGTGGCTGGGAATCTCTTTCATTATTTCCCTTCACAAAAATGCTGCTTATCACCTTTTCTTTTTCATTTTCACACTCTTGGTCAGCCCACCTCTCCTGTCCCTCTACATTAGCCATGCAAGGTAAGTTCTGAGGCCTTACTCTGACAGCCCTGGTTGTGTGCTTACCCATCCTAGCTGCCTCCACCTCCCAGGGATGTCGCCACATGGTCTGTCTACACCAGCTGGCCAGGCTTCTGTGTCATTTTTATTTACCTTCAGGCTTTCCAGGTCACCAAGGACTGGACAGAACTGAAGGGAGAGTATCAGAAGCAGTGGATGTGATAGAGGAGTTAGCAGGAGAAAGTCCACATTTGTGGCTTCTGTGTCTTTGAACTTGACATGGGGTGACCTCATATGGGAGAGTAATTGTTTTCCAGAATAGAATAGGAATCACCAGGGCTCTATTTATCTGTCCAATTAATTAATAAGTAATTATCACGAATAGAGAAGTGTGGCATGATCCTTATCCTTGAGCTTAAAACCCTTTTGAAGAGAATAAACCTGGAAAAGGAAAAACTGCATGAGGAAGACAATATTTAAAAGAAGCTGGGCAGTAATTAGGTGATGCTGATGTTCAGAGAAAGGAGAGATGAGTAAGGGCTGGATCTGAGAAGCGATTTCCTAGGAAAAGGACCCTAGACGGCCTTGAAGATTGGACGGGATTTGGCAAGCTTTAGGGGAAGGGAAGGTGTTCTTTCTAGGCCTAGGGAACAACTCCCATCCACAGGCCCAAATTTTCATGGACACCCTGAATCTAGGAGGCAAAATAAGAAAACAAATCTCCCTGGTTCGCCCTTCTTGGCTGCCAAAATTTTAAAACGGATATACCCACAGTTTTCAGGGTGAATTTTGTCTCCTCTCACTGCTTCTGTACTTAACCATAAAAGTTCAATAAAACGGTGAGGATGAGGACTTTGTTTTCTAACTTATTCTTTATATACTGCTTCTTTTCCAATGCTTCAAAGACCTCCAAAGCGCTATTATAGAAAGGATACACAGCTATAGGAGGGGGCGGAGCAAGATGGCCGAATAGGAACAGCTCCAGTCTCCAACTCCCAGCGCGAGCGACACAGAAGACCGGTGATTTCTGCATTTTCAACTGAGGTACTGGGGTCATCTCACTAGGGAGTGCCGGACAATCGGTGCTGGTCAGCTGCTGCAGCCTGACCAGCGAGAGCTGAAGCAGGGCGAGGTATCGCCTCACCTGGAAGCACAAGGGGGAAGGGAATCCGTTTTCCTAGCCAGGGGAACTGAGACACACAACACCTGGAAAATCGGGTAACTCCCACCCCAATACTGTGCTTTACGCAAACAGGCACACCAGGAGAATATATCCCACACCTGGCCGGGAGGGTCCCACGCCCACGGAGCCTCCCTCACTGCTAACACAGCAGTCTGCAGCAATCTATCCGCAAGGCAGCAGCGAGGCTGGGGGAGGGGCGCCCGCCATTGCTGAGGCTTAAGTAGGTAAACAAAGCCGCTGGGAAGCTCGAACTGGGTGGAGCTCACAGCAGCTCAAGGAAGCCTGCCTGTCTCTGTAGTCTCCACCTCTGGGGACAGCGCACAGCTGAAGACCAACAGGGGAAGTAGCGGGAGCCGGTGCAGACGCGAACGACTCTGTCTGACAGCTTTGGGGAGAGCCGTGGATCTCCCAACACGGAGGTTGAGATCTGAGAACGGACAGACTGCCTGCTCAGGTGGGTCCCTGAGTAGCCTAGCTGGGAGACATCCCCCACTAGGGGCAGTCTGACACCCCACACCTCACAGGGTGGATTACACCCGAGAGGAAACTTCCAAAGGAAGAATCAGACAGGTACACTCGCTGTTCAGCAATGTTCTATCTTCGGCAACCTCTGCTGCTGATACCCAGGCAAACAGGGTCTGGAGTGGACCTCAAGCAATCTCCAACAGACCAACAGACAGTCCTTCTGACTGTCAGAAGGAAAACTATCAAACAGGAAGGACACCTATACCAAAACCCCATCAGTACGTCACCATCATCAAACACCAGAGACAGATAAAACCACAAAGATGGGGAAGAAGCAGGGCAGAAAAGCTGGAAATTCAAAAAATAAGAGCGCATCTCCCCCTGCAAAGGAGCACAGCCCATCGCCAGCAACGGATCAAAGCTGGTCAGAGAATGACTTTGACGAGATGAGAGAAGAAGGCTTCAGTCCATCAAACTTCTCAGAGCTAAAGGAGGAATTACGTACCCAGCGCAAAGAAACTAAAAATCTTGAAAAAAGAGTGGAAGAATTGACAGCTAGACTAATTAATGCAGAGAAGATCATAAACGAAATGACAGAGATGAAAACCATGACACGAGAAATACGTGACAAATGCACAAGCTTCAGTAACCGACTCAATCAACTGGAAGAAAGGGTATCAGCGATTGAGGATCAAATGAATGAAATGAAGTGAGAAGAGAAACCAAAAGAAAAAAGAAGAAAAAGAAATGAACAAAGCCTGCAAGAAGTATGGTATTATGTAAAAAGACCAAATCTACGTCTGATTGGGGTACCTGAAAGTGAGGGGGAAAATGGAACCAAGTTGGAAAACACTCTTCAGGATATCATCCAGGAGAACTTCCCCAACCTAGTAGGGCAGGCCAACATTCAAATTCAGGAAATACAGAGAACGCCACAAAGATACTCCTCCAGAAGAGCAACTCCAAGACACATCATTGCCAGATTCACCAAAGTTGAAATGAAGCAAAAAATCTTAAGGGCAGCCAGAGAGAAAGGTCGGGTTACCCACAAAGGGAAGCCCATCAGACTAACAGCAGATCTCTCGGCAGAAACCCTACAAGCCAGAAGAGAGTGGGGGCCAATATTCAACGTTCTTAAAGAAAAGAATTTTAAACCCAGAATTTCATATCCAGCCAAACTAAGTTTCATAAGTGAAGGAGAAATAAAATCCTTTACAGATAAGCAAATGCTTAGAGATTTTGTCACCACCAGGCCTGCCTTACAAGAGACCCTGAAGGAAGCCCTAAACATGGAAAGGAACAACCAGTACCAGCCATTGCAAAAACATGCCAAAATGTAAAGACCATCGAGGCTAGGAAGAAACTGCATCAACTAACGAGCAAAATAACCAGTTAATATCATAATGACAGGGTCAAGTTCACACATAACAATATTAACCTTAAATGTAAATGGACTAAATGCTCCAATTAAAAGACACAGACTGGCAAACTGGATAAAGAGTCAAGACCCATCAGTCTGCTGTATTCAGGAGACCCATCTCACATGCAGAGACATACATAGGCTCAAAATAAAGGGATGGAGGAAGATCTACCAAGCAAATGGAGAACAAAAAAAAGCAGGGGTTGCAATCCTAGTCTCTGATAAAACAGACTTTAAACCATCAAAGATCAAAAGAGACAAAGAAGGCCATTACATAATGGTAAAGGGATCAATTCAACAGGAAGAGCTAACTCTCCTAAATATATATGCACCCAATACAGGAGCACCCAGATTCATAAAGCAAGTCCTTAGAGACTTACAAAGAGACTTAGACTCCCATACAATAATAATGGGAAACTTCAACACTCCACTGTCAACATTAGACAGATCAACGAGACAGAAAGTTAACAAAGATATCCAGGAATTGAACTCATCTCTGCACCAAGCAGACCTAATAGACATCTATAGACTCTCCACCCCAAATCAACAGCATATACATTCTTCTCAGCACCACATCGCACTTATTCCAAAATGGACCACATAATTGGAAGTAAAGCACTCCTCAGCAAATGTAAAAGAACAGAAATTATAACAAACTGTCTCTCAGACCACAGTGCAATCAAACTAGAACTCAGGACTAAGAAACTCAATCAAAACCGCTCAACTACATGGAAACTGAACAACCTGCTCCTGAATGACTACTGGGTACATAACGAAATGAAAGCAGAAATAAAGATGTTCTTTGAAACCAATGAGAACAAAGATACAACATACCAGAATCTCTGGGACACATTTAAAGCAGTGTGTAGAGGGAAATTTATAGCACTAAATGCCCACAAGAGAAAGCAGGAAAGATCTAAAATTGACACTCTAACATCACAATTAAAAGAACTAGAGAGGCAAGAGCAAACACATTCAAAAGCTAGCAGAAGGCAAGAAATAACTAAGATCAGAGCAGAACTGAAGGAGATAGAGACACAAAAAACCCTCCAAAAAATCAATGAATCCAGGAGTTTCAATGAAACTCTGGTTTTTTGAAAAGATCAACAAAATTGACAGACCGCTAGCAAGACTAATAAAGAAGAAAAGAGAGAGGAATCAAATAGACGCAATAAAAAATGATAAAGGGGATATCACCACTGACCCCACAGAAATACAAACAACCATCAGAGAATACTATAAATGCCTCTACGCAAATCAACAAGAAATGGATAATTTCCTGGACACTTACACTCTCCCAAGACTAAACCAGGAAGAAGTTGAATCCCTGAATAGACCAATAGCAGGCTCTGAAATTGAGGCAACAATTAATAGCCTACCCACCAAAAAAAGTCCAGGACCAGATGGATTCACAGCTGAATTCTACCAGAGGTACAAGGAGGAGCTGGTACCATTCCTTCTGAAACTATTCCAATCAATAGAAAAAGAGGGAATCCTCCCTAACTCATTTTATGAGGCCAACATCATCCTGATACCAAAGCCTGGAAGAGACACAACAAAAAAAGAGAATTTTAGACCAATATCCCTGATGAACATCGATGCAAAAATTCTCAATAAAATACTGGCAAACCGGATTCAGCAGCACATCAAAAAGCTTATCCACCATGATCAAGTGGGCTTCATCCCTGGGATGCAAGGCTGGTTCAACATTCGCAAATCAATAAACGTAATCCAGCATATAAACAGAACCAAAGACAAGAACCACATGATTATCTCAATAGATGCAGAAAAGACTTTTGACAAAATTCAACAGCCCTTCATGCTAAAAACGCTCAATAAATTCGGTATTGATGGAACATACCTCAAAATAATAAGAGCTATTTATGACAAACCCACAGCTAATATCATTCTGAATGGGCAAAAACTGGAAAAATTCCCTTTGAAAACTGGCACAAGACAGGGATGCCCTCTCTCACCACTCCTATTCAACATAGTGTTGGAAGTTCTGGCTAGGGCAATCAGGCAAGAGAAAGAAATCAAGGGTATCCAGTTAGGAAAAGAAGAAGTCAAATTGTCCCTGTTTGCAGATGACATGATTGTATATTTAGAAAACCCCATCGTCTCAGCCCAAAATCTCCTTAAGCTGATAAGCAACTTCAGCAAAGTCTCAGGATACAAAATTAATGTGCAAAAATCACAAGCATTCTTATACACCAGTAACAGACAAGCAGAGAGCCAAATCAGGAATGAACTTCCATTCACAATTGCTTCAAAGAGAATAAAATACCTAGGAATCCAGCTTACAAGGGATGTAAAGGACCTCTTCAAGGAGAACTACAAACCACTGCTCAGTGAAATCAAAGAGGACACAAACAAATGGAAGAACATACCATGCTCATGAATAGGAAGACTCAATATCGTGAAAATGGCCATACTGCCCAAGGTTATTTATAGATTCAATGCCATCCCCATCAAGCTACCAATGAGTTTCTTCACAGAGTTGGAAAAAACTGCTTTAAAGTTCATATGGAACCAAAAAAGAGCCCGCATTGCCAAGACAATCCTAAGTCAAAAGGACAAAGCTGGAGGCGTCACGCTACCTGACTTCAAACTATACTACAAGGCTACAGTAACCAAAACAGCATGGTACTGGTACCAAAACAGAGCTATAGATCAATGGAACAGAACAGAGTCCTCAGAAATAATACCACACATCTACAGCCATCTAATCTTTGACAAATCTGAGAGAAACAAGAAATGGGGAAAGGATTCCCTATTTAATAAATGGTGCTGGGAAAATTGGCTAGCCATAAGTAGAAAGCTGAAACTGGATCCTTTCCTTACCCCTTATACGAAGATTAATTCAAGATGGATTAGAGACTTAAATGTTAGACCTAATACCATAAAAACCCTAGAAGAAAATCTAGGTAGTACCATTCAGGACATAGGCATGGGCAAGGACTTCATGTCTAAAACACCAAAAGCAATGGCAGGAAAAGCCAAAATTGACAAATGGGATCTAATTAAACTAAAGAGCTTTTGCACAGCAAAAGAAACTACCATCAGAGTGAACAGGCAACCTACAGAATGGGAGAAAATTTTTGCAACCTACTCATCTGACAAAGGGCTAATATCCAGAATCTACAAAGAACTCAAACAAATATACAAGAAAGAAAAAAACAACCCCATCAAAAAGTGGGGAAAGGATATGAACAGACATTTCTCAAAAGAAGACATTCATACAGCCAACAGACACATGAAAAAATGCTCATCATTACTCGCCATCAGATAAATGCAAATCAAAACCACAATGAGATACCATCTCACACCAGTTAGAATGGCAATCATTAAGAAGTCAGGAAACAACAGGTGTTGGAGAGGATGTGGAGAAATAGGAACACTTTTACACTGTTGGTGGGATTGTAAACTAGTTCAACCATTATGGAAAACAGTATGGCAATTCCTCAAGGATCTAGAACTAGATGTACCATATGACCCAGCCATCCCACTACTGGGTATATACCCAAAGGACTATAAATTATTCTACTACAAAGACACATGCACACGTACGTTTATTGCGGCACTATTCACAACAGCAAAGACTTGGAATCAACCCAAATGTCCATCTGTGACAGACTGGATTAAGAAAATGTGGCACATATACACCATGGAATACTATGCAGCCATAAAAAAGGATGAGTTTGCGTCCTTTGTAGGGACATGGATGCAGCTGGAAACCATCATTCTTAGCAAACTATCACAAGAAGAGAAAACCAAACACCGCATGTTCTCATTCATAGGTGGGAACTGAACAATGAGATCACTTGGACTCGGGAAGGGGAACATCACACACTGGGGCCTATCATGGGGAGGGGGGAGGAGGGAGGGATTGCATTGGGGAGTTATACATGATATAAATGAATTGATGGGTGCTGACGAGTTGATGGGTGCAGCACACCAACATGGCATAAGTATACATATGTAACAAACCTGCACGTTATGCACATGTACCCTAGCACTTAAAGTATAATAAAAAAAAGAAAAAAAAAGAAAAAAAAAAAGGATACACAGCTATAACACAATGAAGAATAAAACTTAAAATATTCACAAGCGCACACACACACAGTCTCTCTCTCTCTTCTCTCTCTCCTCTCTCCTCTCTCCTCTCCCCCCCCCCCCCCGCCAAGTCTCTGTTACAGCTGATGAACAGCCCTGGCTTTTGCATCCTCGGTCCTCTGGCCACAGTGAGGTAAGTTTAGAACAGAGTCTTTTCACGAACTCATGGTAACGTGTTCTGGGGAGGATTTCCCCACTCTTGGCATATTCCATTGCAAATGACCACTTGTGAGTGCAATGGTGACCACTCTGATCTGCAGTCCTGCTTCAGCTGCGGCAACCTGCTGTACACAGGTGGAGAGCAAGGGCTGGACGCTCTGCTGGGGCAGATACATCAACCACCAGCACAGGTGGACTTCAACAACTCCATCTGCTCAGACTGCACAGTCCCCACATAGGTTACTCTTCCTCATAGTCATCATTGACTGTGATATCAAAATTACCAAACGAAAGATCTTTGCTAAATTAAACAAAAGTGTTCCAATATATGAAATTATCCATCCAGGAGTTGTGGCTCACGCCTGTAATCTCGACACTTTGGGAGGCCAAGGAGGGCAAGACCCAGGAGTTCGAGATCAGCCTAGGCAAATGGTGAAACGCCGTCTCAACAAAAATAAAAATAAAAATTAGCTGGGTGTGGTGGTGCATGCCTGTATTCCCAGCTACTCGGGAGACTAGATGGAAGGACCGTTTGAGCTCAGGAGGTCGAGGCTCAGCTTTGGTCGTGCCACTGCACTCCAGCATGGACAACAGAGTGAGACCCTGTCTCAAAAGAAAAAAAAAATGAAATTATCCATTGATCACATTTAGTCTCTATACCCTAAACCAAAGTGTAGGCAATATGGCAGAGCCCAGAAACAGGCCAGGCATAGTGGTTCACGCCTATAATCCCAGCACTTTGGGAGGCTGAGGCAGTAGTCACTTGAGGCCAGGAGTTTGATCCCTGTCCAACATAGAGAGACCCTGTCTCTACTTTAAAAAAAAAAAAAAAAAAAAAGCATAGAAACATTTTTTTTAATTTTTTAAAAATTTCAACTTTTATTTTAGATACAGAGGGCATATGTACAGCTTTGTTACATAGGTAAGTTACACCCAGGTCGTAAGCATAGTACCCAATAGGTAGTTTTTCAGTCCACACACCCCTCCCTCCCTATCCCCTCTAGTAGTCCACAGTGTCTATTATTCCCATGTTTACATCCATGTGTGTTCAAGGTTTATAGCTCCCACTTATAAGAGAGAACATGTGGGATATGGTTTTCTGTTCCCTTGAGATTATGGCCTCCAGTCCCATCCATTGTTGCTGCAATGGAAACAATTTTTTGTTTTTATGGCTGTGTAGTATTCCATAGAGTATATGTACCACATATTTTTATCCAATACACCATGTATGGGCACATAGATTGATTCCATGTCTTTGCTATCATGAATAGCATGGTGATGAACATACGAGTGTGTGTGTGTCTTTTTGGTATGACAGTCTATTTTCCTTTGGGAATATACCCAGTAATGGGATTGCTGAGTTGAATGGTAGCTCTGTTTTAGGTTCTTTGAGAAGTTTCCAATCTGGTTTCCACAGTGGCTGAACTAATTTACAACCCACCAACAGTGTATTACTGTTCCCTTTTCTCCATAGCCTTACCAGTATCTGTTGTTTCTTGGCTTTTTGATAACAGCCATTCTGACTAGTGTGAGATGGTATCTCATTGTGGTTTTTAGTTGCATTTTTCTGATGAGTAGTAATGATGAGCATTTGTCATATATTTGTTGGTTACTTGTATGTCTTCTTTTGAGAAATGTCTGTTCACGTCCTTTGCCCATTTTTTTAACGAGGTTATTTGGTTTTTTCTGCTTGTTGAACCGTTTAAGTTCCTTATAGATTGTGGATATTAGACCTTTGTCAGATGCATAATTTGCAAATAATTTCTCCCATTCTGTAGGTTGTCTGTTTACTTTGTTGATACTTGCTTTTGTTGTGCAGAAGCTCTTTAGTTTAACTAAGTCCCACTTGTCAATTTTTGTTTTTGTTGCAGTTGCTTTTGGGGACTTAGCCAAAATTCTTTGCCAAAGCCAATGCTGAAAAAGGTATTTCCTAGATTTTCTCCTAGAATTTCATATTTTGGGGTCTTACATTTAAATCTTTAATCCTTCTTGAGTTTTTTTATATGGTAAAAGGTAAGGGTCCAGTTTCAGTCTTCTGCATATGGCTAGCCAGTTATCCCAGAACCATTTATTAAATAGGGAATGGTTTTCCCATTGCTTGTTTTTGTCAGTCTTGTTGGAGATCAGATGGTTGTAGGTGTGCAGCTTTATTTCTGAGTTTTCTATTCTGTTCCACTGGTCTATGTTTCTGTTTTTGTACCTGTATCATTATATTTTGGTTACTGTAGCCTAAAAGTATATATAGTTTGAAGTTGAGTAGTGTGATGCCTCTGGCTTTGTTATTTTTGCTTAGGATTGCTTTAGCTATTTGGGTTTTTTTTTTTTTTTTTTCTTTTGGTTCCATATGAATTTTAGAATACTTTTTTTCTAATTATGTGAAGAATGACATTGGTAGTTTGGTAGGCATAGGGTTGAATCTGTAAATTTCTTTGGGAGGTATGGCCATTTGAACAATATTGATTCTTCTAATCCATGATCATAGAATATTTTTCCATTTATTTGTGTCATCTCTGATTTCTTTCAGTAGTGTTTTGTAGTTTCCCTTATTATAAAGATATTTTACCTCCTTGGTTAGCTGTATTCATAGTATTTCATTTTCTTTGTGGCTACTGTAAATGGGGTTGTGTTCTTGATTTTACTCTCAGCCTGGATGTTATTGGTGTGCAGAAGTGCTACTGAGTTTTGTATATTGATTTTCTATCCTGAAACCCTGCTGAAATCATTCATCAATTCTAGTCACCTTTAGAGGAGTCTTTAGGATTTTGTAAGTATAGAATCATATCATCAGTGAAGAGAAACAGTATGACTTCTTTTCCTATTTGGATGCTGATATGGTTTGGCTGTGTCTCCACTCAAATCTCACCTTGGGTTGTAATAATCCCCATGTGTCAAGGGTGGGGCCAGGTAGAGGCCACTTTTTGCCATACTGCTCTCATGATAGTGAATAAGTCTCATGAGATCTGATGGTCTCATAAATGGGAGTTCCCCTGCACAAGCTCTCTCTTGCCTACCGCCCTGTAAGATGTGACTTTGCTCCTCATTTGCCTTCAGCCATCATTGTGAGGCCTCCCCAGCCATGTGGAACTGTGAGTCAATTAACCCTCTTTCCTTTATAAATTACCCAGGCTTAGGTATGTCTTTATTAGCAGCATGAGAACAGACTAATACAGACACCTTTTATTTCTTTCTCTTGCCTAATTGGGTTAGAAATTCCAGTACTATACTGAATAGGAGTGGGGAGAGAGGGCGTCCTTGTCTTGTTCCAGCTCTCAAAGGGAATAATTCCAGCTTTTGCCCATTCAGTATGATACTGGCTATGGATCTGTCATAGATAGCTCTTATTATTTTGACATATGTTCCTTTGATGCCTAGTCTGTTGAGAGTTTTTATCATGAAGGGATGTTGGATTTTATCAAAAGCTTTTTCTGCCTTTATTGAGATGATCATATGATTTTTGCTTTTAATTCTAGAAACATTATTAATTGATGTATCAAGGCTATATTATCATCTTTAGCATTTATTAAAATACTGACAAAGACTCTGATATGGTTTGGCTCTGTGTCACCACCCAAATCTCATCTCAAATTGTAATCCCTGTGTGTTAGGGGAAGAGCCTGGTGGGAGGTGATGGAATCATGGGGGTGAACTTCCCCCTTGCTGTTCTTGTGATAGTGAGTTAGATCTGGTTGTTTGAAAGGGTGTGGCACTTCCCCCTTCACTCTCTCTCTTGCTCCACCATGGTAAGATGTGCTTGCTTCCCCTTTGCCTTCTGCCACAGTTGCAAGTTTCCTGAAGCCTACTGCCCTTGCTTCCTGTACAGTCTATGGAAGTATGAGTCAATTAAACCTCTTTCCTTCACAAATTACCCAGTCTCAGTTCTTTATAGTAGTGTGAGAACAGACTAATATACTCTCCCCTTTTACCAATATTATGGTCAGTCTTCTCGGAGTCCTTTGTTTGACTAGGTCCAACCTTGGGCTTCCCTTTTTGTCCTTATAGAATCCAGTTTGATCGAGAATCTTCCTTAATCACTTTAGGAATATCTCCCACCCTTGGTATCTGAACACCTTGGTTTTCCTTCAGCAATAACTCTACCAAGTCAATTTAGCTAGAAACCCCTTATCCTTGGTGTTTCCTCTTAGTAATTTTCCATCCACTGCCCGTGACCCCACTCCTAGGTTGTAAATCCTCATTTGTCCTTTTTGGAGTCAGAGTTGAGTATAA
Organism: Rhinopithecus roxellana; assembly: GCF_007565055.1. Classification (NCBI taxonomy): domain Eukaryota; kingdom Metazoa; phylum Chordata; class Mammalia; order Primates; family Cercopithecidae; genus Rhinopithecus; species Rhinopithecus roxellana. The sequence continues at coordinate 95,563,330 of NC_044562.1, read as the reverse complement.
CAATCTCTCTTCCCCACTGCAAAGCCCCATTGCAATGATCCCTATTCCCATCTCCATGGCCCTCTCTGAACAGTCTGCCTTACCACTTTAACAAGTGTGATAATTTTTTCTTTAACAATATGTATGACATGATTTTTTAAATCATTGGCAATACTTTACAATTTGTCATATGTCTTCAAATCCATTGTCTCATCTGATTTTCATTGTTATTCCTATTTAATAAATGGGGAAACTGAGGCTTAGGGGAGTTAAATGACTTTTCACAAGCAGTTACAGAAACCGTAGAAGTTAGTGGATGTGTGTAGCTATTGCTCCCCTGAGTGTATTCTCCACAAATAGTGCCTAGTCAACAATTTCCCAGTATGTTTTGGTATTGCGATGAAAAAAAATTTTTTTAGAGGAAGCAGTGTGAAATCCAGACCACAGGACAAGCAAGATAGGTTGTCATAAGTGGTACTGTTCTCAAGTGTTGGCTTCTCCACCAAGCAATGGTGCAGGCCCTGAAACTATCACTCTCCCCTCCTACAACTCTAACCAGCCTAGGTGCCTATACTCCCATAGCAGAAGCTGACTATGCAACTGAGAGGACTTGAGTTCAAGGCCCAGACATTTCCATGACTTTGGAAACAGCAGATGAGGCTCTTTCACTATCACTAACCTCTTGAACCAACATTTTATTTCTAAGTATTTAATTTGATTCTCCAATAGTCTCAATATAACAATTTGCCTCAAGGCTTGTTTAGGGCTGTCACTAGTTGTGCAGGAGGTTGGAACAAATTCTTCAATATCACATGGGACAGGTTAAGGAATGGGCCAAAGCCAGCCTATAAGCACTCCATACTGTTTATCTGGCCACGGAGAGTCATGCTAGGGCCTGGGTATCTACTGGATACTGTGTAGGTTCTGTTTCAATAGAGGGACCCCTACCCACTATAGATTTCCCTTTTTGGAGGGTAGCATGAGTCAGTGAGAGAAATACACAAGCTGCCTGGATTGACAGTATTAGCTATTCACAGGTCTCTGGGAACACCAGCTTCCCTGCACCTAGAAACTTTGGGGCTGACAGAATCTTTGGGGCCCATAGGGTATTAGGGCCCCTACCCCCTGCCAGAAGAGGAAGCCACCACTCTTGAGAAGTAGCTATCTACTTGTACAAACCATGGTGAAAACCCATGTTAATTACAGGTAATTCTGCTCTTTGAATTATAATGCTCATTAGCATTCCAAGTCAAAGGCAGGCTCTCTGATTTGTGTGATCTAAGCACTGAACACATTTTATCTTCAGTTAGGCTTTTATACATTATATAAAATCTTATGAAGCCATAATAACAAGATCATGCACTAATTTCTTCTTTTTTCTCTTTTATTTTTCATCATCTTTCTTCTCTTTCATTTGTCAAAGGTGACCAGCTCCCAGTACCAGGTAAGGAGGTCTCATGTTGGAGCTCCCTGAAGACTATTTTCACATCCATGATTAGTTCATCTCAAGGATATCTTCTCCCAATCCCTAGACCTATAAAAGACCCTGAATCTTCTGTGAGATGCCCAACTGTAGGGGAGAAAATTCCTACTGAGGCTCCAAAGAAAACAGAAATTTCACCACTAGGGGAAGACAAATGTCAAAGTGAGCCCTTCAAGAAGAGTCCCAGCTGATGCTGAAATATGTTTAATCCTTAAATTTCTTCTATTAGAATCAATGAGATTTTGACTTTGTGTTCCTAATACTTATTTTAATTTATCTTTCTTTCATAGGATTACTAATTCTTCTACGTATCAGAACCAGAGATTGGTTTAATTTGTACGACTTAAAGGATGTTTCTCTAGGGTCCTAAATCATTTAAACATCATACTACAGATAAAAATCTGGGTAATTTTACATCAGATCAATGCTCACTACATGATAGTTCATCATCATCCTCAAACACTAACCTATGAATCACACTGAGTATGTTAGGTCTTACATAAAACAGGGTTGTTAATTTGGTCTCTTTAAGAGTTAGAACTTTCAGCACATAAAGACTGTTTACATTGTTTTAGTGAGTCCACTGGGTGAATGATATCCTCCTGAATACTGACTAGACCTCAAGCATGGAAATAGCTAACCAACAGAGTCTAGAATGATTTTTCATTCAGTTTCTCTTCACCAAAAAAAAAAAAAAAAGTTATTAAAAGGCTAAATGTGATCACTTTAATCAGTATTACTAATCACTTTATTTGAAAGATGACTTACAAGAAAACAAGAGAATGCTACATAGTATAAATAATACTGTACAACCACACATGGGTTTGACATATTAAAAAACTGGGATGATAAAATATCAAAATGTTAACTGCAGTTATCTCAGCTTTATTTTCTTCTTGTAGTGGACACCGTGGTGCTGCCTGAACTGACACTGTGGTGCTGCCTGGACTTCCACTGTGGACTGAAGCACTTCTTCTCCCAGATACTGACAGCGTAAAGCGAGTTTGTCTCCAAGAATTTTCCTCTGCTGGAGGAAGCTGCCTTGCCCACAGTTACACTTCTCCATGGCAGTAGCCCACATGAAATTACTGGTCAATGCAGAGGCACAGATTCCCAGTCCACTTGCCTAAGTTCCTGACAACTCTAGCCCTAGCCTTCCCTGTGGAATCGGATGAGGTCACCATTATTGCAATAGCTCTCTCAGCTCACACTTACAACTGCCTGCAGGGGTCCCTTCTGACTAGCTGATAGAGTGGGGGAAGGCTGAGCTTGATACACTAATAAATTGGCATGGCATTTGAGTGCAAGCCCAAAATAGAATGCTGCTGCAGAATAGCTCACTGAGGAGCCATCCTCAAGACAGCAGTGAGGGAAATCCTCCCAAAAGGCAACCTTGAGGCAGTGCACCTAGCTGCGCACGCGGTGCAGAAAGAAAAGTAGCCCGAGGTCAAGCATATATGGAATTACTGAGCAGTAATGTGTGGCTTGGCTGGCTAGTCCAGGGCCTGGAAGGAGAAAGATGAAGATTAGGGACAAGAAGGTCTGGGGTAGAGGAATGTGCAGGGAGATACGGGAGTGGGCACAAAGGGCGAAGATAGTTGTATCCCATGTGAAGGCCCAGTGTAGGGCATCCACCATTGAAGAGGCACTAAACAACCAAGTAGACAGAATGATGTGGTCATATGATACCAGTCAGCCTCTGCCATCAGTCACCCTACTACCGGCAGTGAGCTCACTAACAGAGCGTTCATTGTGGTATGGATGAAGGCTATGCATTAACTCCTACTTACTAAGGCTAATCCAGCCATTTCCACCGTAGAATGTCCAATCTGCCAGCTCTGAGCCCTTTTGGTCCCATGCCTTGAGAAGACCAATCAGCCACTTAGTGTTAACATTTGAGTCAGAGCAGGGACACCAAACAGCAGGCAGGACTCTGGACAGCCACCAGCAGAAGGAGGGATTTAGGCCCTTAGGAAGATCTGAAAGGGGGAAGAAAGCCACAACTGTCTGTTTTTGTTCTTGTCAGAGCCAAGTATTGAGGGCCTGCAATGTGCCAACCCTCTGCTCTAGGGCTCAGGGGTAAAAACGAACAAGAAATAATACCCCAGCCTCCAGAAGCCTACAAAATTCCAGGCAAGTATCAGTTTTATTCAAGACAAGCCCCCAAATACCAACAATGATGATCACAGATTTCTTTTTCTTTTTTTTTTTTTTTTTTTTTTTTGAGACAGGGTCTTGCTCTGTTGCTCAGGCTGGAGTCCAGCGGTGCAATCACAGCTCACTGCAATCTCGACCTCCTGAGCTTAAGCGATCCTCTCACCTCAGTCTCCCAAGTAGCTGGGACTACAGGTATGCGCCACTATGCTGGGATAATTTTTGTATTTGTTGTAGAAACGGGGTCTCACCATGTTACCTAGGCTGGTCTCTAACTCCTGAGTTCAAGCAATCCACCTGCCTCAGCCTCCCAAAGTGCTGGGATTATAGGTGTGCACCACCTGGTCTGACTGATCACAGAATTTTGAATTTGAACTAAGATTTATGGTTTTTAATGCACTTTCACAAATTACTTCACTTGATTTCCTCTTCTTTAAGATTGCTTATTATTTAAATTCTGGCTTTTAAAACTAAAACACACACACACACACACACACACAAAACACCCACCTGTCCCTGAGCAGAATTCATTACTTAGTTTAATGGCCTTTGAGAAGTCCATTAAGCAGAGTAAACTATAAAAGAAAAGCACAGAGACAGAATTTCGCCCATCCTTTTGCTGAACTAAAAGTGTACTCTATTCATTTCGATGGCAACAACAGCTTTAGTGAATTAGAACAACCCGAACCTACGAACCTACCAGAAAGAATGAGAGTAAACCATTCAGCCAACCCCAGTGACCGGGGGAGGGAGAGGGACCAGCTTGCAAATCCCCTTACTAACCATAATGGGCCCTTTTGTGTGATTTCCTGTGGAGGCAGCAGTCAGGGCTGCTATATATACAGTGACATTCCCCCAGTCCCACACAGCAACCAGAAAACATCTGCTTACTTCCTTCAAAATGGGAAAGGTAAGTCCTGGGTACCAGATACTCAGCCTTGGCCCTAATGCAGTGGCCTCAGTGGGGGCCAATCACTCCATGCTCCCATATCTTCCATTTTTCAGATCACCTTCTACGAGGACAGGGCCTTCCAGGGCCGCAGCTATGAATGCACCACGGACTGCCCCAACCTACAACCCTATTTCAGCCGCTGCAACTCCATCCGGGTGGAGAGCGGCTGCTGGATGATCTATGAGCGCCCCAACTGCCAGGGCCACCAGTACTTCCTGCAGCGAGGGGAGTACCCCGACTACCAGCAATGGATGGGCCTCAGCTGACTCCATCCGCTCCTGCCACCTTATCCCCCCGGTGAGTGTGGCTCTGTCTTTGCCTTCCATCTTTTTAGAAATAAAAGCTATTTAATGATTTTTTTTTTTCTTGAGACAGAGTCTCGCTCTGTCCCCCAGGCTGGAGTACAATGGCACGATCTCAGTTCACTGCAACCTCTGCCTCCTGGGGTTCAAGTGGTTATCCTGCCTCAGCCTTCCGAGTAGCTGGGACTGCAGGCACATGCCACCATGCCCGGCTAATTTTTTTGTATTTGTAGTAGAGACAGGGTTTCACCATGTTGCCCAGGCTGATCTTGAACTCCTGGCCTCAAGTGATCTGCCTGCCTCGGCCTCCCAAAGTGCTGGGATTACAGGTGTGAACCACCACATCCGGCCTATTTAATCACATTATTCTTAAACCTAATATTTCTAACTAGAGGACAGAAAATGGAAGTGACACAGTACATGCAGGCCAGTCTAGAAGGGTGTCTCAGATGGGAAGCTGTTCTTCATGAATTCTGTGTCGGTTTTTTAAAAATCATATGCTGCCAGATTTTATATTTTAAACATAATCAAAAAGCTGAGAGAGCAAAGACTAATTAAGAAAAAGCAGGACATGGAGGAGATTAAATTTACCATCTATTCAAGATAAAATGTACTAAATGTTCATTTCAAGCTATATCAAGTCAGAAATCAAATATATCAAAATGTATAAATATAACCTGGGACTGTGTAATTGATTAAAAAATACTTTTGCGGCTCGGTGTGATGGCTCACACCTGTAACCCCAGCACTTTGGGAGGCCGAGGCCAGCGGATCACGTGGTCAAGTTATCAAAACTCTTTGATCTCTACGAGGACAGGTCAACATGGTGAAACTCCATCTCAACTAAAAATACAGAAATTAGCTGGGTGTGGTGGTGTGCGCCTGTAATACCAGCTACTCAGGCAGCTGAGGCAGGAGAATTGCTTAGAACCTGGGAGGTGGAGGTTGCAGTGAGCCAAGATCATGCCACTGCACTCCAGCCTGGCGACAGAGCGAGGCTCCATCTCAAACAACAACAGCAGCAACAAACTTTTGCTTGCTTTGTCTTACTTTTCTATTTAATTATTCCTCCTGAGAAGATAGGATCCTGTCTTCTGATTTCTATTCTAATTTAATGGTCAGTACCTATTAGCTCACTTAGAGGTATAAATTAAGAGAAAAGGCCAAATCTGAAACTAAAGTTTGAGATTCCATATATTCTGAGGAGTGACTGCAGAGTTCTTAGAATTGTGGCATGTGGGAGGCATGGGATACAGTGTCATAAAAACAGAACTTAATGAAGGTGATACTTGCTGCTGAGGGAAATAACTAAGTTGAGAGCAGGAGGCTAGAAAGGAAGCTTAAAAGTCAAATAGGTTGAAATTTGAACTGAAGGCCGGGTGTGGTGGCTCACGCCTGTAATCCCAGCACTTTGGGAGGCCAAGGTCAGGAGGTCAGGAGTTCAAGACCACCCTGGCCAATATGGCGAAACCCCCTCTCTTCTAATACAAAAATCAGCTGGGCGTGGTGGCACACACCTGTAGTCTCAGCTACTTGGGAGGCTGAGGCAGGAGAATCGCTTGAACCCAGGAAGGGGGTAGGTTGCAATGAGCCGAGATTGTGCCACTGCATTCCAGCCTGGGTGACAGAGCAAGATTCCGTCTCAAAAAAATAAAAAAAGAAAAAAGAAATTTGACCTGAAAATTAGCCAGATGTGGTGGTGCATGCCTGTAGTCCCAGCTATTCGGGAGGCTGAGGTGGGAGGGTCACTTGAGCCCAGGAGGTTGAGGGGGCTGGGACCCATGATCATGCCACTGCACTCCAGCCTAGATGACAAGAGGGAGGCCGTCTCAAGAAACAAATATAAATGTGTGTGTGTGTGTGTGTGTGTGTGTGTGTGTGTGTGTATAATAGTGAACCCCAAATATCTGAGACAGGTCTCAGTCAATTTAGAAAGTTTATTTTGCCAAGGCTGGTCGTGGTAGCTCACGCCTGTAATCCCAGCACTTTTGGAAGGCCAAGGCTGGTAGATCACCTGAAGTCGGGAGTTTGAGACCAGCCTAACATGGAGAAACCTCTACTAAAAATACAAAATTAGCCAGGCATGGTGGCGCATGCCTGTAATCCCAGCTACTCGGGAGGCTGAGGCAGGATAATTGCTTGAACCCGGGAGGCAGAGGTTGCGGTGAGCCGAGATCGTGCCATTGCACTCCAGCCTGGGCAACAAGAGCAAAACTCCATCTCAAAAAAAAAAAAGAAAGAAACAAAGTTTATTTTGCTAAGGTTGAGGACGCACCCATAACACAGTCTCAGGAAGTCCTGAGACATGTGCCCAAGGTAGTTGAGGGTACAGTTTGCTTTTTATACATTTTAGGGAGACATGAGACATCAGTCGATATGTGTAAGATGTAAATTAGTTCAGTCTGGTAAGACAGGAAGTAGGGGCTTCCTGGTTAGACATAGATAAGAGACAGAGCCAGGCGCGTGACTCACCCCTGTAATCCCAGCACTTTGGGAGGCTGAGGTGGCTGGATTGCCTGAACTCCTGACAGAGTTCAAGACCAGCCTGGCCAACATAGTAAAACCCTGTCTCTACTAAAAATATAAACTATTAGCTGAGCATGGTGGTGTGTGCCTGTAATCCCAGCTACCTGGGAGGCTGGGGCAGGAGAATCACTTGAACCCAGAAGGCAGAGGTTGCAGTGAGCTGAGATTGCGCCATTGTACTCCAGCCTGGACAACAAGAGAGAAACTCTTGTCTCAAAGAAAAGATAGATAAGAGACAAAAGGTTCTTTTGAGTCCCTGATCAGCTTTCCGCTGAATACACAATTTAGTCTGGCTGGATGAATCCACATCTTTGCATAAACAGTAGGGGAAAGGAAGCAATAAGAGATGCATTTGTCTCAGGTGAGCCTCAGAGGGGTGACTTTGAATAGAATGGGAGGCAGGTTTGCCCTAAGCAGTTCCCGGCTTGACTTTTTCCTTTAGCTTAGTGATTTTGGGGTCCAAAGATTTATTTTCCTTTCACTGTATATACATAATATGACCCTTAGCTTTCCAATGACTCTCAGTTTTCTCCTTTGAGAAAGGCTTTCTCAAATAACAGGGACTAAAGTGATGTGATAAATTTTATTGTAAGCAAATCTTAATTCCCGAAGACCTAGCTCCACTCATGAATCATTTGACTCGGCGGTGGGTGACTGGGGGTGGGACAGCTCCTTAACTTTGCAACGTGGTTGTTCTAGAAGCAAACTTGGCCTGGGAGAACTTCTGGGCAGGTGTGGCCAGGGAGGTGTAGGGACTGGAGCTTTAATTTCCAACTATTTTTGTTCGTTTACTCTTGCTTTTCTGTCTGCCACTCCAGCACTCTGGCACTTACAGAATGAAGATCTACGAAAGAGATGAATTGAGAGGACAAATGTCAGAGCTCACAGACGACTGTCTCTCTGTTCAGGACCGCTTCCACCTCACTGAAATTCACTCCCTCAATGTGCTGGAGGGCAGCTGGATCCTGTACGAGATGCCCAACTACAGGGGGAGGCAGTATCTGCTGAGGCCAGGGGAGTACAGGAGGTTTCTTGACTGGGGGGCTCCAAATGCCAAAGTTGGCTCTCTTAGACGAGTCATGGACTTGTACTGAAGTATTTACATTCTCCACTTTTCTCCTTTAAAATCTAATAAAATATTTAGCTTGTGTTTCTGGCACTAGTAGAGCCCTGTCTTTCTATCTATTAAGCATTTATAAGTGATAATGGCACTCAGCCAAACATAGTAACATGTTTTCAAGATGGGAAGCAATCTTTTATAAGGGGAATAATGCACAGATATTTCCAGCACTCTTCTAATGACTAAAACATGTAGGCTCAAATAAAAACTCAGTTCACTTGGGCTCAGGCCATTTGTAGTTAGTCTCACAAGGCCAGATTTGCAGCTACGGTGGTGAATTTGTACTTTTTGAAACACCTCCAAGTTATCCCTCCAGGTTATTCCTATTGTCTTCCATAATAGTCCAAGCCTTAGCTGATGAGGAAAGTTGTTCTCAGCATCTGGACTCCTACCTTAGCTCCATAAACAAACAAATAAATGAACTGGTCCACCACTCTTACCTATTGCACTCCTATCCTCCTAACAGTCACCATCCCTTTCCTCTCACTTCTACTGCCAATATCTCATTGCACTGTGAGATTTTCAGTCCAAATAGAATTCACTGTGTTTTCGCTATAGGTGCTTTGTGGAAGAATTTCAGGACATTTACAAAAACCACATGTGCACCGGGAAACTCAGCCTCATGTCATTTCAATAGAGAGTAAAGTATTATGATTACACATAGTAAATAATACAAAGTGGCCAGGTGTCATGGCTCACGCCTGTAATCCCAGCACTTTGGGAGGCCAAGGTGGGGCAGATCACAAGGTCGGGAGTTCAACACCAGCCTGGCCAACATAGTGAAACCCTGTCTCTACTAAAAATAAAATACAAAAATTAGCCTGGCATGGTGGCATGTGCCTGTAATACCAGCTACTCAGGAGGCTGAGGCGGGAGAATTGGTCGAACCCAGGAGGCAGAGGCTGCAGTGAGCCGAGATTGTGCCACTGCACTACAGCCTGGGAGACACAGCAAGACTCCATCTCAGAAAAAAAGAAGAAAATACTAAGTGGAAAATAAGCAATTGAAATTTTCTGGAAAACTTCGTTTGAGTGTATGTTTGTTTTCTTTGGTTTTTAAAAATGAATTAAGGTTAGCCAGGCACAGTGGCATGTACCTGCAGTCTCAGCTACTCAGGAGGCTGAGGCGGGAAGATAATGTTTGAGCCCAGGAGTTCAAGCCTAGCCTGAGCAACAGAGCAAGAGTTCGTCTCTTCCAAAAAAAAAAAAAGACTCAAAGTTGCTCATAAAAAATTTTAAAAATTCAAAATAAGTGAATGAGGAAATTGGGTCAGAGGCAAAACAAGAGTAGGAGAGATGAGATGGAGCCAAGCGTGAAGTTCGAACCCGAGTTGCATGCTGTGAGGTGCCATGTTCAGTGTAGATAGATCCAGACTTGGATCTAGCAGCCATCAAGGCAGAGAAGAAAACAAGATTCGACAATTAATTATTCAAGACAAGCCTAATCAATGTCAGTACCAAACCCTAAAAGAAAGTTTTCTTGTGAGTCCTCATAAGGAGAGTACTAAATAAACACCATCCTCAACAACATCCTGCAGAAATTAAATAAAGTTTTGTGGATGTTCCATATAAGGTTCATCAATAAAACAAACAAGCCGGGCGCGGTGGCTCACGCCTGTAATCCCAGCACTTTGGGAGGCCGAGACGGGCGGATCACAAGGTCAGGAGATCGAGACCATGGTGAAACCCCGTCTCTACTAAAAATACAAAAAATTCGCCGGGCGCAGTGGCGGGCGCCTGTAGTCCCAGCTACTCGGGAGGCTGAGGCAGGAGAATGGCGTGAACCCGGGAGGCGGAGCTTGCAGTGAGCCGAGATCGCGCCACTGCACTCCAGCCTGGGCGACAGAGCGAGACTCCATCTCAAAAAAAAAAAAAAAACAAACAAACAAATGGCTTCAGATCAAAATTTATCGGAAGCACTCCATCCTTTAAGATTCTAATGAATTGACTCAAATCCCATCTTACACGGGGTGAGAGCTTTGTGTACCCACTTCCACCAACATATCCATAACCTAATGTCTTTGGTAATTCTGGAAAAGGAATGAGTCGCTCATGCTTCTCTCAGGAGCCCCTCAACCTGAACTCCTGCCTCGGCTTTGGGTGGGTCATCTTGCCCTCCTATGTGTGCTGCTATTTTGTCCTCATGCACCATGCTGACCCACATGCAGGACAGAGCTCCTTTTCCTTTAACTTCTGAACCATCTCTCACATGAGGTACTGATGTGTGCAGCTGGCTTTATAATAAAGGATATGGGAGCACAGTGTAAGTTTACATCATAACAGTACATTGACACAAATGTAATATTAGATTGCCCTATAGGCTTCAACCTACTGCTGGGTGGTCTGCCTTCTCTCCCTTTCTTGCTCCTCTCTTCTTGGCTGGTAGCCATACCCACAGGGCTGTTCATTTTTTTTTTTTTTTTTTTTGAGATGGAGTTTCACTCTTGTTCCCCAGGCTGGAGTGCAATGGCACGATCTCAGCTCAACACAACCTCTGCCTCCCACGTTCAAGTGATTCTCCTGCCTCAGCTCCCCGAGTATCTGGGACTACAGGCACCGGTCACCATGCCCAGCTAATGTTTGTATTTTTATTAGAGACAGAGGTTTCACCATGCTGGCCAGACTGGCCTCAAACTCCTGACCCCTGGTGATCCACCCACCTTGGCCTCCCAAAGTGCTGGGATTACAGGCGTGAGCCACCATGCCCAGCCCTGCTCATTTTTTATAGAACCCTCATCCATCCCACGTGCTCAAGGTCTCTATATCCAACACCCAAGGGGCTTACAAACAGACTAGTGTATAATTTGTTTCTTAAATTGGGTTATTTATTTATTTATTTGAGACAAGATCTCACTCTGTCACCCAGGTTGGAGTGCAGTGGCACAATCACAGCCCACTGCAGCCTGCTTCAAGCGATCCTCCCACCCCAGCCTCCCAGATAGCTGGGATTACAGGTGCACACCACCATGCTCAGCTAATTTTTTTTTATTTCTAGCAGACAGGGTCTTGCCATGCTGCCCAGGCTGGTCTCAAACTCCTGACCTCAGGTGATGCACCCACCTCAGTCTCCCAAAGTGCTGTGATTACATGCGTGAGCCATTGCGCCCAGCCTACTCTGGGTCATTTTTGAGGGTGAAAGTATGTATTATTAATAATTACACTGGGACAAGAGGCATGAACCAAGACTGTTCTAGGCAAACTGGGATGCATGTTTAGCCTACTCTGTGTGTGTGTGTGTGTGTTACAGTTTAGCCTACTGTATGCGTGTATATACAGAGAATACAAACATCTATAAAGATTTATTTCCTGAAAAATCGTCAGAATCTAGAATTATTTAGTGTTACTCTTCCTAAATCTCAGTTCTTTAACCTTTAAACTCGCAATACTAGTGATGGCTTCCTGCAGATATTAATCAGAGTCCTGTTTGTCAACAAGAACATGTCAAACATAATTTAGAAAACCAAAGGCTCCTTAAAGTGCTGAATTTTACACCATTTTCCTAGAAGACATAAAATCACATATTTTGGCTGGGCACAGTGGCTCACACCTGTAATCCCAACATTTTGGGAGGCCAAGGCAGGCAGATCACTTGAGGCCAGTCGTTTGAGACCAGCTTGACCAACATGCCGAAACCCCCTCTCTACAAAATTTAAATACAAAAATTAGCTGGGCGTGGTGGCACATGCCTGTAATCCCAGCTACTACGGAAGCTGAAGCACGAGAATCACTTGAACCTGGGAGGCAGAGGTTGCAGTGAGCTGATACCACGTCACCGCACTCCAGACTGGGCAACAGAGAGAGACTCTATCTCTAAAAATAAAAGTAATTCACCATCTTTAGGCATGAAAATTATTCTAAAACATCTGAACTGAAAGGGATTAGAGTCCCCACATCTCTTTGATCAAGTCATTATTCTTAGAAATGTGTTGCTCCTATCCCTTGGATACAGGCAAAGAAAAAGATGTTCTCCTCCTAAATCCAACATACAGAGAAAGTCAATACTGGGGAGTGGCCTGGGGAAGAGATTATGCCCAAACTAGCTCCTAATTCTACCCTTCACTCCTCCTCTTCCTCCTCTGTTTAAAGTAAATCCTGAGGCCTCAAAGAGTGGAATGGGAGAAGAGATAATCTATAGAATTCCACTAATCTTTTCCCCATTGAGATGAACCAACAATTTGAGATAACCTTCATACTCTACATTCCAGGTACCCTACACACACCAGCTTTTCCTGCGTAGCCTAGTTTGTCCAGATTTAAGTCTTTTTCTTCCTTTATTCTCTCTTTCCTCCCTTTGAATTTATGATGTCCTCAAGCCTGTTTAATCTTATAAAAGGCCCACCAAACAAAGATACTGAAGTAGCAGCTATTACATAAAGAAGTGCCAAGAACTGTTGTGCTGAGTTAATGCCCTCAAACAGTTTCCCTCATTAGGGGCTGCTTCTACAATTTTCCTGCCCTGCTACCATGGGTTTAGGTGCTGATGTTAGTATGTGCCCCATTCTCACCCTTTCTGTCCTTGGAAGGTCAATTATTTTCTTATTCGTGAGTTTGTCAAAGCAAAAGTGTCAATCACAACCACCTGTTGCTTAAAGAAGAAATGCATTGTCAATTTTTTCCAAGAGGACAATTATTAGGACTCAAGCAGAGGTGGGTCGATGATTACCCCCTGTCTTCTTGTTCTTCATTTTATGGTCATCAAAGACAAACTGAGAAAGACAACTAGATGCTAGGGCCTCTGTTATGGTGATCCTTGGTCCCTTATCCATTCTGTTTGGGACACTTTGGTCTACACGGTTACCACCTAAATGACCTCTGCTCATTTAACCAAGCACACAGTCAAGCACACACTGCATTACTACGTTTGGTCATTATGGCATATACAATGATGGACCACATATATAATAGTAGTCCCATAAGATTACAATAGAGTTGTAAAATACCTTTCGCCTAATGATGTCATAGTGTAACATCTTAGTGCAACACGTAACTCACGCAGCTGATAATGCTGGTGTAAATAAACCTCCTGTGCTGTCAGCAGTATAAAAGCATAACATATACAATTATATACATTACATAATACTTAACAATAAGCAAATATGTTACTGACTTACAGATTTACTATACATACTTTTTTTCTTGTTTTAACATGGAGTTTCACTCTTGTTGCCCAAGCTGGAGTGCAAGGCTGTGATCTCAGCTCACTGCAACCTCTGCCTCCGAGGTTCAAGTGATTCTCCTGTCTCAGCCTTCCGAGAAGCTTGCATGACAGATGTGCACCACCACGCCCGGCTAATTTTGTATTTTTAGTAGAGCTGGGGTTTCACCCTGTTGGCCAGGCTTTTGTCGAACTCCTGATCTCACGTGATCTGCCCACCTCGGCCTCCCAAAGTGCTGTGATTACAGGCATGAGCCACCGCGCCCAGCTTGCTATACTATACTTTTTGTCATCACTTTAGAGTACTATCTTCCTACTTATATTTAAAAAAAAAAAAAATTTAACTGTAAATAGCCTCAAGCAGGGCCTTCACCGGGTATTACAGAGAAATCATTATCATAGGTAACAGAAATTCTGTGTCCGGAATTGGTGAGTTCTTGATCTCACTGACTTCAAGAATGAAGCAGCAGACCCTCACAGTGAATTAAGTTACAGTTCTTAAACACAGTGGGTCCAAAGTTTGTTCCTTCAGACGTTCAGATGTGTCTGGAGCATCTTCCTTCTGGTGGGTTTATGGTCTCGCTGAACAGGAGTGAAGCTGCAGACCTTCAAGGTGTTATAGCTCTTAAAAGCCGTGCGTCTGAAGCTGTTAGTTCTTCGCGGTGGGTTTGTGGTCTTGTGGGCTTCATGAGTTAAACTGCAGACGTTCCTGGTGAGTGTTACAGCCCATAAAGGTAGCATAGACCCAAATAACCAGCACCTGCCACAGTCATTGTAAACAACAAAAAAATAAAGCTTCCACATCCCCTAAAAAGACCAAAGCTGTTTGCCACAGCTAGCTCGTGCAGCCTGCTTTTATTCCCGTATCTGACCCCACCCACATCCTGCTGATTGGTCCATTTTACAGACAGCTGATTGGTCCGTTTTACAGAGAGCTGATTGGTCCATTTTACACAGCACTGATTGGTCCATTTTGGCAGAGTGCTGATTGGTGCATTTACAATCCCTGAGCTAGACACAGAGTGCTGATTGGTGCACTCACAATCCTTTAGCTAGACACAGAGTGCTGCACAGAAAAGTTCTCCAAGTCCCCACTAGGTTACCTAGACACAGAGTACTGATTGGTGTATTTACAAACCCTAAGCTAGACACAAAGTACTGTTTGGTGCATTTACAAACCCTGAGCTAGACACAGAGTGCCCAGTGGTGCATCTACAATCCTTTAGCTACAGAGTGCTAGACAGAAAAGTTATCTAAGTCACCACTAGGTTAGCTAGTTACAGAGTACTGACTGGTGTATTTACAAACCTTGAGCTAGACACAGGGTGCTGATTGGTGTATTTCCAATCCCTTAGCCAGACATAAAAGTTCTCCAAGTCCTCAATAGACTCAGGAGCCCAGCTGGCTTCACGTGGTGGATCCCGCACCAGGGCTGCAGGCAGAGCTGCCCGCCAGTCCCACACAGTGCACCCGAACTTCTCAGCCCTTGGGCGGCTGATGGGATTAGGCGCCACCAAGCAGGGGGCAGCGCTGGTAGGGGAGGCTCCGGCTGCGCAGGAGCGGACGGCCTGGGTGGCGGGCAGCGGTGGGGTGGGGGGTGGGGGCTGGGAGGGCTCAGCCATGGCAGGCTGCAGGTTCTGAGCCCTGCCCCTCGGGGAGGCAGCTGAGGCCGGGTGAGAATTCAAGCACAGTGCCAGCAGGCCAGCACTGCTAGGGGACCCAGCGCACCCTCTGCAGCTGCTGGCCCAGGTGCTAAGACCCTCACTGCCCGGGGCTGGCAGCCCCCGCCTGCCGCTCTTGAGTGTGGGCCCGCGGAGCCCATGCCCACCCGGAACTCGCACTGGCCTGTGATCCCTGTGCGCAGCTCCGGGGGAGCTCCCGCCTACGCCTCTCCCTCCACACCTCCCAGCAAGCAGAGAGAGCCGGCTCCGGCATCGGCCTCTGCCAGCCCAGAGAGGAGCTCCCACAGTGCCATGGCAGGCTGAAGGGCTCCTCAAGCGCTGCCAGAGTGGACGCCAAGGCTGAGGAGGCACCAAGAGCGAGAGCTGCTAGCATGTTGTCACCTCTCAGTTCCATGTGTGTTTTTGCCCCTGAAGACCTTCCAGTGGGACAAGATGTGGAAGTGGAAGACAGTGATATTGATGATCCTGACCCTGTGTAGGCCTAAACTAATACGTGTGTTTGTGTCTTAGTTTTTCACAAAATTTTTAAAAGTAAAAGGCCAGGTGTGGTGATTTACACCTGTAATCCCAACATGTTGGGAGGCCGAGGCAGGCAGATCACTTGAGCCCAGGAGTGGAAGAAGGTTCTTGTATCAGTTCGAATCCCAAGAGCGCATCAACAGACAACACGAGGAGGTGTGGAGCAACATGCTGTTTTAATGAGCGCCTGAGTGCAGGCGGGGTGAGGCCTAAAGTGGCGTCAGCACCAAGTGAGGAGGGCGCAAAGGTTTTATAGTCTCCTGTAAACAGGAAATGTCCTAGTCTGACGTAACTGCTACGTTGTACCCAGATGGCCTCTTTCTAGATCTTGATCTCCAGAGATACTTATCTTCCAGCCAGCTCTCTTCCTGCTTCTGCTATCTTGCTGGTGCACGCTGCTGAGGCAAGTGGCCTTGCACCTTGGGACTGGGCCTGAGAAGGGAGGGGTTACTCATCCCCTTAAGCTTTCAGACCCCAGGGAGAATCTTACAAGGAGTTTGAGACCACCCTGGGCAACATAGCAAAACCCCATCTCTATTAAAAAATATATATATAAATGTTTATATAATAAGGATAAAAAGAAAACATGTTTGTACAGCTATACAGTGCTTGTGTTTTAAGCTAAATATTACTACAAAAGTGTCAAAAAGGTTTAAAATGCTTAAAAGTTGATGAAGTTACAAAGTTACAGTATGCTAATGTTAGTTTATTATTGAAGAAAGAAAAGCATTTTAAAATAAATGCTGTGTACCTAAGTACACAGTGTGTATAAAGTCTACAGTGGTGTACAGTAATGTCCTAGGCCTTCACATTCATTCACCCTCATTCACTGACTCACCCACAACAACTTCCAGTCTTGCAAGCTCCATTCATGGTGTACAATTTTTTATCGTTTATACCATATTTCTACTGTACCTTTTCTATGTTTACATTTGTTTAGAAACACAAATACTAGTGTGGTAGGCTGATCCATCTAGGTTTGTGTTAGTACACTCTATGATGTTCACATAACAATGAAATTTCTCAGAATGTATCCCACTGATAAGAGATGCATGGGGGAAGAGGAGACTAGAGAATGGAAGCATGGGCCAGGCGCAGTGGCTCACTCCTGTAATCCCAGCACTTTGGGAGCCTGAGGTGGGAGGATTGCTTGAACCCAGGAGTTCGAGACCAGCCTGGGCAACATAGTGAGACCTCATCTCTACAAAAAATAAACAAAATTAGCCAGGCGTGGTAGCAGGCGCCTGTGGTCCTAAATTCTGCTGAAGTGTGAGAATCCCCTGAGCGAGAGAGGTAGAGGCTGCAGTGATCCAAGATCACGCTACTGTGCTTCAGCCTGGGAAACAGAGCGAGACCTTATCTCAAAAAAAAAATAAAAATGAAAAGAGCCAGAGAATGGAGGTGCAAGTGAGTAGCGGTGTTGCAGGCAAGCGTGAAGCCCAAGACCCTGCCTCTGCCCCCAGCAAGGCCCCTGGCAGGGCCAACGACTGCAAGCTGCATGGCAAGGGCCCAGGTCGTAAGGAATGGACACATTCAGACATGAGAGTGGGGTTGAAAAATATAGGCCAGTAAAGCTGAATGAAATTGTCAGGAATGAATACACCGTGGGTAGGCTGCAGATCTTTGCAAGAGAAGAGAATATGCCTCACATCATCTTTGCTGGCTCCCTGGGAACTGACAAAGTTATAAGCATCCTGGACCCAGCACTGAAGGATGCCATGCTGGAACTCAGTGCTTCAAAAGGCAAGGGCATTGATGTTGCGAGGAATAAAATCGAAATGTTTGCTCGACAAAAAGTCATCCTTCCCAAAGGTCAGCATAAGATCATCATCCTGGATGAAGCAGACAGCATAACTGATGGAGTCCAGCAAACCTTGAGGGGAACCATGGAAATCTGCTCTAAAATGACTCACTGTGTTTTTGCTTTTAATGCTTCAGATAAGATCACCGTGAGGCTAGTGTGACAGCAGCATAGATGAAGGATCAGAGAGAGGCCAAATTTGGGGCTTGGACATCATGAAGAAGCTGTTGTAGTAGTCTAAGAAGATAAAGGAGAGTTTTAGAATTCTACATTTGTGTGACTGGTGGTTCTTAGCTCCAGCTGCAGGTCAGCATCTCCAGTGGAGCTTTAAAGAAACTGCGAGTGTCCTGTTCCTACCCCAGCCAGACCGAATTGTCATCTGCCCAGAAGGGCCCAACGCTCAGCACACATTGTGATTCCAGAGTCTTCCTGGGCCTGGACTGACTCATCTGAGGGCTTGTGGCACATGGATGTCTGCCTTGAAGGATCATTTCCCCATTTGGAAGCCCTGGCCAGCCAAGGCCATGCTGGGGCAGTGCCCGCTGAGGCCTCTGTCTGATTTGCACTTCAGTTGGGTGATTTGGGGAAGGATCTTAAAAATCTGGAGTTTGCTCTAGATTAGATATTAGCAGACAGCAGGATTAATTTTGTGATTAGTTGCCTCAAGAAATACTACCCATGGGGAGGGGAGACTAGAACACGGATAAACCTGTAATCCATAAAGAAGTAGCAGTTAATCATTTTGGCTGAGAGAGTGAGGGCTTGGGATTTTGAGAGTGGAGCCTTGACTTTGTTTTTGTCTGTGCTTAGGCAAAGTTAAGAAGTGGCTTTATTGTATCTCATTTCGTCATGGTCTCGGAGTAGCCTTGTCTGAAGTTGTTATTCTGTGAGACTGT
Source organism: Rhinopithecus roxellana (assembly GCF_007565055.1). Lineage (NCBI taxonomy): Eukaryota > Metazoa > Chordata > Mammalia > Primates > Cercopithecidae > Rhinopithecus > Rhinopithecus roxellana. The sequence goes on along the minus strand of NC_044562.1, from coordinate 95,544,762 downwards.
TTGTCTAACAGGGGAGTAACATGTCCTTACTGTGAGTGCCAGGTCAGCATCCGAATGTCAGAGGCTGCTCCTTTTTCTCACTTTTTTTCTCATTAATCAGATTATAGTCCATGAGATAACTCATGCTCTGAGTGGTTATGTAATTTGCCATGGAGCTAATCAGTGAACCTTCTGAGTGCCAGCGGCCTGAGTCCAAAGCTCACGCTCTTGCCTGTGAAGCTTTATGGCCTCCCTTGTGCTTGGAAAAGAAAAAGCAATCTATAAAGCAATACTTTATACTTTGGTTAATACTTTGACATTTAGCCCTGTTTTTACCACATTTCTCTTAAGCACCTGCTGCCAAAGAGGAGTGGCACCACCAGCATGGCTGGGCTGTGTGGATTATGCAGCTACATTCTTGTAATCAAAGAGCCAATAGGGTGATGCCAGCCTCTGAGGGAAGCCTCACTGCCTTCCCATCTCTGTTCAGAGGCTACTGGATCCTAGTGCATAGTCCTCCGCTAGACAAAACTGACCGATGCCCAGACCTGTGCAAAGTTGATAAATGCTAGAGAGAAGGGTACAGTGCTGTACACTGACTTTGGCCTAGAAGTCATCATCTTCATGGCCCAGGGAGACAGGAGGCAGGTCCTGAACAACTTGCAGTCCATCTTCCCGGGATCTGGCTTCAGTTACAGCGAGAATTTGTTCAGGGTCTGCGACGAACCCCACCCCTACTCATGAAGGAGGTGATCCAGCATTGTGTGAATGCCCACATCAAAGAAACCTACAAGGAAGGATCAGAGAGAGGCCAAATTTGGGGCTTGGACATCATGAAGAAGCTGTTGTAGTAGTCTAAGAAGATAAAGGAGAGTTTTAGAATTCTACATTTGTCTGACTGGTGGTTCTTAGCTCCAGCCGCAGGTCAGCATCTCCAGTTCACCTATGGCATCTAGGCTACTCACCAGAAGATGTCATTGGCAACATCTTCCAAGTGTGTAAAACTTTCCAAATGGCAGAATAACTGATAAAGTGGAGTTTGTCAAGGAAATTGGATAAATTGGATACACTGGTATGAAAGCAGCAGAGGAGTGAACTCCCTTCTGCAGACAACTGAGCTCCTGGCCAGGCTCTGTCAGAAGACAATGGCCCTGGTGGCCAGTTAGAGCAGAGGCTTTATTGATTGAGTTACAAGCGTCCTCATCCCTGGAATACAGGAGGCACAGCCTTCTGAAGTAGGGGGCATGGGTAGGGAATGCCATCTTAGGCTGGTGCCAGCATACACCGTACTTTAAACCCTCGTGGTTTTCTTTTTTCTTTTTTTTTTTTTTTTTGAGATGGAGTCTCGCTCTGTCGCCCAGGCTGGAGTGCAGTGGTAGGATCTCAGCTCACTGCAAGCTCCGCCTCCCGGGTTCACGCCATTCTCCTGCCTCAGCCTCCCGAGTAGCTGGGACTACAGGCGCCCGCCACCTCGCCCGGCTAGTTTTTTGTATTTTTGGTAGAGACGGGGTTTCACCATGTTAGCCAGGATGGTCTCGATCTCCTGACCTCGTGATCCGCCCGTCTCGGCCTCCCAAAGTGCTGGGATTACAGGCTTGAGCCACCGCGCCCGGCCCCACCCTCGTGGTTTTCACGTTGCTTCTAGCTGATCTCTGCTCCACGAGTGTTTGCATTCAACCTCAGACTCACTGATGAGGTGATGGGGCAGGGCAGAAAGGCTCAGAGAAGCTCAGGGCAGGCACCTCATCTGTGTGTGAGTTGGCATTTAGCTCATAAAACCTTGCAGTGTTGTAAGGTGACCTCATGAGGCCTCAAGGAAAACCAGCTTCCTGTCTCTGCCCTCGCTTGTTCCTCTCCTTTCTACTTGTGGCTCCTAGCAGCCTGCAAGTAAGAAGATGACTAGTTAGTAGATTGGACAAACTAAACTCAATACTTCTAGAAACATGAAGGGACCAGTTCCCCAGGGTGAGGGCAGAGTTTGCTGTAATTTCCTATTTAGATAGACTTCTCAACCAGGGCAATCAGCCCTTCAGGAAGGGCTTGCTGAGGGGGTGCCGACTGGCGTGGCACCACACAAAAACTCCAGCATGATGCCTTTCCCATGTTTTCGAGGGAACTCTTGGCTTTCGCTTTAGAATTCCCAGTGAATTTTATATTAATTTGAAGAATTGCCTCTTTATTTGCAAGGGTACTATTTTTTCCCATTTTTAAAATAAAAATGTCAATCGTATATAAAAAAAGAGATGCATGACTGCATATGATACCACCGTATATTAATTGCTAAGAAGCAGGAAGGTGGGTGGTAAAATCAACTGCTGGCTGGACCTCAGACACCAGCAAAACTCTAGAATTGGCTACTGCTGTTGTAACATTAATTTCTCATCTCAGAAGAAATAAAAATTAGAATTACTTAGGAGTGGGAGGACTTAGGGCACAACACAGCATTCCCAGTTTTTCCCTTTTGCTTAGTATCTCCGCTATTATAAAGTCCCATTATGGCCAGGTGTGGTGGCTCACACCTGTAATCCCAACACTTTGGGAGGTCAAGGCTGGAGGATCATTTGAGCTCAGGAGTTTGAGACCAGCTTGGGCAACATGGCAAGACCCCATTTCTGTTTTTTTTAAGCCCGATTAAATCAGCCAGGCACGGTGGCTAATGCCTGTAATCCCAGCACTTTGGGAGGCTGAGGCAGGCAGATCACCTGAGATCAGGAGCTCAAGACCAGCCTGGCCAACATGGTGAAACTCTGACTCTACTAAAGATACAAAAATTAGCTGGGCATGGTGGCAGGTGCCTATAATCCCAGCTACTCGGGAGGCTGAGGCAGGAGAATCACTTGAACCTGGGAGGCAGAAGTTGCAGTGAGCTGAGATAGCACCATTGCACTCCAGCCTGGGTGACAAGAGCAAGACTTCGTTTCAAAAAAAAAAGCCCCATTAAATCGATCAAGTACGGGGTGCCTGTGTCATCCTACACACTGAAAGTTGCACATCCTGAACTTTGATGTAAGTGTGTTATGCCTGTGTATGTTGAGCATTTGAAATAGGCTCCATAGACCATGATAACAATAAATTTCAGACAAGGGATGACTTTCACACATCCCCCCTCCCAGGCATTTATTGAGTATCCTGTATGTGCCAGTCCTCTATGACAATTAGTGAGAATACAAAAATAAAGATGGAATAGTCCCTGCCTTTATGGGGCTCTCCCATCTATTTTGAGGGACTGACATCTAAACAAAATAATTAGATAAGTGATAGTTACCATTATAGTGGTATGAACATGAGGCGCTATGGAGGCAGTATTTAATTCAGCCCAGAAGATTAGGAAGGGTTCAGGAAAATCTTTTACAGAGAAACTGATGCTTGAGCTGAGACTTGAAGAAAGGGCAAAATTTCTCTGGTTGAAAAATAAACTGGTGTCTTATTGAGAAGGATCAATATGTTGAAAAACAAGAACAACATGAAATAATGTTGTGCATTTGGGAAATGACAAGTGGTTTGGTGTGATCAAACAGAAAGCATGAGGACAGACAGAGGAGGCCAGGTCTAGGATGCCATGCTAAGGGATCAGTATTGGATCCTGGAGACAATGGGAGTCTATGAAATATTTCAAGCAAATGAACAGCATGACTTGATGTGTTTTGATTCTCATCACTCCAGCATCTGGCCGAGTGCAGTTTGGAAGAAGACAAGACTGGGCAGTCAGGAGGCTGTTGAAAGTCCAGCTGAGATACGATGAGACCCTATGTAAGGCAGCTACAATAGCAGGGGTTTTGGGGTCGGGGGTAGTTGGGGCAGAGGAGAGAAGGAGAAAGATTTGAAAAAAGGTTGGAGAAATACAAGACTATGCCATTCCGGAACAAGAGCAACGTTCTGGGATATGCATTTTCTGGCCCCTTTATTGCTTTTCCTGTCTTCTTACCAGTGCTCTAATTTAAGTGCTGGTATCTCTGCTCTGATTCTCTCACTGTGTACATATGAAACTCTATAGAACAAGAAAGAGTGCTACAAAGCAGAGAGCACACCTGCCTTTAGGTCTAAAGAGAATGTTAGGCGGGGCACAGTGACTCATGCCTGTAATCACAGCACTTTGTGAGGCCGAGGCAAACAGATTGCTTGAGGAGATCAAGACCAGACTGGGCAACATAGTGAGACCCTGTCTCTACATAAAGAAAATACAAAACATTAGCTGGGTGTGGTGGCATGTACCTATAGTCCCAGCTACTCAAGAGGCTGAGGTGGGAGCTTGAGCTTGAGTGTGGGAGGCAGAGACTGCAGTGAGCTAAGATTGCATCATTGCACTCTAGCCTGGGCAACAGAACAGAACTCTGTCTCAAAAAATAAATAAATAGAATAAAGAGAATGTTAGTACAATTCCTAATAAGGCATTGCCTGGGGATGGCTAAAATACGTGATTTCCTTGTCAAAATATAAAGGGATAAACCACAGCAGTGTTTTGGCCCAAGAACTATTTGGTGCTTATTAAAAATATAGGTTCTGGGCTGGGCACGGTGGCGTATGCCTGTAATCCCAGCACTTTGGGAGACCGAGCTGGGTGGATCACCTGAGGTCAGGAATTTGAGACCATCCTGGCCAACATAGCGAAACCCTGTCTCTACTAAAAATACAAAAATTAGCTGCATGTGATGACGCACGCCTATAATCTCAGCTACTCAGGAAGTTGAAGCAGGAGAATCACTTGAACCCAGGAAGCGGAGGCTGCAGTGAGCCGAGATCGCACCACTGCACTCCAGCCTGGGTAACAGAGCGAGACTCCGTCTCAAAACATAAAATAAATTAAATAAAATAAAAAATAAAAATATAGCTTCTGAGGTCTTCTCCTGATCTAATGATGCAGGATTTGGCCAAAAGGTCAAGATGGTAATTTGCATTTTTGACATGAAAGGTGATTCTTAGGCACACTCAAGTTTGAAAACCACCTGACGGTTTCTGAAGTCCCTTCCAAGCCTAATTTTTCTTTAATCACAAAATGGCTTCATAGAGGATAAATTTTTTTCAGGAATCTTTGAAAGGATTAAATACCTTTGAGAGAGAGAAACAGGATAAGTCAGCCTTAACAATGTCACTCTATTACTAATAACATGTATTCAGTGTTCATTTGTGCCAAGTATGTGCCAAATGCTTTATACACATAATCCCACTTATTCATGTCAATGTCCTTTAGCTAAAGGCCACCAGGGACACATCTGTCTTTAAACAAGTTGAGCTTATTACTTGTTGCAGCAAGGGAGGACATTCTCCTTGGGGAAGCATGGAGTGTCTCAGTAAGAGAGCTTAGAAAGAAATTGTTAATAGGATTTGCACTTCAGTTGTGTGATTTGGGGGAGGATCTTAAAAATCTGAAGTTCACTCTAGATTAGATGTTAGCAGAAAGCAGGGTTAATTTTGTGATTAGTTATCTCAAGAAATCTTACCCGTAGGGAGGGGAGACTAGAACACGGATAAACCTGTAATCCATAAAGAAGTAGCAGTTAATCATTTTGGCTGAGAGAGTGAGGGCTTGGGATTTTGAGAGTGGAGCCTTGACTTTGTTTTTGTCTGTGCTTAGGCAAAGTTAAGAAGTGGCTTTATTGTATCTCATTTCATCATGGTCTTGGAGTAGCCTTGTCTGAAGTTGTTATTCTATGAGACTGTTTATGTCTAACAGGGGAGTAACATATCCTCACTGTGAGTGCCAGGCCAGCCTCCGAATGTCAGAGGCTGCTCTTTTGTCTCACTTTTTTTCTCATTAATCAGACTATAGTCCATGAGATAACTCATGCTCTGAGTGGTTATGTAATTTGCCATGGAGCTAATCAGTGAACCTTCTGAGTGCAGGCGGCCTGAGTCCAAAGCTCACGCTCTTGCCTGTGAAGCTTTATGGCCTCCCTCACGCTTGAAAAAGGGAAAGCAATCTATAAAGCAGGATACAGTACTTCTCAGTCTCAGGCCCAGTGACCACAGAAACCTTTCCCTTGCTTGTTATCGTAAGTTCGCCACCAGGGACGGATTTCTAGTTAGATGACGTGCCCACGAAAGGCAAAGTTAAGAGCTGTCTTAAAGCATTGGGTTAACGAAGTCAAAACTAGCCAAGATACGAATCTAGATTTGTGTCCTGCCCTGGACTGGAAAACTGTGTAAAGACAAAAATTTAAGGTAGAGCAGTCTCTGCCATCCAGGGAAATGAGCCAGTGCTTGTGGCATTCTATGTCAACAACCTCTCTGGAATCCTGGAGCAATTCTATAATGGCATAGATCTTTCCCAGAAAATTCACAGGAAATTACTCCATCATATAGAGAGAGCCATGAATTTCGGGTCAAAAGTTCAGACTGATGCGCAGATAAATTTAGAAAACAGTAACAATCCAAATAAAAGCAACACAGAGCAGTATGTGCAGGACAGCGTTAGAATATACTAGAGAACAAGGATACAATCTACAATCATTTCCAGTGAATGCAGCATGTTAAAGAGATGCGTAAAATCCCCTTACCGCCGAGGGCCCCTTTTGTGTTGTTCTTGCCAACGCAGCAGCCATCCTGCTATATAGACTGCCTGTGCGGCCGCAGGCCCCATCACACTGAACTCGCATCATCCGTGTCAACCAGCCATGGGGAAGGTGAGCGGAACACAAAAAATAAAATGAAAAAAAAAATTGCCGTTATATAATGCCTGTTAAGAGCAAATAATGCAATTTGGAACGATCCTTCCTTTGTAGATCACCTTCTATGAGGACAAGGCCTTCCAGGGCCGCAGCTACGAATCCACCACTGACTGCCCCAACCTGCAGACGTATTTCAGCCGCTGCAACTCCATCCGGGTGGAAAGTGGCTGCTGGATGCTCTATGAGCGTCCCAACTACCAAGGTCAACAATACTTGCTGCGGAGAGGGGAGTACCCCGACTACCAGCAATGGATGGGCCTCAGCGATTCCATCCGCTCCTGTTGTCTCATCCCCCAGGTGAGTTTTCTAGATTTCCATCATGCCCCCGGAGTGTCCCCACTGTATGGTCAATGTGGGTTAGAGGGAGGGAGGTTTGCATTTAAAAACTCCTAAGGGTTAGATGGACATTAGAGACCTGCATAAGCCAGATAGATAACATGGACAAAAACAGCAGAGAATGTAAGGAAGAACCCACTTGGAGGAAGAATCCATTTTACTTTAAATTTTTGCTACCAATAAGTCAATTAAAAGTGGTCTGTAACAAATGTAATATCATAATGGGATATAAAACAAAACTTGCAAATGGGAAGCTGGTTGGGCATACAAAGACGGTATTTTTAACAAATTGTTTTGCCTATAGAAAAAGAAATTCTGATGAATGAATTAGATAGGTTCCACTGTGGACAAGTAAACCTTCAAAGCTGTGTTGTTAATATAGGCTATTCAAAGGTTGTGTCCAACTTTGGAAAAGGTAATTTTTCTTAATTTGGAAAATCAGTTAAATTCTCATTCCAAATGACTATTTAAATTAACTTTACACTGAAGTACAAGATTTTTTAAATCTTACTTTAGTGGTAAATTTATATGTTTATAAATTTGGGAGATAATACTCTTACTAAAAGAATACTAGTCAAAATAAATTATTTCTATATTTTCCCCAAATATAGTTTGAATTAACACAGGTAATTAGGAATCAAGATATCTGAGTTCTTGATGGATTCTAACTCAGCGTTTGAACCTCTTAAAAATTCTATCTCCTAAATAAGAATGAATTTCAGGTCAAAAAGAAAATGAGCATAGCAGTATTTAGGTGCTAACGGAAGACAGATCCATGCGCAGCATCCACAGTAATCTACATTTTACACTGTCTAAATTTGACATTGACAATTCCATGCCCTACCCTACCAAGTTCATCTGTTCTTTGGTTGGACAAATTCTGGAAGAGACTCATTTGCTTTTCTCTATCCTTCTTTCTGCGGACTGAGTAGACAGGCTCCCACAGGCTGCGGCTGTACGAGAGAGAAGACCACAAAGGCCTCATGATGGAGTTGAGTGAGGACTGCCCCAGCATCCAGGACCGCTTCCACCTCAGCGAGATCCGTTCCCTCCACGTGCTGGAGGGCTGCTGGGTCCTCTACGAGCTGCCCAACTACCGGGGGCGGCAATACCTGCTGAGGCCCCAAGAGTACAGGCGGTGCCAGGACTGGGGGGCCATGGATGCTAAGGCAGGCTCTTTGCGGAGAGTGGTGGATTTATACTGAAATAGCTTAACACTACCAATTTCCCATTTTGGAACCTAATAAAGATTTAGTCTGCATTATTGGCAGTTGCTGACTTCTGTCGTTCTTTCGTTGTGCAAATCAGTTCACCTTTAAATTTCCTTGTCAAAAGTTAAGAAGTGAATGGGCAGGAGACAGGCCTGTTGGAGAAGAGCTTCAAGGTAGAGTGAGTTTGAACAAGCCTCGGATATTGGGGTGAGGCAGGGTGTAGCCTGCCTGAGAAAGAAAAGGCAGGGCAATGCCAGAGACCTGGGAGAGGCTGACTGGCAAGAAGGGAGGCATTCAACTAAGTACCTTGAGGAATAATAGTTCGGAATTTTCCTTCTAGCCAAAAATGTGGGTCAGACAAAAGGCAAAGTCAGATGAGTGGTGAGGGCAAACTTAACTTGGCCGACAGCCTGATTAGACTATACAAAGGATTGTACTTTTGTTTACTTTCAGGCACAGTATTATATAAGTAATGCCAGAGCCACCACGGCCACTGCCGTACCTTTGAACAAAGTTAAAGACCATTCATCTCCTTTTGAAAATGACTCCTGTCCAGGACTGTAGCTCTTGGTCAGTACTACCCCTGGCCCAAATGCTGTGTCAATTACAGAAACTGCACATCATTTTCATGGTGACCAGCTATTGCAAATAAATTAATAAGAGATACACATCAATCTTTTAAATAGATTTGCATGGTATAGTGTACCCCAAACATAAAAAGTAACTACAGAAAACATCGTTCTGCCGTAATGACACATGTATATATGTTCATCACAGCACTATTCACGACAACAAAGACGTGGAATCAACCTAAATGTCCATCAATGGTAGGCTGGGTTTTACAAAGTGGTACATATACACAATGGAATACTATGCAGCCATAAAAAAAGAACGAGACCCTGTCCTTTGCAGCAACATAGGTGGAGCTGGAGGCCAATATCCTAAGCAAACTAACACAGGAACAGAAAACAAAATACCTCCAGGTTGGAGAGGATCGAAAAACTACCTGTCAGGTACTATACTTATCACCTGGGTGATAAAATAATCTGTACACCAAACCCCCACAACACACAATTTACCTGTATTACAAACCTGGATATGTGCCCCTGAATCTAAAATAAAAGTTAAAATAAATAAATAAGTCCTGTAACTACAAAACGGGCCCAAATTTAAAGGTGCATCAAAGAAAGCCATAATTTCTGGAGCCTTTGATTAAACTAAAATCTGCTTGCTCATAAGCAAAGCCCTAAAAAGGTTTTTTTAAAAAAAAAGAAAGAAAAGAAAGCAATTGCAAGTCTTTTCATCAGTAGAGAATTAATTTAACTTAAAAATTTCCCTTCAAAGTAAAAGTCCTCCCATAATCTTACTACTGTACAAATTCTATAAAGAAGTTGAAGGGAGTCCTTCTGATGCCCCTTATTGCTAACTCCCGTTTATAGTTGGTGGGCACCCTTCTGGGATTTTCGCCTTGTTTATATAGCTCTCTCATAAAACACATGCTTCTTTTCTTTACAAAAATGGAATCATGGTATACATATTAGTCTGCAACTTGCTTTTAAAATGTATTATAATATGGACATATATCTAGGTGAGCACCTTATTCTGTTTCATGGTTGAATTGCATCTTGTTGTTTGGAGGTCCCTTAGACCATTTCACCATTTGTCCACTTAAGTGACTGGGCTTTTCCAATGTTGCTTTGACCAACAATGCTGCAAAGAATGACATTGTACATATACGCTAATCCTGACGTGCCATAATTTTAAATAGATAGTGACCTAGAAGTGAGACTACCGGCTCATACTGCAAAATTTATTTTATTTATTTTTTGAGACATGGCCACACTCTGTTGTCCAGGATAGAGTGCAGTGGCACAAACACAGCTCACTGCAGCTTTGACCTCCCAGGATCAAACGATGATCCTCCCATCTCAGCTTCCTAAGTAGCTGAGGCTACAGGTGTGCACCACCATGCCTGGCTAATTTTTTCATTTTTTATAGAAAGGGGGTCTCACTACATTGCCAGGGCTGGTCTTGAACTCCTGAGCTCAAGTGATCCTCTTACATTGGCCTCCAAAAGTGCTGGGATTACAGGTGTGAGCCACCACACCCAGCCACAAGTTTATTTTCCATTTCAATATCCTCCATTTATTAGCCACTAGAGACTCAACTTCTCTGAGTTAGGATCCTTACCAATTTTTGACCACCTACCATGCACCTGCTATATGTAGCAATGAGGATGAAGAAAACAATCAAAACAAAACAAAAGAAAAAGGTATTTCGCTACCACTGCAGAGCTCTACATAGAAATAATACAAAAAAAAAAAAAAAGAAGAAGAAGAAGAAGAAGAAGCCAGAAAATAAGAATTAAAATAATTTGTATTGCACATAGTTGGTGTTTAATTCATAAATACCACTTACAAATATTTATGACTCAAAGACAAGACAAAGTACTTCCATGGGTTGACACAGGGCTGTGAGCAATTCTTTGAACATGAAAGAAGCTGGACACAGGTCATTTTCCACTCCAGTGCTCTTTCCAGTCCATCAAACTGTTCTCTTCCAGGCCAGTAAATACTTTCTAAAGTCTTCCTCGAGTCCAGCTTCTAGACATTTATTCCTTCCTCTCCCTGCATCATTCCAGCCATAGCTCCCCTTTGTGTTCATGCAATTAATTTCCTCTGAGTCAAAGGCCTTGTGCACTCTCGCTCGTTCAGAGAACAAAGGTGTATTCTAGATCCTACTAGAAATAAGTTTCTTAGGAATTTGGCTTTATTTTATAACAAGCTAAGAGATCATGTTTTTCTGTTTCGCACATATTACTTTTCTAATTTCCTCAAACGTAGATATTTCCCTTTTGAGTTCTTTCTGAGATTAAGCATCTTAGAACTAACTATTCTCTCTTTTGAATCACGGCACCACCATTAGCTAAGAGAAAAACATCTAATTCTCAGCTACTTCTAGGCATAACTGTAACAAAATCAGACCCAATATCGAAGATCCATGTTTGCTGTGTGTTTTACCATAATAAAGGTTCAAAATTCTGTGAACTCTCTTGATAAAATGTTCCAATTTCTTACACCCTTTCATGATGACGTTCTCTTAAAGGACTAAACTTGAAATTTTCAACATTCAGTTAAGCCCATTTGCTTCCTATTAACAATCAGTATTGAGTATTGTGGCACGTAAGTAACACTGTTGTTCTGACAGATTAATTTAATTTGCCTTATTAAGAGTCTTTGCTTTTTCTGCTCCCCGACTTAAACGTTTTTTGTTTTTCCCCAACCTATACAAACAAAAGCGTGAACTATATGTGAAATAGCTGAAGCTCCACTTCTATTATAAATAGACAATGTCCCAAATTACCTTTTTACAAACATTCTCAATAGCATCAGCCAGTGATAGCAATCCGAACACTCCAGAGAGAATGGGACCAAAACCCACAGTGAGCCCCGCGGACTAGGACAGCAAAGAGAAAAAAGAGAACACGAAAATGCCCTTGCTCGCCTCCGCGGGCCCCTTTTGTGCGGTTCTTGCCAACGCAGCAGCCCTCCTGCTATATAGCCCCGCCGCGCCGCCGCCCCACCCGCTCAGCCCGGCCTTGCGTCCAGCCAGCCATGGGGAAGGTGAGCCCAGCCCGCGCCCCGGGCCCCGGGAGTTTCCTGCATGGCGGGGGCCGGAGACTGGGGCAGGGGCAGGCCTGTGAGCCCTCGCCTTGCCTCGCCTTGCCTTGCAGATCACCCTCTACGAGGACCGGGGCTTCCAGGGCCGCCACTATGAATGCAGCAGCGACCACCCCAACCTGCAGCCCTACTTGAGCCGCTGCAACTCGGTGCGCGTGGACAGCGGCTGCTGGATGCTCTATGAGCTGCCCAACTACTCGGGCCTCCAATATTTCCTGCGCCGCGGCGACTATGCCGACCACCAGCAGTGGATGGGCCTCAGCGACTCGGTCCGCTCCTGCCGCCTCATCCCCCACGTGAGTGCAGCCTTATGGCAGGACCCAGGCCCTCAGGACACTCACTGGATGGTTTCAAGCAAAAGTTAAACATTAGAAGTAGTGATGAGTCACAGTAACTGAGAGTGTACAGAAGATGAACTACAGTGGATTAAGTCAATAGAGTTTGCCCCTCACAAAAGCAAAGTGTTACCCAGATACCAATTAATCACAATTAATCCACAAATATTTATTGCGTAGGAATGTGTCGCCTGCCCTAGGGGTTGTATAAGACTTTAAAGTCCTGTTCTGGAATTATTTAGAATGGAGTTGTAGAAAAACCACTAATACCCAATAGAAGAATAAATGCTAGAGGGTAGGGCAGTTACTGAGCAAACAGGGTAATTTCTTCTGCACATCTTTTTTGCTCCTCTCTTGCACATTTTGGGTTTTCCCAACCTATATGAGTAAGACTTTCCTTCAATGGAGAGCAACACAGATATTTCACACAGGTGCCACGTATATCCCATATGTGTGTGAGAACACTAATGTTTATGAAAAATTCGTCCTTGGACTTACTGATTTTTTCCCCATTTTTCTTCATTGCATTCACAAATTATTGACTTATAATTAATTGTTCTTTAATACATTACCTTAATATTTAATATTTAATAGTTTAATATATTTAAAATACTTATATTTTAAAAAGAAGGCTTATATATTTAACGTATGATATTTATCTCATTTATTTAAATGATGCATTATCATTTAATTCAGTATATTAAATTATATATTTAATATATTTAAATGCTTATATTTAAAATACATTATAATGTTTTAAATATATTTACATTAAATACATTTAATGAATATAATGTATTTAATATATCTAGTTAATAAATATGTATTTAATATGTTTATATAACTATGTAAATTATATTTTAAATATATTTTAATATATTTTTAATATATTTCATTTACATTATATTTATTTTTGGGGGGTTGTTTTGTTTTGTTTTTTTGAGACAGAGTCTCACTCTGACGCCCAGGCTGGAGTGCAGTGGTGAGATCTTGGCTAACTGCAACCTCCGCCTCCCGGATTCAAATGATTCTCCTCTCTCAGTCTCCTGAGTAGCTGGAGTTACAGGAGCACGCCACCACACCCAGCTAATTTTTGTATTTTTATTTTTATTTTTATTTATTTTATTGTTTATTTTTTATTTATTTATTTTTTTTTTGACAAAGTCTTGCTCTGTCCCTCAGGCTGGAGAGCAGTGGCATGATCTTGGCACACTGCAACCTCTGCTTCCCGGGTCCAAGCAATTCTCTTCCCAAGTAGCTGGGATTACAGGCATGCATCACCACACCTGGCTAATTTTTGTATTTTTAGTATAGACAAGGTTTTGTCATATTCATCAGGGTGGTCTTGAACTCCTGACCTCAAGTGATCCACCCGCCTTGGCTTCCCAAGGTGCTGGGACTACAGGAATGAGCCACTGCCCCAGCCCTTATATTTGTGTATTTTAAATATATTTTATTTATGTTTTAGTAAAGTTATTTTTAAATAAAATGTAATTTTTAAAATAAATATAATTTTAATTTATACTTATAAATATAATTTGAATATAATTATTAAAATAAAATATAATTTTAAAATAAAATATAATTTTATATATTTTATAATATATTTTAAATATAGTATATAATTAAATATATATTAGATATCATGTATATTAAAATTATACATAATTTAAATACATTTCTTTATAATTTAATGTTTATTTTAATATTAAAACATTTCTTCAAAATGGCATAAAATAGTAATAAGCTGTTACAGGTTTGGGTTTGTGTGTGGTACAGGATACTAAGCATAGGAGTCAGCTCATGCTGAGAAATAGCTGAATATATTAAAGAGTGAGATTTCCTTCTCAATTTCTTCACCACACTTTATAATCTTGAAAAGGCACTGAATTTCTGCCCTCAGTAATGAGGAGTTTATAAATATTCAGAATTAATTAAATTTTGCCGTGTATTTCTAAATGACTTGAGCAGGTCCTCACCAAGCTGGACTGCCTGACAATGCATTGGAATCGCTTCACGGTTGCTTTTCTCCTCTTTTTATTTCTGGGTCTGCCAGGCTGGCTCTCACAGGATCAGACTCTATGAGAGGGAGGACTACAGAGGCCAGATGATAGAGTTCACTGAGGACTGCTCCTCTCTTCAGGACCGCTTCCACTTCAATGAAATCCACTCCCTCAACGTGCTGGAGGGCTCCTGGGTCCTCTACGAGCTGCCCAACTACCGAGGACGACAGTACCTGCTGAGGCCAGGAGACTACAGGCGCTACCAGGACTGGGGGTCCATGAATGCCAGAGTGGGCTCTCTGAGGAGAGTCATAGATTTCTCCTGAAATATGTCCTCCTTTGTCATTTCTTAATTTGGAAACTAATAAAATATTTTCTGTGTGTTCCTGGCACTGATTTGCTTGTGTCTTTACTGTGCCCTACTTCTATCTTATTTACACACACGAGGCAAATGGCAACCAAGATGTGTAATATATAGATAACAAAGGAAGTTCTCACAACAGAAAGACGTCTTTATATTAAGTAGAACTTAACAGTTTGCCAAAGTTTCATAATACATTACCTCATTTGATTCTCTGGCCTTTAAACAGCTTGCTGCTTCAAACCAGATTATCAGAAATCTGTTTAGATTTCAGTTTTTCTCTGAGGAGTGAGCACCTGAAAACGTAGGTTCAGATAGTGTGATGAACTTTTTCAATCAGGGGTTCTGAACCTGGGTACCATAATGCACGTCCATTTTTGAATTCTCTAAAATTGTATGCAAAAGTTGAGTTGACAAATCTCTGTCTGGCTCCCTTACTACAGAGGTGGCCATGTGGCCTTCTTCTGGCCATCAAATCGTAAGTGAGAAATGATGATAGGGAGGGAGAAGAGATGGTTCTGTAAAAACTTTTGCCTTTCTCATGAAAGGGAGCAGATGACCTTGGTGCCACAGTTCCCTCTTATTTCTTACACTCAAGAAATAACAGCTATGAGAGAAAGGCCAGGAGAATTTCAGAGATGTTGGCCTAGATGTGTCTGAGCCCCTGGACCATGCTAACAACCTTTCACCTTTAGACTTCTTATAATGGCAGTCAAATAAACCACATTTTGTTTAAGCCACTGCTATAGTGGCTGGGTATTCCGTTATCTGCAGTTCAACACACATTTCTAGCTGATGTAGAGCATATGTGAGTTTTCCTTAGGTAACTGTATAGAATTTTATTTAGAGACATTCCTAATTTTAAAATGAAAAAAAAAGAAAAAGAAAAAGAAAAATAAAAGATGGGAGCTAAATGATGAGAGCACACACGTGGTCACAAAGAAGGAAACAACAGACACTGGACCTATTTGAGGGTGAAGGGTGGCAGGAGGGAGAGAATCAGAAGAAATAACTACTGGGTACTAGGCTTAGTACCTGGGTGATGAAATAATCTGTACAACAAACCCCAGTGACACAAGTTTACCTGCATAGCAAACATGCACATGTACCCAAGCCTAAAATAAAAGTTGAAAAAAAAAAAAAAAAAAGAAAAGGGGGAGGAGAGAAAAAGAAAGAGAGGGAGGGGGAGAGAAGGGCCATTATAGAACATTGTAGTTGTAAGATAAGATGGTTAATATATTTTAAATTCGGATATCATCTAACCTAGATAACTCATTTTATGTAGAGTAAACTGAGGTCTAACTCCAATGTCACATTCAATAACAGAGGTGGAATCAGAAGCCAGAATCACAGCTCAGAAACTGCTGGTTTTCTATTATAAAATCAGCAAGATTTTGACCAGGTGCGGTGACTCATGCCTGTAATCCCAGCACTTTGGGAGGCTGAAGTGGGAGGATCACCTTAGGTTAGGAGCCTGAGACCAGCTTGGGCAACATGGTAAAACCCCATCTCTACTAAAAATACAAAAATTAGTTGGGCATGGTGGCAGGTGCCTGTAATCCCAGCTACTTAGGAGGCTGAGGCAGGAGAACTGCTTCTTGAGCTCAGGAGGTGGAGGTTGTAGTGAGCCGAGATCACACCACTGCACTCCAGTCTGGGTGACAGAGCGAGACTGTGCCTGAAAAAAAAAAAAAAAAAAAAAAAAGGGAAGATTTTATAAAATCTGTTATGAAATTTTGTCAAAATGATGACAACACTAGCTCATAGATTATTACTATGAGGTCATTGCAAACAACCAACAAGGAATTGAATTAAAAATATTGGGGCTGGGCGCGGTGGCTCACACCTGTAATCCCAGCAGTTTGGGAGGCTGAGGCGGGCGGATCACAAGGTCAGGAGATCAAGACCATCCTGGCTAACACGGTGAAACCCCTTGTCTACTAAAAATACAAAAATAAATTAGCCAGGCATGGTGGCGGGCGCCTGTAGTCCCAGCTACTCAGGAGGCTGAGGCAGGAGAAAGGCGTGAACCCGGGAGGTGGAGCTTGCAATGAGCCGAGATCGCACCACTGCACTCCAGCCTGGGTGACAGAGTGAGACTCCGTCTCAAAAAAAATAAATAAAGAAAAATAAAATTGGGTAATCCAAAGCTACATTCTCTGAATACACACAGGCACACACACACACACACACAAAGTTAAATATATTTATATAACCTCATCAATATGTATATGTGTGTTAGTATACTATGTATAAGGCTGTCCTACAATATATTCACTTATATTGGTTCTTTTCCTACCTCTTATTCTGTCTTATTTGTACTCTCATTAGAATTTTAGAAAGGAGGAGTCACTATGTAAGTGCTTAGAGGCTAATCTGATCATGTCATTTCCCTGATTAAAAACCTTTGATGTTCTTCACTTCCCATAGGAAAATATTCGAATTCCTGAGAACGTGACCCCCAGCCTATCTACCTCATCTCCCATTTCCTGACCTCAGCTGTCCTTCCTTCCCATCTCACCTGAGTACTTCAAGCACACCAAACACTTTCACATCTCTTTGCCCTTACTTACATCTCTTCCTCACCAGGATTTCTCTTGTGACCCTTCTCCCTGGTGAGTTACTCAACCTTTAACCAGATTAAAATTCACCCTAATCCCACAGCCAGAAATGGATCTGACTTAATGCTTTAGACTGAAAGTAGCAGCAACTTCATATCAAATAGATAAGCAAGATGGAAATCTACTAGCTCACATGACAGGAAGTCTTCGGAGCACAGAGTTTAGGGATGGTTGATTCAGCAGCTCAACAACATCATCAAGGCCCCAGGTTTTGTCTGACTCCCCCAGTATTTAGCAGCTGCATCATCCTAAAGCTGGTATCCCTGGTAACCATAGGATCCCTATTAGCTGCAACTGGGGCAATATACAAGAAAGGGTGAGTGAAGAAACACAAGAGCAGTCTTCACCTATAGCACAATTGTGTCCAGAGCACAAATTCCCAGGATTGAAGAGAACCTTAAAATATTATCTGATTCTAGAGTGTGAGCTTTGGTGTTATAGGGAAATCAGAATGAACTGAATAAAGGGAGAAAGGGATGAAGTCCAAGGAAGGAAGGGTACAAATAGAAAAAAAAAATTGTTTAAGATGTCAGTTACATTCAATATTCTTTTATTTCTCTTTATAAAGGAAAAGAACTGTAAGGTTTTTTTTGTTTTGTTTTGTTTTGTTTTGTTTTGTTTTTTGAGACAGGGTCTTGCTCTGTCGCCCAGGCTGGAGTGCAGAGGCGCGATCTCGGCTCACTGCAAGCTCCGCCGCCCGGGTTTATGCCATTCTCCTGCCTCAGCCTCCCGAGTAGCTGGGACTACAGGTGCCCCCCACCATGCCCAGCTACTTTTATTTTGTAATTTTAGTAGAGACAGGGTTTCACTAGCCAGGATTGTCTCCATCTGCTGACCTTGTGATCCGCCCACCGTGGCCTCCCAAAGCGCTGGAATTACAGGCGTGAGCCACCACGACCGGCTGGAATTTTTTTTTTTTTTTTTAACTGGAGAGGACAACAGGTAGGGAATGCAGTGGTGCAATCTCGGCTCACTACAACCTCTGTCTCCTGGGTTCAAGTGATTCTCCTGCCTCAGCCTCCCCAGTAGCTGGAATAACAGGTATACGCCACCATGCCTGGCTAATTTTTGTATTTTTAGTTAGAGATGAGGCTTCACGATGTTGACCAGTCTGGTCTCAAACTCCTGACCTCAAGTGATCCACCTGCCTCGGCTTCCCAAAGTGCTGGGATTACAGGAGTGAGCCACTGTGCCCGGCTGACTATAAGAAATGTAAAGTAAACTTTGTTTTAGACACTCTTTAACACCTTTATAATCCATGGAATTCACCCTGTCTTGGGAGGCAATTCAGATGGTACCAACTATTGGCAAACATTTACACCTCTTCAGTCCTTTGTGATAATGAGGAGTTGAACGCCACAAGAACAGCAGAGGGAGAAATATGAACCAACTTTTGAGCCTACTTCTAGGAATCTATCCTAATAAACAATTCCTAAACATGAAAAAAAAGTGTTGTGCACAAACTACTCACTCAATATTTATTATAATAAAACTGTAGCAGGACAAGCCACAGACAAAACCCCTCAGACACCGAGTTAAAGAAGGAATAGCTTTATTCGGCTAGGAGTTTCAGCAAGACTCACATCTCCGAAAACCCAGCTCCCCGAGCGAGCAATTCTTGTCCCTTTTAAGGGTTTACAACTCTAAGGGGGTCCGCATGAGAGGGTCATGATCGATTGAGCAAGCAGGGGGTATGGGACTGAGGGCTGCATGTACCAGTAATCAGAATGGAACAGAACAGGACAGGGATTTTCACAATGTTTTTCCATACAATGTCTGGAATCTATAGATAACATAACCAGTTAGGTCAGGGGTCGATCTTTAACCAGGCCTAGGGCGTGGTGTGGGGTTGTCTAACTGTGGATTTCATTTCTGCCTTTTAGTTTTTACTTCTTCTTTCTTTGGGGGCAGAAATTGGGCATAAGACAATATGAGGGGTGGTCTCCTCCCTTATTCCCCCACTTTGAGAACCTAACTCATTAGTGGGAATTCTCACTTTTATTTTCATTACCCATGTCTTCTTGCAAGACAGATCAATAGTGATTCATATAGTACACTTGTGCTGAAGCATTTTGGTGAACTAAGGTGGTGATGAAGCTTTTTATCATTTGAAGAAGTACAGGTTGGCCGGGCGCAGTGGCTCAAGCCTGTAATCCCAGCACTTTGGGAGGCCGAGACGGGCGGATCACGAGGTCAGGAGATCGAGACCACCCTGGCTAACACGGTGAAACCCCGTCTCTACTAAAAAATACAAAAAACTAGCCGGGCGAGGTGGCGGGCGCCTGTAGTCCCAGCTACTCGGTAGGCTGAGGCAGGAGAATGGAGTAAACCTGGGAGGCGGAGCTTGCAGTGAGCTGAGATTCGGCCACTGTACTGCACTCCAGTCTGGGTGACAGAGCAAGAGTCTGTCTCAAAAAAAATTAAAAAAAGAAGTACAGGTAACAAACAAGGGAGCAGTAGCAGGTTCCTATACTATTATAACTACTATTATAAAAGTTTTAAATCCTCCTAGTGCTGGGAACCATTTTTCAAACATGGCCATAGGATCAAATCCATGCCATACTTGCACAGGCACATGTGCCAGTTTTGTCATATTTCTAACTAGGTCTTCAACAACTTTCCCTTGATCATCTATGTGTAGACAGCAATTAGTAAGGTTAAATTTCCCACAGATCCCTCCTTTAGCTGCTAGCAAGTAGTCAAGAGCCAATCTATTTTGATAGTTAGCATTTCTCATTGGAGTTTCTTGCCGGGCCAAAACAGTCAAGGCTCTGCCAGTCTTATTAATGATTATTTCTAAGATAGCTTGTAATCGTATGATTCAGTTGAGTATGTAAATGGGGGTCCTGTATCCCCACAAGCTGTCCTGTGCCCAAGTAGCAGGCCCATAATATGTATGATTCTCTCAGGGGGCTATTTATCATCTTTCCAATTTTTTATAGCTATGCTTCTCTTTTCGCAGGAAGCATAGACAGGGAAGCCCAGGAGTTCACCTGTCTTTATGAGCAGTAGGAAGAAAGATGGTTTAATAGTGCCAATAACATGACTACCTGCCCACTGGTTGAGTAATTTGGTGTAAGGCCTATGCCCACATATCCAGTATAATCCACTGGTGGCTGTCCAGTCCTGGTGGGACTCCGGGTGGGTCCACACGGTTTGCAAATTTGGGAATTTACTAAGTGGATTTTTCTTAGTGTGGTTTGAACGCCACTAGGTGGCTGTGTTTGTAGTATTGTTATACAGTTTTTTGCTCAAGGCAGCTGAGTCTTCCCACAGGAAGGATGAAGTCCCTCCCCACTCTTGCTATACAGTATTGTCTAATGATTGAGGCTTTTAGAACCCAGAAGTTATCAGGGTGATTCTTTTGAGCCAGGAATTCATCAGGAACTGGGTCTGTAGGTACTAATTCTGGGGCTTCCCATGGCCATTGATCTCCCATTATAGTTCCTCCACATACGTAACATGAAGTGACATTGAGAGACTAGGCTACATGCTTGGCTAATTGCAAAAACAGATTTTTTGTTTTTCCTGAAATTTCTGGTACTGACACATTTAGTTCATCATAGAAGGTTTGAAATACTGGCTCAGGAGAGCATTTATAAACTTCTCCTCAAACCACAATATTTACTCAAGGATCCAGTCCAGCCCCATCGATTCCTAGGGTTACACGCTCCCCTTTTTTCCAGGGAGGATCAAGGGGGTTGGTTATTGCTAGTTCTAAGGGGTTACACTGACCACTGGTACAGGAAGGGCCACTTTTCACTTTCCGAAGGTGGACAGGATTTTTTTCATTTTTTATCCAAGTAGCCTAAATGACACAAGACCAATATCCACATTTATTTCTACACAGCCCTAATTCATGATGAATGTACTTATTTTCTGCCATATAATCTCTTTTCTAATTAAGAGAACCACATCCTGTTTCTAACCTACTACTGTTAATGACAGCACAGGCATCAAATTTCAAGGTGACTTGTTTGGGCACCCCTTTTTTTCCTGTTTTGGCTAACACTTTACTCATATCGTTTATGAGCCCCCACCAGTCCTCAGTCCTTGATCTTATTTCAAAAACTGTGGTCATGGGAGGCTCAGATGGGTCATAACACATATCAGGTTGGTCATTTCCTGGGCTACATACCTTGTATAGAATAGCATTATACAAACAAATTCTTTTTAGAGTCCCTGTACACTTATAATAACCATAAAATAATAGGACTGTAGCAACTTTTTGTCCTACCTCAGTGACTTCATGTATACACTGGAAACAGTCCTCAGTCTGAGGAAGGTCAGTTGAAGTCCTTACTGCATAAGTCCAAATTTTAAGGAAAATGAGTCCCGCGATGAGTTTTCCCATGCTTAGGCCACGGGTGGACCAGTCAGCTTCCGGGTGTGACTGGAGCAGGGCTCGTCGTCTTCTTCAGAGTCACTTTGCAGGGGCTGGCGAAGCTGCTCCCCTCCATGTATAGCTCCCAGTCTACTGATGTTCAAGAATGGTCTCT
The DNA here is from genome assembly GCF_007565055.1 of Rhinopithecus roxellana. Classification (NCBI taxonomy): domain Eukaryota; kingdom Metazoa; phylum Chordata; class Mammalia; order Primates; family Cercopithecidae; genus Rhinopithecus; species Rhinopithecus roxellana. The sequence continues at coordinate 95,523,072 of NC_044562.1, read as the reverse complement.
GAGGTTGGGCCCACTAGAATAAACTGAGTCTAATGCCTCTACACAGTTATGTCCAACTGGGCTCTCTGATACCAGGAGCAAGGTGGCAGGGTTTAGGGTGTTACAAACTTCAATGGTTATGTGGGAATTTTCACATGGGAAGCTTTGGTACTTAGTTAATCCATCATTTGTTAGCCAATGATGTCCTTTGGTATTCATCAAAGTTACCACAGCATGGAGGGGCCTTTATATTCAGGTTTTGCCAAAGAGTTAGTTTATCTGCTTCTTGTGCTAACAAGGCCATTGCTGCCAAGGTCCTTAGACATGGGGGCTAGCCTTTGGAAACCCCGTCTAGTTGCTTTGACAGATAGGCCACTGGCCTTGGCCAGGGCCCCACAGTCTGGGTTAAAACTCCGACTGCCATATTCCTCTTTCTGTCACATAGAGTGTAAAGGGTTTTTTCAGGTCAGGGCTGGGGCCGACATGAGTTTTTTCTTTTAACTCATGAAAAGTTCGTTGCTGTTGGTTGTAATAAATGTGGTTTATCCAATCTACATTTTTATTAACTGTCACTCACCAAAATAATGACTCAAATCCTGCAGCTATTTGATTTTAAGCTTTAAATTGATCTGGTATTCCTGTGGGACTTCAATTGTATCTAAATAGATGTGAGAGTCGAAAGACCTATAAGAGGCTTCTCTCACTTTACAATGTCTTATTTTTTCCTCCCTCTGGTAGATGAAATGTCAGGGTGAAAGGGAGAGCCAACTGGACTAAAGTACAAATGCCACTCCAGTTATTTGGCAGAGTGTCCAGTAAAGGCCCACCACAATACCACCACACATCTGCTCGGGGATGAACAAGGGCTGACTGATTGATAAGTTCTTGAAAATTCTTAAGCTCACTGCATCCCTTCAGGTCTCCAAGGAAAGCTAAGTTTCCTCCTTGTCATGAGAGACACGAAGTGAACTTAGTGTTGGGAGACAGAAGCTGGGTGGCCCTTAGGGGCTGACCCTCAGGGTGCCGAACTTTGGGATATAGCAGAGACAGTTTGGCACAACTTATTACTCCAGGCTGCAGAATCCTGGAAAAGAGCTACCATGCAGCCCACACCTGGTTGACTGGGGGACCACCTTAGTGGAAAGGGGATAATCTGGGCCTCTGGCCTGCCATGTGCACAAGCACAACAATTGCTTTTGTTTAACGTGCAGATGGAATATTTGATCCATTCCAACCAGGTATTTGCATCTTGGTATCCTGTCTTAATTGCCAACGTTTGTTTTAAGTCTTTAACGTCCATGATCCTCTAGTAAAATGAATGTATGATTTTAGGAAATTACAAAAACCAGTTGGGGCAGTCCATCCTTGCTCTTTAGTGGTCCACAGAACGTTGAACCAACTACGACGTAAAAGCTCTACATTATGGGGCAAGACTCCTGGTCTACACTGGAATCTTTATCGAAATTTCCCAGATTTAAATGGCCCTAATTTACTAAAGGCCAGTCTGAGCATAGTCAGGAAGGACAGAGGTACTTTTCTGAAGTAGAGAGCTTTCTTTGACTTGGCAAGTCCCCACAGGGCGTAACAAGGCAAGCATTAAATGCAATAGTTTGAGGCGCAATTGACGGTTATGTTAATAACTAGATGGTCAGTAATAGAGCGAGGAAAGAAGAAAGAGTAATATAATAGAAGAAAGAGTTAAATTTTTCTTAGCTTCAGTTTGGTAGGGTTTTCCCCTGGGACTATGGCCCACAACTCTGAAGGGGATGGCGCTTTCTTGACTCAGTTGTGATGAATCCATCCTTTTTTCGCTGTATGAACAGCAGTCTCAGTGGTTTGCACTGAGAAGGAAGGACCCTAGGCTGATTCGAGTTTCCTTTTTTTTCACCCTTTGATGAGAATGTGATCTTCAGGCTGGTGCTGGTTTACCAGAAATTCTAGGGGTGGTACCTGTGCTAAAAGACTTTTAGTTTTGAGGGAAACTCTGTATTCATTAAACAGTAACTCCCCAATCCTACCTCCTCCAATCCCTGGTAACCACCATTCCACTTCCTGTCTTTATGAATCTGACTATTCTAGGTACCTCAAATAAACGGAATCATACAATATTCATTTTTCTGTGTCTGATTTATTTCCCTTCACATGTTTTCAAGGTTCATCCATATGTGCCATGTGTCAGCATTCCTTATTAGGAATAAGGAATAAGGAACTTCCAACTTCGATTTTTGCAAGACTAATTTGTTGATTTGGGGTCCCTTGAGATTCCAAATGAATTTTAGGATAGATTTTTCTCTTTCTGTGTAAGGAAATCACTGAGATGTGATAGGGATTGCACTAAATCTGTAGATTGCTTTGAGTAGTACTGACATATTAACAATATTGTCTTCCAATCCATTAACATAGGATGTGTTTCCACTTATTTATGGCTTCTTTAATTTCTTTCAATATTTTGTAATTTTCAGAGTATAATATACTTGTTTTTTTTAACTTGACATATGGTAAGCATTTTCCATACCCTTAAATAAATTCTTTGACAACATGATTTTTGGTAGCTGCATAGCATCTATCTAACAAGTGTTCCATGATTTATTTAATCAATGCCCTATTCTGGACATTTTATTTGTGTCTAATTTTCTATATTATAAACACCATTCTGATAAAATATCACTGTTCATAATCTTTGTATGCATCTTTAATTCTTTCCTTTGGACAAATTCCTAGAGATGGAAATATTAGATCACAGGTGTGAGAATTAGGAGTTTTTAAATATACATCAACAGTGCTACTTTTTATACAAGACTATGGCTTAAAATCTTTTCTCCTTTCTACTGCTTTATAGTTTCTAAATTTTCCACAAAAGTTATAATTTTTAAAAGAGAAACATGTAAATGAGGCTTATTAAACTTATGTAGATCACATAAAATTTGTCCAGAGAAAGCTATTTTTTAGTATTAGACTTAGGTAGCAAGAATCCAAACTAAGGAGTGAGACTGGGTACACCAAAGTTATTCTAAATCAGTGGTTCTCAGTGGGGGGATGGGGGGTGGATTTGCTTCCCCGGGAACCTTTGGTAATGTCTGCAGACAGTTCTGCTTGTCACAACGGGACAGTAATGCTACCAGTACCCAGCTGGTAGAGGCCAGGATGCTGCTCAATGTCCTGCAATGCACAGGACAGCCTCCCCACCCAGCAGATAATTTTTGGCCCCAAATGTCAAAAGAGTGCTGGCTGCGGTTGAGAAACCCTGCTCTAAAGAGAGTGGAACACCAGGAGGCACCGGTTCTCGGCAAAAGGAAGGAAGACCCCAGTCCCTGGAGTCAGAGCCTTAACTAGAGAGCCACAAGAGTTTTGCCCCAGGGTGAAGAAGGCAGAATCTTTGCAAGATTGTAGGATTTTCAACGTGTTATATTTGCATGTTAACTTGCATTTGTCAGCAGCTAGAACCAACTAAGCTTAGCCTTTGGTTAGCAAAGATGTTAGTTAAATAGAAAGTTACCAGTGTAATAACTGCCAAAGGGTCGCTTCACGAATCCCAAAGTTGAGGGTTTCATTGTCTGTGCTGAGGCAGGCACGGTGCTGAAGCTCAGCACTTTCCTGCTTCCACCCAAGCTCCAGCCATCAGAGCTGAGGCCAGGTGCCTAAACAGGGCTTCCTCAGGCCCAACCCCTGGCATCCAACCTCCTGCATTAGTTATCTGATACCCTGCTTATAAGCAGGTAGGATCATAGAGAGGTTCTCTTAAAGGAGAATTACATCCTACTGTAAACACCCCGAGGAGAAGGCAAGATCATCCTCACGTTTCACATTTCACACCAAGAAAACTCTGTAATCTAAACGCCTCATGCTGTAGTCCATTTCGACCTTAGACTTGGTCACTATTCAGCGTTGTTGCTCAAATTGAAGTTATAAAAGGTAAATAAAACATTTAATTATAATTATTAACTCTTAAGAACTTGCTCAATTCCATTTTCCCAAATAGGCTTTATGTAGAGGCCCAAAAGGCACTGACAGTTTTAACCAGATCATCAATTCGAAAGCTTTAGAGAGTCTAAGAGAAAACATACAATAAACCTCCCACCCCCACCCCCACAGTCATTATATAGAACAGAGAGAGAGAAAAAAATGCCCTTGCTCCCCTCCGCGGGCCCCTTTTGTGCAGTTCTTGCCAACGCGGCAGCCCTCCTCCTGCTATATAGCCTCGCCGCACCGCCGCCCCACCCGCTCAGCCTGGCCGTGCGTCCAGCCAGCCATGGGGAAGGTGAGCTCAGCCCGCGCCCCGGGCCCCGGGAGCTTCCTGCATGGCGGGGGCCGGAGACTGGGGCAGGGGCAGGCCTGTGAGCCCTCGCCTTGCCTCGCCTTGCCTTGCAGATCACCCTCTACGAGGACCGGGGCTTCCAGGGCCGCCACTATGAATGCAGCAGCGACCACCCCAACCTGCAGCCCTACTTGAGCCGCTGCAATTCGGTGCGCGTGGACAGCGGCTGCTGGATGCTCTATGAGCTGCCCAACTACTCGGGCCTCCAATACTTCCTGCGCCGCGGCGACTATGCCGATCGCCAGCAGTGGATGGGCCTCAGCGACTCGGTCCGCTCCTGCCGCCTCATCCCTCACGTGAGTGCAGTCCCACCGGGTCCCTTCCGTGCCCTCGAGTCTCATCAGTTATCCACATGGATGATTCACAGGACAGGCGATGGGATGGGATGGCAGCCTTCTTTTTCCTAGCTCTAACTATATTCTCTTTTCCTTTATTAACATCCGTAAGGTTTCCTCCCATTGAAGAAGTATGTGATGCAGTGCTTTTAACTGGACGTCGTATTTTATTTTGCTAAAGTCAAACTCACCTCTACTGGGAATAAGTTGTGCGTGGCATTCGCTCAGAGCGTCTATGCCACAGGTGATAGAAGAGCAACAGATTAATTCCTTGCTCTTAGGTGCCCATAGGCTAGGTGGCTATTTCTTACTTTGTCTGTAAACAGGGCTGATAAGAGTAGTTCCTTTCTAGGGTTCCAAAGAGGGTAAAAGGAGGGCACCTGGCACAGGTCAATACCCACCCCCAAGTATTAACTATTATTATAAACATCAGGGGCCTGTCAAGTCCTGCCTTCTGATTGGGCAAACCAGTAATCAACAATGAGATTCCAATAGCTCCTGCAGGGCCCCCTGTTACCCAAATGAAGCCCCAGCAGGCTGGAATTTCACAGTTAGGGATTCCGTAAAGTTGACTGTGACAGTCCTGGGAAAATGAACCATTTTTGTGAAGTCTGAAATCCCCTCACAGGGTTTAACAGCTTGATAGGGACCCAGTCTGGCATTAGGAGCCCAAAAACTTAGATTTCTAATTTCAAGTTCCAACTCTTCTAATTACAGACTGTAAGATCCACTTTACTAGCAGTCACTTAAACCTCAAAAAGAATTGCTTATGAGAATCTTCCCTAAAGAAAAAAAAAGTATATATATATATAGAGAGAGAGAGAGAGAGAAAGTCTCAAAGCCAGATTTGAGAGCGAAATGACATTCCTGATCAGCTCTTAACAGAGACAGAAGAAATGTCATTAGAAGGCTCAGATGGGGATCCAGAATCCGAGCTCCAAACAAAAAAGATTTTTTTTTTCTTTTTTTTTTTGAGATGGAGTCTCGCTCTGTTGCCCAGGTTGGAGTACAGTGGCATGATCTCGGCTCACTGCCACCTCTGCCTCCCGAGTTCAGGCAATTCTCCTGTCTTGGCCTCCAGAGTAGCTGGGGTTACAGGCACACGCCACCACACCTGGCTAATTTTTGTATTTTTAGTAGAGACGAGGTTTCACCATAATGGTCAAGCTGGTCTTGAACTCCTGACCTCAGGTGATCCACCCGCCTCGGCCTCCCAAAGTGCTGGGATTACAGGCATGAGCCATTGTGCTCTGCCCCTAAAGAATATTTTAATGTGGAGGAAGAAAAGCATTGAGGCAATGGGAAGGAATAAACAAATGAAGGAAGAACAAGTGCTCAAAACAAGAGACATGGTCAGGCGCGGTGGCTCACACCTGTAATCCCAGCACTTTGGAAGGCTCAGGCGGGCAGATCACCTGAGGTCAGAAGTTCAAGACCAGCCTGGCCAACATGGTGAAACCTCGTCTCTACTAAAAATAAAAAATTAGCCGGGTGTGGTGGTGAGTGCCTGTAGTCCCAGCTACTTGGGAGGCTGAGGCAGGAGAATTGCTTGAACCTGGGAGGCGGAGGTTGCAGTGAGCCAAGATTGTGCAACTGCACTCCAGCCTGGGTGACACAGTTGTGACTTCGTCTCAAAAAAAAAAGAAAAAGATCTTCCTTTTAGACAAGGTTTCTCTCTGTCACCCAGACTGGCTTGAGTAGTGTGATCATAGTTCACTGCAACCTCAAACTCCTGAGCTCAAGTGATTTTCCCACCTCTTTTTTTTTTTTTTTTTTTTGGTAGACATAGCGTCTCATTGTGTTGTCCATGCTGGTCTTGAACTCCTGGGCTCAAGCAATCCTCCCACCTTGGCCTTCCAAAGTGATGGGATTACAGGCATGAACCACCATGCCCAGCTGCTCCTTCATGATCTTGAACTTCCATTTTTGGGTATTACCTAAAACTGATTTGTAAGAGCACATGTTGGAGGTAAGAACTGAAACCTAGTTCCCTTTGTGAGGGCTCTTGCTTTTCGGCATGTTTGAGTAGCAGGGCTTAAAACAGAAAGGCATGGATGAAGGATTGCTTGGGCTGGACTTTCTTCTTGTATTGCCACCAATCTGAGCCTCATTTGGGTAAAAGCAATTCAACCTTCTCTCCCTCTAGCTTCTCCTAATGCTATTGAGATTCAAAATAATATCTTTTGCCAGGAATACATTTGCCTTTTTGTTTCAAAATCTTATTATTTGCCGGGAGCCGTGGCTCATGCTGTAGCAGGACAAGCCGCAGACAAAACTCCTCAGACACCGGATTAAAGAAGGAAGAGGATTTTTACTCGGCCGGGAGCATCGGCAGACTGGCGTCTTAAGAACCGAGCTCCCCGAGAAAGAAATACTTGGCCTTTTTAAAGGCTTACAACTTTAAGGGATCCACGTGAAAGGGTCGTGATAAATCGAGCAAGAGTGGGAAACGTGACTGGGGACTACATGCATCAGCTAACAGAACAAAAAGTTTTACAATGCTTTTTTCACCCAGTGTCTGGAATTTACAGATAACACAAGTAGTTTAGGCCAGGGGTTGATGTTATTATTATTACTTTGTTTAACTCCTAGGGCCAGGTGGTGGTGCCAAGGTTGTCTGGCTATTTATCTTACTTTTGTTTCTTTCCAACTTTTTGCTTTCTCCCCCTTCTCCTGTCTTATAAACTAGGGAAAAGGGGAGATGGGGAAAAGCTGGGAAGGACAACAGGAGAAGTGATGGTCTCATTCTATAATGCCTGTAATCCCAGCACTTTGGGAGGCCGAGGTGGGCGGATCACGAGATCAGGAGATTGAGAACATCCTGGCTAACACGGTGAAACCCCGTCTCTACTAAAACTACAAAAAATTAGCGGGCGAGGTGGCGGGCGCCTGTAGTCCCAGCTAGTCGGGAGGCTGAGGCAGGAGAATGGCGTGAACCCCGGAGGCGGAGCTTGCAGTGAGCCGAGATGGCGCCACTGCTCTCCAGCCTGGGCGACAGAGACTCCGTCTCAAAAAAAGAAAAACAAAAAACAAATCTTATTATTTTATGTGTCATCCAACAAGAGCCCCAAACCATCACAAATTTATGAAGGAGAGATCAAAACAAATACATAAAATATTTAAAAGTGGTCCTGAGCAGGACCAGCGTGTCTATTCATGTAGATTGTACCAGAAAACTCTAGGGAGCACCATTCATACCAAATGAACGGGGAATAGTGCCCTCTTGAGTTTCACAGTGCACAACCTATCCAACTATACACAGCAGCCCTGGTGTTAGCAGTGTCTTTCTTTTAGCTGAGTCACTGTTGATACAGGATTTTTTTTTTTTTTTTTTTTTTTTTTTTTTGAGACGAGTCTCATTCTGTCGCCCAGGCTGGAGTGCAGTGGCTCGATCTCAGCTCACTGCAAGCTCCACCTCCCGGGTTCACGCCATTCTCCCGCCTCAGCCTCCCGAGTAGCTGGGACTACAGGCGCCCGCCATCACGCCTGGCTAATTTTGTTTTTGTATTTTTAGTGGAGACGGGGTTTCACCGTGTTAGCCAGGATGGTCTTGCTTTCCTGACATGATCCGCCCGCCGCGGGAGCCACCGCGCCCGGCCGAGAAAAAAAATTTTTTAAATCATCCTCCCAGGAAGTCAGGTTTTTCTGACGTTCCCTCTTCTGCTGTTTGCTGAACCCCCAGGCCAGTTCCCACAGGATCAGGATCCATGAGCGAGAGGATTGTAGGGGCCAGATGGTGGAGATCACTGAGGACTGCCCCTCCCTTCAAGACCGCTTCCACCTCAGTGAGATCCACTCCTTCAACGTGCTGGAGGGCTCCTGGGTCCTTTACGAGCTGCCCAACTACCGGGGGCGGCAGTACCTGCTGAGGCCCGGGGACTACAGGCGGTGCCAGGACTGGGGGGCCGCAGATGCCAGAGTGGGCTCCCTGAGGAGAGCTGTGGAGCTCTACTGAAATGTTTTTACTCTATCCTTTGCTCCATCTGGAAACTAATAAAATATTTCCGGTGTGTTCCATGCAGTAATGTGTCCTCTGTTCCTTTCAGCCTCCTTGGAAGGGCTCAGCAAAAATCATGCTGGGAATCATGTGGATTTTCTTGCATGTATCAGTGGAAAGGGGCTGTGAGGCAGCAGCTAAGAGCACAGCTCTGGGGCCAGAATGCCGGGACCCATCTCCACTTACTAGTGATTGTTGTGGGGCAAGTTACTTTTAACCAGACTCCCAGACCTCCTGAATCAGCAACCTCCACAGAGCGCCCTGTGCATCTGTGAGGCTTAACCAGCTCCCTGGGAAGGGTTATGATGTGGAACATTTGGGGCCCACTGAGTAAAAGCCTTTTCTCTCAAAGTGTGGTCTGAAAACCAGCAGCACAAGGCATGCCCTGGGAGCTTGTCAGAAATGCAGAATCTCAGGCCTCACTCCAGACCTGCTGCTTCAGAATCTGCATTTTATTTTATTTATTTTATTTATTTATTTTTTTTAGAGACAGGTTTTTTACCCTGTTGCCCAGGCTGGAGTGCAGTGGTGCAATCACGGCTCACTGCAGCCTCAAACTCCTGGGCTCAAGTGATCCTCCTGCTTCAGCTCCCCCGAGTAGCTGGGCCTACAGGTTGCATCACCACATCCGACTTAAAATTTTTTTTTGTAGAGGTGGGCATCTCCCTATGTTGCTCAGGCTGTTCTTGAACTTTTGGCCTCAAGGGATCCCCCTGCCTTGGCCTCCCAAAGTGCTGGGATTATAGGCATGAACCACCACATTCAGCCACCCATGGAGCTTTCTAAAAATGCTGATGCCTGAACCCCACTGAGACATTAATTCTTTTTTTTTAATTTTTTTTTTTTTGTTGTTGTTGCTGTTTTGAGACAGAGTTTCACTCTTGTCGCCCAGGCTGGAGTGCAATGGCACAATCTCCGCTCACCGCAACCTCTGTCTCCCAGGTTCAAGCGATTCTCCTGCCTCAGCCTGCCAAGTAGCTGGGACTACAGGCACCTGCCACCACGCCTGGCTAATTTTTTGTATTTTTGGTAGAGACGAGGTTTCACTATGTTGGCCAGGCTGCTGGTCTCGAACTCCTGACCTTGTGTTCTGCCCGTCTTGACCTCCCAAAGTGCTGGGATTACAGGCATGAGCCATCGTGCCTGGCCGAGACATTAATTCTGAAATAATTACACAATTTTCAAATAATTTCTCTCCTCTGATTTACATTTTACTGACTTAGGTAAAGCTTTATTGGAAAACAAGATTTGGATCCAGGACCAAGATGACACTTCCTGCTTCTTTCCAAATCAAACTAACCACCATCCACAGGCAGAGCAACTATGGATTGCAAATATTCTTTCCTGGGCCAGGACCTGGCCTGGTGACAGAGTCAGGCAGTGAACGTGGCCTGGACAGTCGGCCCAAGCAGAGACAGCCACAGAGACCGAGTGATGGTGACAAGGGGGCTATGATCCATTCCAAGCTGAACTTTCTGTTGATTAGGCCACTGAACCACCTAAACACCAGGGAGACATTTACTTTGCTTAGGAACAAGATCGTGAGACTATGAGGTCTACTCAACTCGCTGTGCTTAAATTCACCATCAGTGGAATTTATTATTAACAAGTGTTTCCATTCATGATTCATGAATCTCCTTTTTCTTTGTACTCTTCTTCTCACATCTTCCTTTATATTTGATTTGTGACTCTATGATTTCTTTTTCTTTTTTTAAGCAAAGAGTTGGAAGCCTTTTGTGCCACACAGAGACTAAATGAATAAAAATTCCTAAGTGTCAACTGTTTAAAGTAGCTTCCATCGCTTCCATTTAGAAAATGGTTTTATTTAGTCTGGATAAGAGCTCCACCTTGTGCTGGCCAGAAGGAAGGCAAATATGATTTAAAAGCCTTTTCCAAAATCACAAATAGAGGTTATTTTGCACCTTTAAAATATACTCAGCTATGCAGTATATGCAGGTTAAGCTTATAATTTAGCCAGTGGTTATTAAGCAAATATAAATTGTTTGAGATCTTTGTGACACATCCTAAGCATTCCTAAGAGATAGTGAAGAGAGGCATGCCAATTGGTCTTGTGTTCGCCCCAAAGGGTGTGGCCTTTTTGAATGGACAATCCAGCATCTACACCGTGCTTTTTAAAAGAGCTTTATGTTGGCTGGGCGCAGTGGCTCACACCTGTAATCCTGGCACTTTGGGAGGCCAAGGCGGGAGGATCACCTGAGGTCAGGAGTTCGAGACCAGCCTAACATGGCAAAACCCCGTCTCTACTAAAAAAACAAAAAATTAGCTGGGCGTGATGACTCGTGCCTGTACTCTCAGCTACTTTGGAGGCTGAGGCAGGAAAATTGCTTGAACCTGGGAAGTGAGGCTGCAGTAAACCAAGATCATGCCACTGCACTCCAGCCTAGGTGACAGAATGAGACTCCGTCTCAAAAAAGCAAATAAACAAAAAATAAAAGTCTTCATCCTCCATCTCTCAACGTCTGACAGGCCCACATGTAATTTATGAAACACTGAGTTCATGAATAAAGCAGACCCCATATCCATGTTCAAATATTTCCTCCACTTCATTTTCAAGCTCAGTCTCTGGTTTGTCTCGACCAACTGTTTGTATTCAGAGATAATGATTGTATTCAGAGACAACTGATTGTATTCAGAGATAATGGACAGTGTACAGTGTTATTCCTCTTCTGCCCATTTCTGCATTTGAAAGCCACAACCTTGATCTAAAATAATACCTGCTGGGCACAGTGTCTCACACCTGTAATCCCAGCACTTTGGGAGGACAAGACAGTCAGATTACTTGAGCCCAGGAATTCCAGATCAACCCAGACAACATGGCGAAACCTCATCTATACAAAAAAAAAAAAAAAAATAGAAAGGAAGAAACCACATGCAAAGAAAAAAAATAAATAAATAACACCCAAGCTATGCACCTTCAGGTTGCTTCAGATATTTCCCTTAAGTGATGTTTGTCTTTCTGCCTTGTGAAAGTTGTCAGAATCAGCCGGACGCAGTGGCTCATGCCTGTAGTCTCAGCACTTTGGGAGGCTGAGGCGGGTGAATCACGGGAGGTCAGGAGTTTAAGACCAGCCTGGCCAACATGGTGAAACCCTGTCTCTACTGAAAATACAAAAAAAATTAGCTGGGCCTGGCGGCACATGCCTGCAGTCCTAGCTACTCGGGAGGCTGAGGCAGGAGAATTACTTGAACCTGGGAGACAGAGGTTGCAGTGAGCTGAGATCGCACTATTGCACTCCAACCTAGGTGACAAGAGTGAAACTCCGTCTCAAAAAAAAAGAAAAAGAAAGTTGTCAGAATCAAAATAGAGTGACCAATTAAAAGAAAACAAAACCCTGACAAATAGGGACAGGGAAGGTTATAAAGAGAAGGTTCTCGTGCTTATATGCTTGATAACAAAAAACGATCACAAAAGACTGCAAAAACCACAACCTTGCACACAGAACATTGCGACTTTATATTAAAAATACTTCTGCAAGGACATCTGCCCAGCAACTGCCTGTTCAACCTTAGACTGGTGTCACCCTTGTTAATGATCTTTGTAGTCGAGGATAATTATTTGAAAACAATTATGTAATCCTCATTTTTTCCTTTGAAAACCTTTGTCTTCCTTTAACCTCCCTGAATATGCACATAGTTTACTATGGCATGCATATTCCCATTGCAAAGCTCCACTCCCAAAGAAATATTGTTTACTTTTAGAGAGTCCCTCTCTTGTTTAGGTTGACAGTCTGAACCCTCATACTCCCAGCTGACTCTGATTTAGCAGATGGGAATTCAGAACTGTTGATACAGCTCACAAATATAGTTCATGTTCTCATACCTTTGGGGCTTTATGTACCACATGAAAGGAAAGCACTGCAAATAAACCCAGATCCCAAAGCCCTATGTGGTCACCAGACTCTGACTTTGAAGCATACCCTTTCCTGGTACATATACACAATGGAATACTATTCAGCCATAAAAAAGAATGAGATCCTGTCTTTCGCAACAACATGATGGAACTGGAGGTCATCATGTTAAGTGAAATAAGCCAGGCACAGAAAGACAAACATCACATATTCTCACTTATTTGTGGGAGCTAAGAATTAAAACAACTTCACTCATGAAGATAGCGAGTAGGATGGTTACTAGAGGCTGGGAAGGGTAGTAGGGAGTGAGGAGGGAAGTGTGGATTGATATAGTTTGGATCTGTGTCCCTGCCCAAATCTCATGTGAAATTGTAATCCCCAGTGTTGGAAGTGAGGGCTGGTGGGAGGTGATTAAATCCCAGGGGCAGATTTCTTGTGAATGGTTTAGCATCACCCCTTGGTGCTGTTCTCATGATAATTAGTGAGTTCTCATGAGATCTGGTTATGTAAAAGTGTGTAGCATCTCCCCGCTAGCTCTCTCCCTTGCGCCTGCCCCAACCATGTGACATGCTGCTACCTCTTTGCCTTTTACCATGATTGTAAGTTCCCTGAGGCCTCCAAGAAGCTGAGCAGATACCAGCATCACGCTTCCTGTACAGCCTGTGGAACTGTGAGGCAATTAAACCTCTTTTCTTTATGAATTACCCAGTCTCGGCAGGGCTCATGCCTGTACTCCCAGCACTTTGGGAGGCCAAGATGGGCAGATCATTGAGATGAGGAGTTCAAGAACAGCCTGGCCAACATCACGAAACCCTGTGTCTACTAAAAGAACAAAAATCAGGTGGGCATGGTGGCGCACACCTGTAATCCCAGTTACTTGGGAGGCTGAGGCAGGAGAATTGCTTGAATCCAGGAGTCAGAGGCTGCAGTGAGCCAATATTGCACCGTTGCACTCCAGCCTGGATGACAGAGCAAGACTCCATCTCTAAATAAATAATCCAGCCTCAGGTATTTCTTTATAGGAATGTGAGAATGGACTAATACAGAGATGATTAATGGACACACACAAAAATAGAATGAATAGGACCTAGTTATTAATAGCGCAACAGGGTGAGTATAGTGAAAAAATAATGAAATCGTACATTTTAAGATAACTAAGAGTATAATCAGATTGTTTGTAATACAAAAGATAAATGCTTGAGGGGATGGATACCCCACCTACCCTGATGTGACTATTACACTTTGCATAGCTGTATCAAAATATGTCATGTAACCCATTAAATATATACACCTACTATGTACCTACAAAACATTTAAAAATTAAAATTAAAAAAAAAAAAACTTACCCTCTCCTACTCACTCTGACTCTGTGGCCACCTGCCTCACCCTTCAGGGCCCTGGCTTGGGAATAAGATAAACCTTATCTTACCTTACTATTTTTTCTTTCCATAAAATTCAACTCATCTCCTCTCAGCTAAGTCTCACCATCAGGCTCTCCACAGAGACCGCTCCGTTCCCCATTTTCAGATTTTTCTTCATGGTTTTTATGTCCTGCAGTTAACTTTTTCAGTTACTTTGTAATGCTCTTTTTTTTTTTTTTTTTTTTTTTTTTTTTTGAGATGAAGTCTCGCTCTGTCACCCAGACAAGAGTGCAGGGGCACGATCTCGGCTCACTGTAACCTCTGCCTCCCAGGTTCAAACGATTCTCCTGCCTCAGCCTCCTGAGTAGCTGGGACTACAGGCTCACGTCTGTAATCCCAGCACTTTGGTAGGCCGAGGCAGGTGGATCACGAGGTCAGGAACTCAAAACCAGCCTGGCCAAATGGTGAAACCCCGTCTCTACCAAAACTACAATAATTAGCCAGGTGCAGTGGCAGGTGCCTGTAATCCCAGCTACTTGGGAGGCTGAGGCAGGAGAATCATTTGAACCTGGGCAAAAGAGGTTGCAGTGAGCTGAGATCGTGCCACTGCACTCCACCCTGGGCAACAAACTGAGACTCCCTCTCAATAGTAATACTAATGTTTTATAATCTATGTTGTCACAAAGCTTTACCATATTATTATAACCATAGTAAAATAGGTGAATAATAATAGATGAAAGACAACTACACCTTCTTTGACACGTCTCGCATTGAGAAAGGGGACCTATGTCTCCTCCCCTTGAGTCTGACTGCTTTGACCAGTAGAATATCTGAGGAGTGGCACTGTGCTGGTTTCCAAGCTTGGCTTTAAGAGACTGGCAGCTTCCATTTCCTGTGTCTGAGGACATTGACTGGAGCCCCGAGCTTCCCTGTGAGAGTCTGACTACCCAGAAGCTGCCATCGAATAAGGAAGCCTAAGGTAGCTGCAGGAAGAAACTGTGTGGAAAAGCGGCTGGGGAGGGACAGAGAGACAGAGGGAGAAAGAGAAACAGATGCCCAGCCAACTCCTGGTTGTTCTAGTCCCCCCACTATTCTAGTCTTGCAGCGGAGGCCCCAGGCATTCTGGAGCAGAAATGAGCCGTCCCTTGCTGTGCCCTGTTTGAAGATAGTCATGATAAATGGTTGTTTCAAGCCACTACAGTATGGCTCGGTAACAACAGATACTTGGGCAGAATTTGGTACTTGGAGTGGGGTGCTATCATAACGAATACCAAACCATGCGGCACTGACTTTGGGACAGAGTGTCAGAGAGAAGCAGAAGAAGCCAGGAGGAGACGATGGGTGAGGGTGTGAAAGACTGAGGAAAGTATTTATAGAGGCTGGAAAACAGAGGACTCTTTTTATGTAGTGACAGAAAGTGTGAGGACACTGTCGCCTATGGGAACGTGGAAAACAGAAAAGGTGCTTAACAGCTTGTGGGGTTGGCTAGAGAGATGTCCAAGCAGAATGTAGAAGATGCCAACTGGCTTTTTCAGTTGCCTATGACAAAATATGAGACGGGAGAGATGATCTAAAGAAAAATTGTGGGCTGGGTGCGGTGGCTCACGCCTGTAATCCCAGCACTTTGGGAGGCCGAGGCAGGAGGATCACAAGATCAGAAGTTCAAGACCAGCCTGGCCAATGTGGTGAAACCCTGTCTCTACTAAAAATATAAAAAATTAGCAGGGTGTGGTGGTGCATGCCTGTAGTCCCAGCTACTTGGGAGGCTGAGGCAGGAGAATCGCTTGAACCTGGGAGGCGGAGGTTGCAGTGAACTGAGATCACGCCACTGCACTCCAGACTGGGCGACAGGGTGAGACTCTCTCTCAAAAAAAAAAAGAAAGAAAAAGAAAAAAAGAAAAATTGTTCAAGTTCTTAGCAAAAATGGAAAAGTACAAATATTGGATTATAAAATAAACCTGTTGCTTATCCCTGGTCTCTCCCATTAAAAGATTCCCAAATAAAAAATATCTCTAGGGCCTAAGGTCAAATCCAGAATAACATGCTTTGTCGAAAAATTTAAGGGCAGGCCTAGTAATCTCAAGGATGTGCCTCATAGACCATCTCAGTAAACAAAAGAACTTCGAAGATTCCTAAAGGTGTTGTCTTATAGGAACCTCAAAGGAGATCCAAGTATTTCTAACGTGTAAAATGGGCGCATTTGCATCATCTTCACAGGATTGGTGTGACTATTAAACAGAATAATACCCATTCTTCTAAATATCTGCTGACGTCTACTCTATGCCAGGTACTGTTCTAGTGTTTGAGAGTTTCTAAGAGTTATTAATCATCAGGATTCTGGAACAAAAAATTAGAATTCTTGAGAATTCTTGGCAATCCTCAAAATCACAAGTTATTCTACATTTTTCCATAATGCCTTCTTGGTATGTTTTTAAAAACAACAACTGACCACACTAGTAAATAGCGAACCATTTTTCTGTGATGGGATTATACAAAAAGTTTCTAAGGCTTTCTGCAAATAAAACCTCCCCCAAAACAAACAAGAAATCCCCCCAGACAGTGATAATAAATGAATGGGTTACATGGTTTATTATTATTATGGACATATATATTGAGACAAGATTACACTACATTTCAATGACACATAAAAATAATTTCTACCTGAGTTAGACAATAGAATATATTAAAAGAAGGGAACATTAACACAAAATAATGCCAAATAAAATGATTCAAATTGTTTCAATTCAAATAATTGAAAGATAATACTGCAAACATTTAAATTTTAAACGTTATTCTTTTTTGGAGACGGAATCTTGCTTTGTCGCCCAGGCTGGAGTGCAGTGGTGCGATCTCGGCTCACTGCAACCTTCGCCTCCCAGGATCAAGCAATTCTCCTACCTCGGCCTCCCGAATAGCTGAGATTACAGGCTCACGCCACTGTGCCCGGCTAATTTTTGTATTTTTAGTAGAGACGGGTTTCACCACGTTGGCCAGGCTGGTCTCAAACTCCTGACCTCGTGATCTGCCCGCCTTGGCCTCTCAAAGTGCTGGGGTTACAGGCGTGGGCCATCACGCCCGGCCAAAAGTTATTCTCAAAAATGAAATTGAAAAACACATAAAGCATGACTTGCCCTGAATGTCTTGGTCCTTGTTTCCTGACAAATATTCCGGATGCAGAATGTTTCTTTCATTCTATGTTAATGTTAGTTTATTATCACTAAGAAGGTGTCTACAAGCATCTTCAAATTGGGCATTAGGGTATGTGTTGGTTATTATAAACTCATTCACTTTTCTTAATGATGAAAATATTTTCTTTCACTGGTTTTGATTTTTTCCTTGAAGTGTATTTTATCTTCGCTAATTCAGATTTTAGATGTTTCTGACTTCGTGATGGAGTAGTTCCCAACAATATTCACTGTTCTTTGCATTGCTTCTGATAAAGCATATTTTCCTCCACAAAAGTCTTTCCTTAATGATTTTGCTAATTAAGCCATTTCATTTTTGTTTCCTGAAGCAAAAAGAGTTGTCAACCTCATATAAACTGCTAACTGCTGAAATATTTAATGAGAGGTATGAAACCTTTTTTCTGCATTAAGTAATTTGATTCTAATTTCTTTTAAAAGCATACTACTCAAAGCACAATTCTGTTTTTGATTAGAAGATTTGCATCATGATTACTTAATGCTTCAACTACTAATCAAACAAGTTTTAAGCAAGTTATTGTCTCTCTCACAATTTTACAATATTCCATTTTCTCTCTCCTTTCTTCCTCCCCTCCACTCCCCGCTTCCTCCCTTCCCCCCTCTTTTTTTTGAGACAGAGTCTCATTCTTGTCACCCAGGCTGGAGTGCAATGCAGTGATCTCAGCTCACTGCAACCACCGCCTCCCGGGCTCAAGCAATTCTCCTGCCTCATCCTCCCGAGTAGCTGGGATTACAGGCATCCACCGCCATGCCTGCCTAACTTTTGTATTTTCCGGAGAGACGGGGTTTCACCATGTTGGTCAGGCTGGTCTTGAACTCCAGACCTCAGGTAATCTGCCCGCCTCGGCCTCCCAAAGTGCTGGGATTACAGGCATGAGCCACCATGCGTGGCCCCCTTTCTTCTTTTTTTAAGACAAGGTCCCAGGCTGGAGTGCAGTGGCACGATCATAGCTCCCTGCAAGCTTGAACACCTGGGCTCAAGTGATCCTTCTGGCTCAGCCTCTTGAGTAGCTGGGACTACAGGTGTGTGCGACTACACTCAGCTGTTTTTTCATTTTTAGTAGAGACAGGGGCTCGCTATGCTGCCCAGGCTGGTCTCAAACTTCTGAGCTCAAGTTATCCTTCCATCTTGGCCTCCCAAAGTGCTGGGATTACAGGTGTGAGCTGCTGTGCCTGGCCTGTGTACGTTTTTCTCTCATTCTTCATGCAAAACAGAATTTCTTATTGGAGAAAATGTAAACAGTTTTACAATTTTTCTTTTTCTAAAAATTGCCAGAAAAACACAACCTTGTAGATTATACTGACTGGCTCCAGCCACGTAATCTGAATCAGAGTAATTGCTTTCATCTGTCTCATAGACAGACTACACTGTGTTCATCTCCTCTGCCAGTTGTTTCTGATGCTGTATCTTCCAGTTTTTGAGTAAAACACTTTTATTACAGCAAGGAGAAGGAACACACTTGCTGAAAACTTTCCAAATTTTTTCATTACTGCTGCATCATCACTAGCTGTTGATATTGATGGAATTCCTGACCAGTAACATTTCCATGAAGATCGTGACAATTTATTTCTTGCAGGAAGAATTAGAAAACTTTCCCCTGCATTTTTAAATGATTTTTCCTGGGATTCAGGAAAATATCAATCTCCCAAGAAATTATGGGAAGGCATTGAAACATCACACTGCAGCAGGTGCTGGGGACACAACAATGAACTAGACCAGATCCCTACTCTCAGATAAACACAGTGATCCAGGTATTTCTAATAGTGAAATGACACTGACGAAATAAGGTGATGTGTCTGGGGATGGCTGTGATATTTTTAGTTAGTATTGAGGTTTGGTGGCATGTAACAGTCAAGCTGCAAATAACAGTGTCTTAGATAGAAACTTGTTTGTTTTTCTCACATCAAAGTTATCTAGAGGCTGGTATTGCACACTCCACCCTCATCCCACAGTGCCATTAGCCAGGCCCCAACCTGCTCTTCCTCCCGTCCTCACTGCCATCTCAGCATCCAAGGTGTTTTCAGGAGCTCCAGTGATCACATCTGCATTCCAGATAGCAGGAGAGGGGAAAATAGGAAGAAGAGCTGTTTGTTTCCCTTTTTTTCTTTCCACTTTTTTTCTTTTTAATGAGTTCTCACTCTGTTGCCGAGGTTAGAGAGCAGTGAGGCAATCATAGCTCACTCACTGTATCCTTGAACTCCTGGGCTCAAGCCATCCTCCAACCTCGGCCTCCCGAGTAGCTGGCACTACACATGAACCACTACACTTGGCTAATTAAAAATCAAAACAAAACAAAAAAAATAGGCTCGGCACGGTGGCTCATGCTTGTAATCCCAGCACTTCGGGAGGCCGAGGCGGGCAGATCATGAGGTCAGGAGATTGAGACCATCCTAGCTAACACGGTGAAACCCCGTCTCTACTAAAAATACAAAAAATTAGCCAGGCGTAGTGGCAGGCGCCTGTAGTCCCAGCTGCACAGGCGGCTGAGACAGGAGAATGGCATGAACCCGGGAGGCAGAGCTTGCAGTGAGCCGAGATGGCGCCACTGCACTCCAGCCTGGGCGACAGAGTGAGACTCCATCTAAAACAAACAAACAAAAAAAGCAGCAGCAGCAACAATTTCCCATAAATGATCATTAAAATGTATTAAATACTTCTGTTATCACAGTTATTGTTTACTATAATCATCTAGCTGGTTTTCTGCTGAAGGCATTACCTCTGTATTCTCAAGACTTTAATGAATAAGCGACTCAGTCTGAAGTTAAACTTGGACCCTAGCTTTCTAGGATCTTGTGAAAAATCAGAGAAGCTACTTAACCTCTCTAAGTTGTAGTTTTTTCATCTAATGGGGATAGTAATAGAACCCACTTCACAGGGTTTTGTGAGAGGTAAACAATAGAATATAATATGTAATGCTATAAAATGCCTGGCATATAGTAACTCACCAAATGTTAGCTGTTAGCCAGGTGCAGTGGTCTGCACCTGCAGGCCCAGCTACTCAGGAGGCTGAAGCAGGAGGATCACTTGAGCCCAGGAGTTCACAACCTGCCTGGGCAACAGAGTGAGACCTGGTCTCTAAAAAATAAAAATAAATACACACATACATATTAACTGTTATTGTTACATTGTATTACCTTTTAATGTCCTAAGTGTTGCATTTTGTACTTGAGGCTTTTAAAAAATTATCATGAGGTGCAAAGCTTAATGAAGGGTGTCTTAGGTATGAGGCAGCTTGCCAAACATAATGTAATTATAAGTATATTTATAAACCAGGCTGGGTGCTGTGGCTCACGCCTGTAATGCCAGCACTTTGGGAGGCCAAGGTGGGCAGATCACCTGAGGTCAGGAGTTCTAGATCAGCCTGACCAGCATAGAGAAACCCTGCCTCTACTAAAAATACAAAATTAGCCGGGCGTGGTGGCGCATGCCTGTAATCCCAGCTACTTGGGAGGCTGAGGTAGGAGAATCACTTGAACCTGGGAGGTGGAGTTTGCGGTGAGCCGAGATTGTGCCATTGCACTCCAGCCTGGGCAACAAGAGCAAAACTTCATCTCAAAAATAAAAAATAAAAAAATAAGTATATGTATAAACCTATAGTAACTAGAATACAGAAAATAAGTCTACTGTGCTCCAAACTAGTTAAACAAATTACTCAATTCTAGGCAGTACATTATAAAGGGATCATTACTAAAATGTCTTATCTTCTAAAAAGGACACTAGGATTGTGAAGAATCTAAAAACTCTCTCCTAAGAGTAGTTGAAGAAACTAAGTCCACTGAGACTGGAGAAGAAAAAGTTAGTATTTTTATATATTTAAAAGGCTACCATGTGAAAAAGAGCCTGGACTAATTTTCTGTGTGAGCACAATACAGAATTAATACCAATGGATGTAATTTGTGGGAGTCTGATATGGGGGTCAGCATTTTAAAAGGCTTCAAGGCAGCTAGAAGTATCCAGTAATGTAATGGGCTGCCTTACCCAGTAGTGAACTTCCTGTTCAATGAGGTGCTTAGTCATTCACAAACAATAAAGAGGATTTCTGTGTGGATGTGAACTGAGCTTAGCTATGAGGTGTCTTCTTATTCACGGGGTTTGTTTATATGATTCTAAGGAAATGTATTTGATTCATTTGATTGCAAGTGACAGATCTTCGATCAAAAAAGTTTAGACTGGGCCGGGCATAGTGGCTCACGCTTGTAATCCCAGCACTTATGGAAGCCGAGGCAATCAGATCACTTGAGCTCAGGAGTTCAAGACCAGCCTGGTCAACATAGCAAAACCCTGTCTCTACAAGAAATACAAAAAAGTAGCTGGGTGTGGTGGCACACACCTGCAGTCCCAGCTGTTTGGGAGGCTCAGGTGGAAGGATTGGCTTGAGCCTAAGAGGTGGAGGTTGCAGTGGGCTGAGATTATACCCCTGTGCTTCAGCCTGGGTGACAGAGTGAGACTGTCTAAAAAAAAAAAAAGTTTAAACTGAAAAAGGATTAACTGACTTACAGAACTAGGAAGTCACAGCTGTTGTCATGCAGAAATGGATTCCAGGGTTCAATGACATGCCTTCCTCTATGTGGGCTTCACCCTTAAACAGGCTTTCCCCACGAGATAGTCCACAGAAACCCGAGAACTACTGGCTCACTAGTGTTCAAACTTTCTGTCTCTCTCCCTGAACAACTGAATCAGCTCTCCAGGGACTTCTGTTTGTCTTGCTGAGGTGAGCTGCCACCTTGAACTTTGAGGATGGTGTACTCTCACTGGCCAGCCTCAGTCACATGCCCGCCTGTGTTGGGGAGAGTGGGCCTTGTGATTGCCAGAACCACATGTGGAGGAGCTGCTCTTAGAGAGAAGAGACATTGGGCCAAAAAAGGTAATAGATATCTGCTCTAAGAGGATTCCTGAATAGGCAGATGAGAACAACAATGCCTCCAAGTTCTCAGCGTGACTCAAAGAAAGCCATTCTTCTGTAATTTACTGTCCATCTGTAAATTTACTGTCCTTCTTTTATATATAAAAAGAAGGAAAGCTAAATGAACCCTGCAGTACTAGACCAAAATCAGTTATCAGTATAAAACCCATAGTTTTTAAGATAGATAGATAGATAGATAGAGTATTCATCTGTTCTCATGCTGCTAATAAAGACATACCCGACTGGGAACAGTGGCTCACGCCTATAATCCCAGCACTTTGGGAGGCCAAGGCGGGTGGATCATGAGGTCAGGAGTTCAAGACCAGCCTGGCCAACATGGTGAAACCCCATCTCTACTAAAAATATAAAAATTAGCCAGGTGTAGTGGCATGCACCTGCAATCCCAGCTACTTAGGAGGTTGAGGCAGAAAATTGCTTAAACCCAGGAGGCAGAGGTTGCAGTGAGGTGAGATCGTGCCATTGCACTCCAGCCTGGGTGACAGAGTGAGAGAAAGAAAGAAAGAAATAAAAGGAAGGAAGAGGGAGGGAGGGAGGGAGGGAGGGAGGGAGGGGGGAGGGAGGGGAGAGGAAGGGGATAGAGAGAGAGAGACAAAGAAAGAAAGAAAGACAAGAAAGACAAGAAAAAAGAAGAACCATACGAAGAAGAAGGAGGAAGGAGGACGGCAGGAAGTAATAAGGCCGTGAATGAAGGAAGAAGTACGCCTAACATCCCCAGACCAAACTCAATCACGCCAGCTCCCGCCCGACCACGCCCAAGAAAGAAAGACATACCCAAGATTGGGTAATTTATAAAGCAAAGAAGTTTAACTGACTCACAGTCCCACTTAGATGGAAGGTCATGGAGGAAGGTAAAGGGGGAGAAAGACACGTCTTACATGGTGGCAGGCAAGAGAGCTTGTACAGAGGAACTCCCCTTTATAAAACCATCAGATCTTGTGAGACTTATTCACTATCATGAGAACATCACGGGAAAGACCCACCCCATGATTCAATTACTTCCCTTCCCACTGGGTCCTTCCCATGACACATGGGAATTAGGGGAGCTGCAATTCAAGATGAGATGTGGGTGGGGACACAACCAAACCATATCAGATAGATAGATAGATAGATAGATAGATAGATAGATAGATAGATAGAACGATAGAACCCTGTACTAACTATAGGGTAGCCCTGCTCCACAAGAAGCAGTAAAAAAATTAAAAAATAAAAAAATTAGCTAGCTAGCCAGATAGATAGATAGATAGATAGATAGATAGATAGATAGATAGATAGAAAAACGTACTTATGCATGAGTTAAACAAACACATATTTTGTAGCTCCGTCTGCTGAGAGGGCCTAGAAGTAATGACATTTTAGAAAATAAGTACACACCTAGCATTCAGATCTTGATCTGCAATAAGAGGAACCAGGGCTTCTAGGAGAAGCATTTAATTCCAGGGCTGGGGCAGAGGAACTATAAGATGAGTCTAGAACATCTTGTGGTTCCAGGAAGTAAGAAAATGCTTAAAAAGGGGCTGGGCACAGTGGCTCACACCTGTAATCCCAGCACTTTAGGAGGCTGAGGTGGGCGGATCACCTGAGGTTGGGAGTTCACGACCAGCCTGGCCAACATGTGAAACCCCATCTCTACTAAAAATACAAAAATTAGCTGGGCGCTATGGCGGGTGCCTGTAATCCAGAGGCTGAGGCAGGAGAATTGCTTGAGCCAGAAAATCAGAGGTTGCAGTGAGCTAAGATTGTACCACTGCACTACACCCTGGGCAACAGAGTGTTGCTCCATCTCAAAAAAAAAAAAAAAGCTTAAAAAAAAAGAGAGGTAGGTACAGCAGATATAGGCACCAACCCAGTGGTGTTCCTAATGACAGAAGCTCAAACTATTTAAACTGCCATATCTCAACTTGTCCAGGGCTGGTGAGGATTCATTGCAACTGCTACCCTCCAGGAAGCTTTTAAAAAATGGTGACACAGTAGGAAGGGATTGCTTTTCTACTCCCCTCCTCTTGAAGCTATCAATTTTAATACCTCTATTAGCTCAAATAGACAAAACATTCTCCATGGAGCTATAATACACATTGCTATAATTTTAGAGATAAAATCTAGTTGGAATATTCAGATGACTCTCTACTGAGGTTTTATTCCACAGGAAAATACTGAAATTCCTTTTTTTTTTTTTTTTTTTTTTGAGACGGGGTCTTGCTCTGTTGTCCAGGCTGGAAGAGTGCAGAGGCATGATCATGGCTCAATGCAGCCTCAACCTCCTGGGCTCAAGCGATCCTTCCATGTCAGCCTCCCGAGTAGCTGGGACCACAGACACATGCCACTGATGGTAGTAGCAGCCCATCTAGAGTGGCCACTGCCAAGACTCTGGCAGCAACAGGGAGATGGGCACAGGCCTCCCACTCCACAGAGCAGGCGGGAGCCCTGCCCTCCCCAGGTGCCACTGCAGTTGCCCTACTGTGACAGCAGACCCCAGTGTCTCTGTGCTCTTGGGGTCCCAGGAAGGCCCTCCTACCCACTACAGGCTCGGAAGTGCCTGTTCCCACTGTCTGGCCTCTCCCCACTCCCAACATCTGCTCTGATCATGGAGCAAGATTGAAGCCGAGCCTGGGCACTGTCACAGCCCAGCAGGGTGGGCACACACTCAGGGCAATGCTGACTTGCCAGCCCCTTGCCACCTTGGCCCCCTCCAGGCTTTGGGCACTGATGAGCATAGGAGGGAAGCTGAGGAGGGGCTGAGGGCAGCTCAGCACTGGCCTGCAGGCACTTGGCACAAACAGCCTATACTGCATGAATGGAGGTGGGAGGCAGACAGGCTCCTGGGCCTGGGTCCTGAGTGAAGCCCCACCTTCAGTCCAAAGAAGGCCTGAAGCCTGGGGGCCAGGCTGCCAGTCCTGCAGACTGGAGGGACAGCTCATGGTGCTTTTGCCTGGGTTGCCCATGGACCAATCAGCATGCACTTCTGCACTCTGAAGACCATAAAAACCCTAGACTCAACCAGAGCAGAGAAGATGTCAAGATGACCACCTGCAGAGAGGAAGCCACCCTCTCCAGGGCCTCCTCTCTGCTGAGACCTGAACACTCATCAGGATGATCTGCTGGCAGAGAGGAGCCACCCACTCCAGGCCTCCTCTTCGCTAGAGCTGAACACTTGACAGGTTGACCTGCCTGCAGAGAGGAGCCACCAATTCCAGGGCCACTGCTCTGCTGAGAACTGAAGACTCAACAGGATGACCTGCCTACAGAGACAAGCTACCCACTATGGGTCTCCTCTAAGCTGTTCTAACACGCAGTAAAGTGCCTCTTTGTCTTGTTCACCCTCCACTTGTCTACATACCTCATTCTTTCTGGACACAGGACAAGAACTCAGGCAAAGGTGCCACTGGCCACAGAGGTTTCCAGCCAGAAAAGTGACACCCCAAAAATCTTGTAACACCACCACTCCCAGCTAATTTTTGTATTTTTTTTGTAGAGACTGGGTTTTGCCATGTTGGCCAGGCTGATCTCAAACTTCTGGGCTCAAACAATCAGACTGCCTCGGTTTCCCAGAGTGCTAGGATTACAGGTGTGAACTACTGTGCCCAGCCAAAAAACACTTACATTCTTTAAGTATCTGGAATCTATTTCCAGATATGTAAAGCTGGCTTCTCAGTGCTGTATAATGTAACCCATGCAGTGGTGAGCAAGGGTTGAGCAGCTGCTGAAAGGCCCACAGCTTTGGAAGTCTTCCCTGCTGTTTTCACAGTGTTTTTTCCTGCCATGCAGCCAATAATAATAATCGACAACATTCCTAGACTGTTTCAAGGGTGTCGGGCATGGTGCCATTTACTTCACATCCACTTGATTTTTCAATATTTTCATAACAAACATATGAGTCAGGTACTAGTAGTATCTGCATTTAACAAGGACACATGTTCAGAAATTAAAGGATTAGTCCAATGCCACATACAAATAAAAGTTGCAAAACCAGGATTGGAAGCCAGTTTTCTGACTCCAGAGTCCCCACATTTCACCATTAAGTGATACTGCCTCTCTGTGGGTAAGGAGATACTTGGACATAGAGGAAGGGAGTGAGGGGTGGTTACAGGAAGATGTGTGTGTTTTTCCTGGGGTATGGCATTTCTAGCAGTAATTTGCTCAATAAAAGGGATAATGGAAGCAATGAATATGGATGTCAGGAGCTTGGCCAAGTGCCAGGGACCCACACCTATCGAGCTACTGCTCAATTCTGAGCATCTGTCCCAGTAGGGACCTCAGGCAAGAAGCTAAAGCCAGTGAAGCAAAATGCAATTCCCATTAGAGGGACAGGCTGGCTGGTGGGCAGAAGTAGTTTAATGTCCAGGCAGTATTCTGTGATTTTGCTCACCTCTATTACTTCAAAGAACACTGACTATAACATGTTGGCAGAAAAAGCTCCCACACCTGAGTAGTCAAGGTTTCTAATAGGTTGACTAGCAGATTTTCTCATTGGTTTAACGATTAGAAGGGCAAAGTCTGCAGGTAACAGGTATTGTTGGTAGCTGGGTGTACTTGAGCAGGTAGGAACTAAGAAGGGTTCTAGAACAGCTAACCTCAATATGGAATGAGACACAGGTTAAGAGATTCTATGGGCCGGGTGCGGTGGCTCACACCTGTAATCCCAGCACTTTGGAAGGCCAAGGAGGGCGGATCACGAGGTCTGGAGATTGAGACTAGCCTGACCAATATGGTGAAACCCGGTCTGTACTAAAAACACAAAAATTAGCTGGGCATGGTGGCACGTGCCTGTAATCCCAGCTACTCGGGAGCCTGAGGCAGAAGAATCGCTTGAACCAGGGAGTCAGAGGTTGCAGTGAGCTGAGATCGCGCCACTGTACTCCAGCCTGGCAACAGAGCGAGACTCTGTCTCAAAAAAAAAAAAAAAAAGGAGAGAGAGAGAGAGAGAGAGAGAGAGAGATGCTACAATAGCCACAACATGAATTCAGCTCATCCTTCAATAATGGTTGAGTGACTTTTATATCCTGGGTCTTAATGCTGCTGAGTTAAGCAGAAACATTTCAGGGATAAGATAAAGTCGCTGCCACTAAGGAAAAGGGAGAAGGAATAGCATTGATTGAGCTCTTACTCTGTGCCAGTCACTGTATCA
Source organism: Rhinopithecus roxellana (assembly GCF_007565055.1). Classification (NCBI taxonomy): domain Eukaryota; kingdom Metazoa; phylum Chordata; class Mammalia; order Primates; family Cercopithecidae; genus Rhinopithecus; species Rhinopithecus roxellana. The sequence goes on along the minus strand of NC_044562.1, from coordinate 95,495,966 downwards.
GGTTCTGGGAATGCAAAGAGGAATAAGTCAGAGCCTTTCCCTTTAGAGAGCTTAGAGTCTAGCCAGAGGAGCAAGACCCACAATTAACTCTATAAAGTAAAATGTGGTTAGCTTTGTAGACACCCAGGATGTGAAGGGCTGCAGAGGCATGGAAGAGGAAATACATGAATTCACCCTGTGTAGGTAAAAGAGGATTTTCTATCTCCCAAGGAGATGACATTTGAAATGGATTTTAAATTCTGATTAGGTATTTAACAATTGAGAAAGTAGGAGGACATTGTTGGCACCAGAACAGCATGAAAAAGACATGAACACAGGGAGGCATGGCAGGGCATGGTGCATAGCAGACAGTGTGGAGCCCAGCATGGCTAGAGTACAAGACTAGAAAGTGGGTAGATCAGGGTTTTAAGTACTTTCAGGTAATAGGGGACCACTGAAGGCTTTCAGCAGGCTTGATGCAATCGGGCCTGTTTCCTTGAAGACAAAGACTGACAAATGAGAGGAAGGATAGAGGCAAGAAATCCAGGAAGCCACAAGAGTGTTTGCAGAGAGCTGGGCCAACCCCAAGTGTACGTGCCCCTTGATAGGGGTCAGCTGGACGTAGCCTGTGCCTCCCATTTTGGAGAAATAAGAGCTTAGGGTAGCCAGATCTTCTCACTTTTTGTGAAAACCTAAACCTGTACATTCAATGGCAACTACCTACCCCAACACTGATTTTTAATGTTGCTTAAACATCTTCAAATCACCTCGCAAGACGAGCAAAACATCCTCAGTTAAATTTCTGTACAATTACGAATATAGGAAGGATTTAAAATCCAAACAGGGCCGGACGCAGTGGCTCATGCTTGTAATCCCAGCACTTTGGGAGGCTGAGGCGGGCGGATTACTTGAGGTCAGGAGTTCAAAACCAGCTTGGCCAACATGGTGAAACCCCATCTCTACTAAAATACAAAAAAAAAAAAAAAAAAAAAAATTGCTGGGCATGGTGGCAGGCACCTGTAATCCCAGCTACTTGGGAGGCTGAGGCAGGAGAATTGCTTGAACCCAGGAGACAGAGGTTGCAGTGAACTGAGATTGCGCCACTGCGATCCAGCCTGGGTGACAAAGCGAGACTCCATCTCCAAAAATAAAAAATAAATAAATAAATAAAATTTTAAAAAAATTAAATCCAGACAGCATGGTTTGGTCATTGATTCCTGGAGTCAGGCCAACCTGTGTTTGAATTCTGGTTTTCTCACTAACCAACCAGGACAAGGGGCTAGTTAGCCTCTCTGAGCCTTATTATACAAGATGGTTGACATTGTTGCCGTGAAAGATAAGAAATGCATGTTAAGCATTTAGCACAGGACTTGGCATATAATAAGTACTCAGTAGACTGGGGGCACTGACTGATGCCTGTAATCTCAGCACTTTGGGAGGCAAGGTAGGAGTATCGTTTGAGACCAGAAGTTTGAGACCAGAAGTTCAAGACCAGCCTGGGCAACATAGCAAGACCTCACCTCTACAAAAATAAATAAATATATGCATGTTTTAAGTGCTCAATATGTGTAAGTTTCTGTGGTTGTTGTTATATCAATTGTATTATATCCTACATCGTATATATATACTTTTTTTTTTTTTTTTGAGACTATTCTCACTCTGTCGCCCAGGCTGGAGTGCAGTGGTGTGATCTCAGCTCACTCCAACCTCCGCCTCCCAGGCTCACGCCATTCTCCTGCCTCAGCCTCTCGAGCAGCTGGGACTACAGGTGCCCGCCACCACGCCCGGCTAATTCTTTTGTATTTTTAGTAGAGACAGGGTTTTGCCGCGTTCGCCAGGATGGTCTCAATCTCCTGACCTCTGGATCCGTCCGCCTCAGCCTCCCAACTACATCGTATATTTTATTATTGTCTAGTTAATATATTATTATCCTTTTCATCAGTTAGAATTGAGTTTTTATTTAGATTCAAAGCACCACAAATAACCACTGCAATCTTAAAAACAATTCATATCCCTGGTTTTGATACCCATAGTTGTTAGAAAAGCAAGAGAAAACTGGCTGGATAGAGTGGCTCACACCTGTAATCCTAGAACTCTAGAATGCCGAAGCAGGAGTATTGCTTGAGGGCAGGACCTCAAGGCCAGCCTGGGCAACATGTTGAGATTCTATCTCTACAAACAATCTTTAAAAAGTTAACTGGGCATGGTGTTGTGTGCCTGTAATCCCACCTACACAGGAGGCTGAGGCGGGAGGATCACTTGAGCACAGGGGGTGAAGGTTGCAGTGAGCTATGATTAAACCACTGCACTCCAGCCTGAATGACAGAGTGAGACCCTGTGGAAGGAAGGAAGGAAGGAAGGAAGGAAGGAAGGAAGGAAGGAAGGAAGGAAGGAAGGAAGGAAGGAAGGAAGGAAGGAAGGAAGGAAGGAAGGAAGGAAGGAAGGGGACTTAACTGTCATTATTTTTATCCTCCCTATGGAAAAGAAGCCGGAAAACATGGACTGGAAACTCAGTGCATCTTTCTCCCAAGAATATTTGCTAATTGCATTTTCTAATGAGCTTCATTCTTTCACTTCTTTTTGAGTCTTGCAGGTTTTTAACTTAGACATTTTTCAGGCTTAGAAACTTATATGGCTCATGCCTGTAATCCCGGCACATTGGAAGGTCAAGGTGGGAGGACTGATTGAGCCCGGGTATTTGAGACAAACCTGGTCAACAAAGTGAGACCTCACTTCTAAAAAATAATTTTTTAAAAATTAATTAATTAATTAATTTAAATCAATTAATTAAATTTGTTAATTAAATTTTTCCACCTTATATTTTCAAAAATAATGAAATTTTGTTAACATTTTCAATAGCTCAACCTAAATTTATAATTAAAGATAAAGTGGACTGCTTCAAGAAGTCCAAGTGAACAGAAATCTCCCTTGCTAAAGATAAGGGTTCAAAGCTTTACATTTAATCCTCAAAATAAATTAGATCCAATCTTGCTTTGAGAGCACCCAGCAGATGAGCAACAGCTGTTATGTTTGACCTACATTTGACCTTCATTTCTGTCTTCTAGCAAAATAGGAAAGTAAGATTAACTTATATGAGATCAGAATAGAAATAACTGAACTCAGATCACTGTTATAATGTGCTGGGCAGGACTCTTTCAATTGCAAGTGACTAAAACTAACTCACACAAGCTTAAACAAAAAGAGGATGTATTGCTCGACATCATCAAAAGCCTTCAGGCATGGCTGGATGCAGGGGCTCAGGTGAGATCGTCAGGAGCTGGTCTCTGCAGCCCTCTCCTTCCTCCGCTCTGCTTTCCTCTATGTTGGTTTTACTCTCAGGCAGGCTCTTTCCATATGATGGCTGTGGTAGTTAATTTTAGGTGTCAACTTGTCTGGGTTAAGAAACCCAAATAGCTGGGAAAACATTATTTCTGGCATATCTATGAGGGTGTTTCCAGAAGAAATTGGCTTTTGATCAGTGAAGTAAGGAAGACCCACCCTCACCCAATGGGTGGGCACCATCTGATTAGTTAAGGGTCCAGACAGAACCAGAATGCAGAGGAAAGTTGAATTTGCTCTCTCTTCTGCAACTGGGACACCATCTTCTCCTGCCTTTGGACATCAGATCTCCAGGTTCTCTGGCCTTTGGACTCCAGGATTTACACCAGCAGTCCCTCAGTTTCTCAGGCCTTTGGTCTCAGACCCAGAGTTACACCAATGGCTCTCTTGGTTCTCAGACATTTGGACTTGGACTGAGCCATGCTACCAGCTTCCCTGGTTCTCTACCTTGTAGGTAGCCTGTCAGGGGACTCCTAAGCCTCCATAATCACAGGAGTCAATTCCCATAATAAATACTCTTTCATCTATCTGTCTATCTCTCTATCCATCCATCCCATTGGCTCTGTTTCTCTGAAGAACCCTGACTAATTCGGTGGTCCTCAACTCTTTCAGCCTTAGAATACTCTAAACGACTGAAGCAAACCCTGGAGTTGGGAGATAGAGTCAATGAGACTTAAGCCACATGAAATGAGATTGAGGAAGAGGTCATGTGTAGGTCAGACATAACAGCTGTTGCTTATCTTTTACTGGGTGCTCTCTAAGCAAAGTTGGATCTAAAGTATTTTGGGGATTAAATGCAAAGCACTGAACACTTATCTTTAGCAAGAGAGATTTCTGTTCATTTAGACTTCTTCTTAAAGCAGTCTACTTTATCATTAATTATAAATTTAGGTTGGGCTATTGAAAATGTTCACAAAACTTCATTATTGTTGAAAATATAAGCTGGAAATTTTTCTTTAATTAACAAATTTAATTGATTGAAATTAATTAATTAATTTTTATTTATGTATTTTTATTGAGATGAGGTCTGTTTTCCAAGGAAAAGAGGAGCACTTCAAGGTGGAATGGATTCCAAGAAGAAAAATCAAAAGAAAACAAGTGCTCATCACCTGACTATGCCCACTACAAAGTCCAAAGAAAATTGATAACTTGCTTCATGCCACAGCATGTAGCGGGCACTCCTGCTAACAAACGGGCAGACTAGTCACTGGCTCCCTCATTCACTAGAAACACAGACACTGACAGTGGAGTCTACGGAGAGCATCTCTGATTTCCCAGTTAGCACCCTATCACCTGCAACTTTATGAAGCAGAATATGTTTCTTCTTCTTGAGATTTAGACTGTTTTAAGCCAGGTACGGTGGCTCACACCTGTAATCCCAGCACTTTGGGAGGCCGAGGTGGGTGGGTCACCTGAGGTCAGGAGTTCAAGATCAGCTTGGCCAACATGGTGAAATCCTGTCTCTACCAAAAATACAAAAATCAGCTGGGAGCGGTGGTGGGCGCCTGTAGTCCAAGCTACTCAGAAGACTGAGGCAGGAGAATTGCTTGAATCCGGGAGGTGGAGGTTGCAGTGAGCCAAGATTGTGCCATTGCGCTCAGCCTGGGTGACAAGAGCAAAGCTCCATCTCAAATAAATAAATAAATAAATTTAGACTGTTTTTTAAAAAGTACTGAAAATTTTCAGGTTAGATAAGCACTTCCTGTTGGTAAAGGTAAGTAGACCCTGGAATGGAATTATTGTGTAAAGTTTTAAGATTTTTCTATCATGAGCTGTGTAGATAATAGGGCCAATAAACTTACTGATGTCTTAAAGGTAAGCCTTAGAGTAATCTACAAATAATCCCACACCTTTGAATGACCAGGTCTCTTCAGGGTTCTCCAGAGAACTACAGTCAACATGTGTATATAAGAGGACATTTGTTGTAAGGATTGGCTCATGTGATTATGAAGGCCGAGAAGTCCCACAATTGGCTGTTTGTAGGCTGGAGAACCAGAACACTGGTGATGCAATTCCATTGGAAGTCTGAAGTCCAAGTCTGAAGGCCTGGGAAACAGGAGAGCTAATGGTGTATGCTCCAGTTCAGACCCAAAGGCCCGAAAACCAAGAGCACTGATGTCTGATGGCAGAGAAAGACAGATGTCCCAGCTCAAACAGACTGAATTCACCCTCCTCTACTTTTTGTCCTATTTGGACCCTAAATGGATAAAATTATCCATAAAATGATAAAATTACCGTATTGGTGAAGTTAATTTTCTTTACTGAGGCTGCTGATTCAAATGTTAATCTCTTCCCAAAACACTTTCACAAACATACCCAGAAATATTTTACCAGATATTTGAGCATCCTTTAGCCCAATCAAGTTGATACATAAAAGTAAGCAACCCACTACTATATAACTAATGTGGTCCTTCAATCTATTATCTCATTTTGAAAACCAGACTTCGAACTTCTGTAAAGTTCTGTACTGCTCTGAAATCAAGGCTTTGTAAAGCTCCCACTTTTAATGAGCAGTAGGATGGTGCGGCGAGAAGTTAGATTTGGAATCACAAGCTTGGAAGCCAAGTCTCAAATGTGCTTCCTGTTATTTGCATGATTTTATGCAACTCTGAGCCTCAGAGTCCTTGTCTCTCAAACACCAACAGAAATTCCTACCCTACTGTCTTGCCAGAATTTTTCAAGAAGCAAATGCGATAATTGTTCAGGAAGCCAATATTTAAACTAGAAAGTGTTCTACTTTTTTGTAAGGTAGACACACATGGAGCTACTCTATAATTAAATGACTACTTGCAGAGTCATTCAATGTCAAGCCAGGTTCCTTCACTCTCCTCCAAGTGGACAGTTATTAATATTTAAATATTTTTTAAATGCCGATGGAAGCTAATTTAAGACAGCCTGCCTTTCTTTTAGAGAAATAAAGCTACTTTTTCTTCTTTAATAAAGATATTTATGAATTCATGGACTTTAATTCCTTTTTTTCTTGTAATAAATCTGTTTGCCTTTAGATTACGGAACAGTGTTATAAGATTTTAAGGAAATCTGTATTTTTTTTTTTTTTTGAGACAAAGTCTCACTTTATTGACCAGCCTGGAGTGCAGTGGCACAATCTCAGCTCACTGCAACCTCTGCCTTCCAGGTTCAAGTGATTCTCGTGCCTCAGCCTCCCCAATAGCTGGGATTGCAGGTGTGTGTCACCACACTTGCTAATTTTTTTTTTTTTTTTTTGAGACGGAGCCCTGCTCTGTCACCCAGCCTGGAGCACAGTGGTGCAATCTCGGCTCACTGCAAACTCCGCCTCCCAGGCTCACGCCATTCTCCTGCCTCAGCCTCCCGAGTAGCTGGGACTACAGGCACCCACCACCACACCCAGCTAATTTTCACACTTGCTAATTTTTAGCAGAGATGCTACTTTTAGTAGAGAGGCTGGTCTCGAACTCCTGACCTCAGGTGATCCACCCGCCTAGGCCTCCCAAAGTGCTGGGATTACAGGCGTGAGCCACCACGCCCGGCGGAAATCTGTATGTTATTTCTGGCTGCCATTTTTTCCATGATGAGTTTCCAAATTCTTTAATTGATGTACGTCAGCCTTTGGTGTCTGGTAAATTCTCCACAACTTGATTAAGAGCATTCTTCCTCTTCCCCTATTTCCTCTGTTGGCTGTCTCTGCAGGCACCTCAATGTTGAATCCTCTCACTCATCAGCCTATCCCTCCGGGACACTCTACCAAAGCAGTGCTTCTCAATCTGCATGCACACTTGAATCATGAGGGAAGCTTTTCAAAAAAATCCGAAAGTTTGGCCTCACTCAGAAGTAGGAGTTAGTCTGAGGTAGGGCACAGGCTTCCTGGTGTTAGTAGAGTCCCTCAGTGTATTCTAATGTGCAATCAGAGGTGGAAACCATGGGGGCTATTTGCCTTCTGAACAAAATTTTTTTTTTTTTTTGAGACGGTGTTTCCCTCTTGTCGCCCAGGCTGGAGTGCAATGGTATGATCTCCGCACACTGCAACCTCCACCTCCTGGGTTCAAGCGATTCTCCTGTCTCAGCCTCCTGAGTAGCTGCGATTACAGATGCCCGCCACTACACCCTGCTAATTCTTGGTATTTTTAGTAGAGACAGGATTTCACCATGTTGGCCAGGCTGGTCTCGAACTCCTGACCTTAGGTGATCCACCCACCTCGGTCTCCCAAAGTGCTGGGATTACAGGTGTGAGCCACCACACCCAGCCTAACAAAGTTTTTAAATACAGTAGCCACCACCGTTAACAAGGTAAATATTCTTTGCTAATTCTATTTCTAGTTTTAATCTTTTTCTTTATGTCTTGGCTACTGCATTCTATTTGTAATGTTCTTGTGTTCCCAAAGTTAATATAAATATTAGTACAGAAAAGAGGAATATTCCTTCATAACAACAAACTTAATGTTCCCATCTGTTTTTATTGCTTATTTTATTTTTGTTAATACATGGAGTTCTTTGAATATCTGAACTTGTCCCTACTTTTTAAAACTATCTAGCACCTCTAACAGTGTTAAATACTAATTTTAGTGTTATTACAAATTCACGGTTGCATTCTGTGGTACAACAGTCATAATTTCTTTTTCTTTTTAAACAAGAGTCTCACTGTGTCACCCAGGCTGGAGTGCAGTGGCGCCATCTCAGCTCACTGCAACCTCTGCCTCTGGGGTTCAAGTGATTCTCCTGCCTCAGCCTCCCGAGTAACTGGGACTACAGGTGTGCGCCACCATGCCTGGCTAATTTTTGTATTTTTAGGAGAGACGGGGTTTCACCATATTGGCCAGGCTGGTCTCAAAATTCTGACCTCAGGCGATTCGCCCACCTTGACCTCCCAAAGTGCTGGGATTATAGGAGTGAGCCACCATGCCCAGCCATAACAATTTTTATTAATATGATCCTCATTCTTTCAATCATTGAGCATATACCATGTCAGAGATTTTGCTTTGCTCTGAGAAGACCAGGATGAATAAGAGGCCTGAAAAAACAGGCATGTAAATCAGTCAATTTAGAGCAATATAACAAGTATTCCAAAAGAAATAAGTAAAAGTTCAATGACATCCCAAAGTCCCCTAGGTTTCAGGTTCATCTCTAACTCTCCAGTCCAGACTTTTCATAGAACTTTAAACCCACTGGAGGAGGGACCAAGAGCAACAGCTGTTAGGAGGCTGTTACAACAGCCCAGGCAAGATATGGTGATGCTCAGAGCAGGATTCAGGGCCTGTCATTACTCACAGGGACAATGGCCACAGCCTCCTTCTCGGCTTTCCTACCTCCAGTCTTCTCCCCTTAAATCTATCCTCCACATGCAGCCAGACTAACACTTTTAGAAGCAAACCTGATCATGTTGATACCACCCCAACCTCTGCTTACAAGCATTTATGGCTCCCTGTGGTTCTCAGGGAACCATCCAACCTCCCTTTTTAGAAGGTCCCTACCACCTCTCACTTATCACCCTTTCTCTCTACCGTACCCTCTTTGTCCTTCTCAGCATACCTGCCAATTTCCTTCTATTTGGGGCCTTTGTACATGCTCTCTGTACCCTTAGCTAATTCCTAACTCTTTCTTTGGCTCTCCACTTTTTCTAACTAGACCATTTCCCCCATTTCACTCTGTTACGGCACCATGTACTTTGCCTTCCTGAAACTTACCATAAATGAAATTTAGTGCCTTTCCTGAAACTCTTTGATCACTATCTGTCTCCAATAGAGCAGAGACTGTGTATGCTTTTGGCTTACAGCATAGATCTCTGCACTGAGCTCAGAACTGGGCCCACAGCAGGTGTTCAAGAACTATGTCCTGATGAATGAATGAGGAGATGAGGAGGTCTTGGAGGTCCCCACAGAGGAACACGTGTACATCCTCTGGATGTGCTCAGGGATCATCAAGAAGCATGGCATCAATGGAACATAGGGTATAAGGCAGGGATCAGGAGAACATGAAGCTAAACAGACAAGCTGGGACCAGCTCATGAAAAGCCTCACGAGTGTCTCTATTCTGCAGACAATAAGGAACTACCACATAATAGCAGAAGAGTAATACTATCATGAAAGTAAGTTGTACAAATCTAATTCTGGCAGCTTTGTGAAAGATGGGTTGGTGCAAGGAAGCCCTGAATGCAGGGACTTGAGTTAGATGATGATCACATTTCAGGATAGTTTCCTATTTCCAACTGCACTAGCCACTCATTCTAGTGGCTTCTTCAGTTTGACCTTTGGCAATCCTCCTCAGACACAATTCTGTTCTCTATTGGCTGTCTGTTTTCTTCCTACCCTGTTGGGTAAATACCGTGGACAATTTGGACCCAACACTTTTCCACCAAATTGGCCAGTTTCACCAGTATTTCCTCACAAGGATGACTCAGACAGGATCAGGATGTTAAACTTGGTCAGTCAAACTGTTTCTAGACTTCCTCAATTCTTTTTCTTTCCTTTTAGTCAGGTTTGTGTTAGTGGCAACTGGAGCCCCAGTAGTGGATGAGATGACTCAAAGAGAACCTACAGTGTGCAGAGAGAAAAGGGCTTGGGGAAGAAACTTTAGGAACACCAACATTTTGGAGCAGAAAGAGCCAGTAACTGAGACCGAGGCAAAAAAGAAAAAAGAAAGGACAAAGCAAAGGAATGACATCTGGGACACTTCTAGCATATCACTAGAAGCTACAGGAGAGGAGAGTTTCATGAAGGAGAGAGTAGTCAATGGTGTCCAAAGTCACAGACATGAGAAGTAACATTTGTGATCTAAAAGATGCCAAATGAATTGTGTTGATAGGAGGTCTTTATTAACCTTAACATTTTATTTTTTAACTATGGCCATTCTTGCAGGAGTTTGGTGGTGTCGCATTGTGGTTTTGATTTGCATTTCCCTGATAATTAGTGATGATGAGCATTTTTCCATATGTTTTTTGGCCATTTGTATATCTTCTTTGCAGAATTGTCTATTCATGTCCTTAGCTCACTTTTTGGTGGGATTGTTTTCTTCCTTTCTGATTTGTTTGAGTTCCTTGTAGATTCTGGATATTAGTCCTTTGTCTGATGCATAGCTTGTAAAGATTTTCTCCCACTCTGTGGGTTATCTGTTTACTCTGTTGATTATTTCTTTTGCTGTGCAGAAGCTTTTTAGTTTAAGTCCCATCTGTTTGTTTTTGTTGCATTTGCTTTTGGGTTCTTGGTCACAAAGTCTTTGCCTAAGCCAATGTCTAGAAGGGTATTTCTGATGTTATCTTCTAGAATTTCTATGGTTTCAGGTCTTAGATTTAAGTCTTTATTGATCTTGAGTTGATTTTTGTATAAGGTGAGGGATGAGGATTCAGTTTCATTCTTCTACATGTGGCTTGCCAACACCATTTGTTAAATTGGGTTTCCTATCCCCACTTTATGTTTTTGTTTGCTTTATCAAAGATCAGTTGGCTGTATTTGGCTTTATTTCTGGTTCTCTGTTCCATTGGTCTTTGTACCTATTTTCATGCCAGTATCATGCTGTTTTGGTGACTATAACCTTGTGGTATGGTATAAGTTGAGTAATGTGATGCCTCCAGATTTGTTCTTTTTGCTCAGTCTTGCTTTGGCTATGTGGGCAGCTTTTTGGTTCCATATGAATTTTGGATTGTTTTTTCTAGTTCTATGAAGAATGATGATGGTATTTTGATGGGAAGTGCATTGAATTTGTAGATTGCTTTTGGCAGTATGGTCATTTTCACAACATTGATTCTCTGCATCCAAAAGACTGGAATGTTTCCATTTTTTGTGTCATCCATGATTTCTTTCTGCAATGTTTTGTGGTTTTTCCTTGTAGAGGTCTTTCACTTCCTTGGCTAGGTATATTCCTAGGTATTTTATTTGTTTATTTAATTTGCAGCTATTGTAAAAGGGGTTGAGTTATTGATTTCATTCTCAGCTTGGTCGCTGTTGGTGTATAGCAGAGTTACTAATTTGCGACATTGATTTTGTAGCCTGAAACTTTACTGAATTTATTTATCAGGTCTAGGAGCTTTCTGGTTGAGTCTTTAGGGTTTTCCAGGTATACAGTCATATCATCTGGAAACACCAACAGTTTGATGTCCTCTTTGCTGATTTGGATGCCCTTTATTTCTTTCTCTTGTCTGATTGCTCTGGCTAGAACTTCCAGTACAATGTTGAATAGAAGTAAGAAATGCTTTCAACTTTTCCCCATCAGTATAATGTTGGCTGTGGGTTTGTCATAAATGGCTTTTATTACCTTAAGGTATGCCCCTTCTCTGCTCATTTTGCTGAGGGTTTTAATCATAAAGGGATGCTGGATTTTGTCAAATTTTTTTTGTGTGTCTATTGACATGATCATGTGATTTTTGTTTTTAATTCTGTTTATGTGGTGTATCACATTTATTGACTTGCATATGTTAAACCATCCCTGCACCCCTGGTATGAAACCCACTTGATCAGGATGGATTATCTTTTTGATATGCTGTTGCATTCAGTTAGCTAGTATTTTGTTGAGGACTTTTGCATCTATGTTCATCAGGGATATTGGTCTGTAGTTTTCTTTTCTCGTTATGTCATTTCCTGGTTTTGGTATTAAGGTAATACTGGCTTCATAGAACGATTTAGGGAGGATTCCCTCTTTCTCTACATTTTGGAATAGTGTCAACAGGATTGGTACCAATTCTTCAAATGTCTGATAGAAGTCAGCTGTGAATTCTTCTGGTCCTGAACTTTTTTCTGTTGGCAATTTTTAAATTACCATTTTAATCTCACTGCTTGTTATTGGTCAGTTCAGGGTTTCTATTTCTTCCTGGTTTAATCTAGAAGGGTTGTATATTTCCAGGAATTTATCCACCTCCTCTAGGTTTTCCAGTTTGTGAGTGTAAAGGTATTCATAGTAGTCTTGAATGAGCTTTCATATTTTTGTGGTATCAATTGTAATAGCTCTCATTTTATTTCTAATTGAGCTTATTTGGATCTTTTCTTGGTTAATCTTGCTAATGGTCTATCAATGTTTATCTTTTCAAATAATCAGTTTTTTGTTTCATTTATCTTTTGTATTTGTTTGTTTGTTTTAATTTCATTTAGTTCTGCTCTTATCTTTGTTATTTCTTTTTTGTGTGGGGAAGGGGCTACAGATGGGGTCTCACTCTGTCATCCAGGCTGGAGTGCAATGGCACGACCTCAGCTCACTGCAACCTCCACCTCCCAGGTTCAAGCGAATCTCGTGCCTCAGCTTCCAGAGTAGCTGGGATTATAGGTATGCACCACCACATCTAGATAATATTTTTTGGATTTTTAGTAGAGACAGAGTTTCACCATTTTGGCCAGGCTGGTCTTGAACTACTGACCTCAAGTGATCCACTCACCTTGGCCTCCCAAAGTGCTGGGATTATAGGTGTGAGCCACCATGGCTGGCCTGATCTTTGCTATTTGTTTTCTTCTGCTGAGTTTGGGTTTGGTTTGTTCTTCTTTCTCTAGTTCTTTGAAGTGTGACCTTAGATTGTCTATTTGTGCTCTTTCAGACTTTTTGATTTAGGCATTTAATTCTATGACTTTTCCTCTTAGCACCACTTTTGCTATACCCCAGAGGCTTTCATAGGTTGTGTCACTATTATCATTCAGTTCAAAGAATTTTTAATTTCCATCTTGATTTCATTGTTGAGCCAATGATCATTCAGGAGTAGGTTATTTAATTTCCATGTATTTGCATGGTTTTGAGGATTCCTTTTGGAGTTAATTTCCAATTTTATTTCACTGTGGTCTGAGAGAGTACTTGATATAATTTCAATTGAGACTTGTTTTGTGGCCTATCATATGGTCTATCTTGGAGAATGTTCCATGTGCTGATGAATAGAATGTATATTCTGCAGTTGTTGGGTAGAATGTTCTGTAAATATCCATTAAGTCCATTTCTTCTAGGATGTAATTTAAGTCCATTTTTTCCTTGTTGACTTTCTGACTTGATGACATGTCTAGTGCTGTCAGTGGAGTATTGAAGTTTCTAACTATTATTACGTTGCCATCTATTTCATTTCTTAGGTCTAGTAGTAATTATTTTATAAATTTGGGAGCTCCAGTGTTAGGTGCATATATATATATATGAGTGTAATATTTTCCTGTTGGAGTAGACTTTTGATCATTATATAATGTCCTTCTTTGTCTTTTTTAACTGTGTTGCTTTAAAGTCTGTTTTGTCTAAGAATAGCTACTGCTGCTCGCTTTTGGTGTCCATTTGCATGGAATATCTTTTTGCACCCCTTTACCTTAGTTTATGTGAGTCCTTATGTGTTAGGTGAGTCTCTGGAAGCCAGCAGATGCTTGGTTGGTGAATTCTTATTCATTCTGCAATTCTGTAGCTTTTAAGTGGAGTATTTAGGCCATTTACATTTGGCACTAGTGTTGAGATGTGAGGTATCATTCTATTCATCATGCTAGTTGTTGCCTGAATACCTTATTTTTTTTATTTTATTGTTTTATAGGTACTATGAGATTTATGCTCTAAAAAGGTTCTATTTTGGTGTATTTCTTTTTCCTTTTCTTTTCTTTCTTTTTTTTTTTGATATGGAGACTTGCTGTGTCGCCCAGGCTGGAATGCAGTGGTGCACTCTCGGCTCACTGCAACCTCTGCCTCCTGGGTTCAAGCGATTCTCATGACTCAGCCTCCAGAGTATCTGGGACTACAAGTGTGTGCCACCACACCCAGCTAATTTTTTGTGTTTTTAGTAGAGATGGGGTTTCACTGTGTTAGCCAGGATGGTCTTGATCTCCTGAACTCGTGATCTGCCCATCTCGGTCTCCCAAAGTGCTGGGATTACAGGTTTGAGCCACTGCACTCAGCCTATTTTGGTGTATTTTGAGGCTTTGCTTCAAGATTTAGCACTCCTTTTAGTGGTGCTTGTAGTGCTGGCTTGGTAGTGCAAATTCTCTCAGCATTTGTTTGCCTGAAAAAGACTGTATCTTTTCTTTATTTATAAAGCTTAGTTTTGCTGAATGCAAAATTCTTGGCTGATAATTGTTTTGTTTAAGGAGGCTAAAGATAGGACCCCAATCCCTTCTAGGTTGCAAGGTGTCTGCTGAGAAATCTGCTATTAATCTGATAGATTTTTCTTTATACATTTTGCTTCATGGCTCTTAAGATTCTTTCCTTCATCTTGATTTTAGATAACCTGATAACTATGTATCTAGGGGATGATCTTTTTGTGATGAATTTCCCGGATGTTCTTTGAGCTTCTTGTATGTGGATGACTGGATCTCCAGCAAGGCTGGGGAAGTTTTCCTCAATTATTCTTTCAAATGTTTTCCAGACTTTTAGGTTTCTCTTTTCCTCAGGAACACTGGTTATTCTTAGGTTTGGTCATTTAACATAATCCCAAACTTCTTGGAGACTTTGTTCATTTTTTTAATTTGTTTTTCTTTGTCTTTCTCAGATTGGGCTAATTCGAAAGCCTTGTCTTCAAGCTCTTAAGTTCTTTCTTCTACTTGGTGTACTCTATTGTTGAGAGTTTCCAGTGTATTTTGCAATTCTCTAAGTGTGTCCTTCATCTCCAGGAGTTGTGATTGTTTCTTATTTATGCTATGTATTTCTCTGGAGATTTTTCCTTCCATATCGTATAACATTTTTTAAATGTCTTTAAGTTGATATTTACCTTTCTCTGGTGCCTCCTTGAGTAGCTTAATAATCGACCTTCTGAATTTTTTTTCTGGCCATTTAGAGATTTCTTCTTGGTTTGGATTGTGAACCTAGAAAGTTTGAGACAGTTCTCAGTTAATTTAGAAAGTTTATTTTGCCAAGGTTGAGGACAGACCCAAGACACTGCCTCAGGGAGCTCTGATGACATGCCCAAGGTGGTCGGGCCACAGCTTGGTTTTATACGTTTTAGGGAGACATGAGACAACAATCAATATATGTAAGAAGTACATTGGTTCGACCTGGAAAGGCGGGACAACTTGAAGCAAAGACAAGAAGATTCAAAGCAGGGAGGGATCTTCCAGGTCACAGATAGGTGAAACACAAACAGTTGCATTCTTTTGAGTTTCTGATTAGCCTTTCCAAAGGCGGCAATCAGATATGCATCTATCTCAATGAGCAGAGGGATAACTTTAAATAGAATAGAAGGCAGATTTGCCCTAAGCAATTTCCAGCTAGTTTTTCTTAGTGATTTTGGGGCCCAAGATATTTTCCTTTCACATTGCTGGTGAGCTAGTGTGATCTTTTGGGGGTGCTAAAGTGCCTTGTTTTATCATATTACCAGAATTGTTTTTCTGGTCCCTTCTCATTTGAGTAGACAATGTCAGAGGGAAGATCTGGGGTTCAAGGGCTGCTGTTCAGATTCTTTTGTCCCACAGGGTGCTCCCTTGATGTGGTGCTCTCCCCTTTCCCCTTGGGATGGGACTTCCTGAGAACAAGACTGCAGTGATTGTTATTTCTCTTCTGGGTCTAGCCACCTGGTGGCTCTGGGCTGGTACTGAGGGGGGTCTGCAAAGAGTCCTGTGATGTGCTCCATCTTCAGATCTCTCAGCTGTGGATACCAGCACCTGCTCCGCTGGAGGTAGCAGAGGAGTGAAGTGGACTCTGTAAGAGTACTTGGTTGTAGTTTTGTTTAGCATGCCGGTTTTCTTAAATGCTGGTTGTACTGACAGTAAAGCTATCATGTGGACCGACTTAGGACCTCTGGTTAGCCAGGATGTTACAGGCAGTGGAGTTAACCATTGTTTTCTCCTTTCTTGGGGCAGGGCTATTCTTGGATGAGTTGCTGTAATGGTTTGTGTTGCTTGGCCTCCAGCCAGGAGGTGGCGCTTTCAACACAGCTTCAGCTGAGGTAGTATGGGAGGCAAGCTTCCCCTCGGGTCTCCTGGATGAGCATTCAGGTTTCTCAGGTGATGGGCGGGGCCGTAGAACTTCCATGAGTTGTACGTCTTTTGTTTTTGGCTACTAGGGCAGGTAGAGGAAGACCATCTATCTGGTGGGGATAGAGTCAGGCGGGTCTGAGCTCAGACTCTCCTTGGGCGGGGCTTGCTGCGGCCACTGTCGGGGAGGGGGTGTGGTTTTCAGGCCATTGCAGTAGGTTCTCGGTGGGATTGTGGCTGCCTCGGCTGTCATACAGGTCGCCAGGGAAGTTGGGGAAAACTGGCAGTGACAGGCCTTACCCAGCTCCCACGCACCCTGAAAGGCCAGTCTCGCTCTCCCAGTGCTCCCCAACAGCACCAAGTTTATATCTAGGCAGCCAGTGAGCAGGGCTGGGAACTCCCCCCACCGCCACCATACAAGCCTCGCGCCTAATAAAGCAAGGAGGGCTTTCAGGCCCGCCCCTCCTCGCTGCGGCTTCTGTGTTCCTATCTGCACTTCCTGTTTGCCCCCAACCCCAGAGTCTGCTCTGGAAAATTCATGCTCGAAATCACTATAAAGTTAAGCTGGAAGTTTCCTTCTCCCTGTGGGCTTTCCCTAATTCCACTGGCAGTCCCCTCCCCACAAGGGAGCCTGTGAGATAAAGTCAGAAATGGGGTCTCTGGGCTTCCTTGGGGACCGGGAGTGCCTACAGGGTTCTTCCTGCTGCTGCTTCTACTTTTATATTTTGCTCAGCTCTAGGTAAGGTTAAATCCTTCTCCCATGATAAGGATTTTCAGGCTCCCCTGTAAGGATGTATGTTTGGAAGGAGACTTTCCCCCTCTCACACTCTGGCCACTCACAGTTTTTCAGCTGTGTCTTGGAGTTTGCAGCGGCAAGCCGCTTCTTTCAAAGGGTCTGTGAATTCTTTTGGTTTTCCTGGTATGTTCCTGCAGCAGTTCTTGGAGCAAAAGTTCACGATGTGAGTCTCCACATGCTGTTCTGCCTAAGTGAGAGCTGCAAGTCAGTCCTGTCCCCCATCTGGCAGCTATTTTTATTATGCCTTCTGTTGCCATTCTTGAGAATGTCCAGTGATTGTCTTCCAAGGAAAAACTTTGTATACTATATTTTCTACCATGATCTTTCATCATCAAATCCTAAATTATCTTTCTGGGTGTGATGAATGAGACAAACATGTCTGGGATACTTTCCCATATCACTTTGAAGCAGTCAGCATCCAAAAAAGAAACAGATGGCACACTCAAGATGGATAAATTGAGGATATTTTAATAAAGGGTCTATTTATAATGGTGGAAGCCAGATTAGGGAAACCAGAAAGAGAAAGTGTAGCACCCTGGAGCTAGCAGTGGGGGAAGCTATTACTTAGGTTAGGGGGTTGGGAAACCCCTAACCTAAGGCTCAAGGAAAAAGAGCAATTGTTGCAACCCAGAGAGCTTAGCCATCTAGAGAGGGCTTCTGACAAGAGCAGTGGCCTTCGGAAGGATGCAGCCAACCTGTGGAGACACAGCAATAGGGAAAGGGGTGAATAAATATGCTGGCCTCAGTCTTCTCCCACTCTCAGATGCCTTCATGGTATTTACCCTTGGCCAAACTTAAACCACAGGCAAACAAAGCAGCTGAGCCCCCCAAAATCATGCTGTTCTTTGTTCTGTTAGATCTTGAAAGAGTGACATCCCTACTCTATTCTAACTTGCCACTTTTTAGGACTTTTTTTCTCAGCCACACAAGGATGACTCAAATACCCTTGAAGTGCAGTGTTGTAGTGAGCAAGCATTTTTGATGGAAGTCTAGAAGTACTGAGTGCACAAGTACCTAAATGCTTACTTCACTCAAACAACCTCTGGACCAAAGCATCTCTCTTTCCTACTTTAGAAACTAGTGATTAGCAAATGATTAGTGATTGAGATCCAGTTTAAAAATAAAAGTTGCCTGATTTCATCATTGAAACTATTGCTAAACTCTTTGGACTCGTTTAAATATTGGATTTGTAACACTACACACATTTATTCAAAATCTACTATGGCTCAGGTCCTCCATGCATGCTAAGGCTTAAGGACACAGGCACATAAGACATCAAATAGCATTATTTATTCACTCAACAAGTGTTCCTTGAGAGCTTTCTATGTGCCAAGTACTATGTGAGGTTTGTAGTCTAGAGGGAGGTAGGCAGAACAATAACAGTAAATGAGATAATTATAATGCAAAAGAGAAAAACCCTCATGGCTTGTTATGTGATGAAACTAATGTCTCAACAAATACCACATATTCCTGAATATGGTCTTCCTGAAGACCAAATTCTTTTTTTTTTTTTTTGAGATGGAGTCTCGCTCTGTCACCCAGGCTGGAGTGCAGTGGCACTATCTCGGCTCACTGCAAGCTCCACCTCCCAGGTTCACGCCATTCTCCCGCCTCAGCCTCCCGAGTAGCTGGGACTACAGGCACCCGCCACCACACCCGGCTAATTTTTTGTATTTTTAGTAGAGACGGGCTTTCACTGTGTTAGCCAGGATGGTCTCGATTTCCTGACCTCGTGATCCGCCCGCCTTGGCCTCCCAAAGTGCTGGGATTACACCAAATTCTTTATATACATAATTTTAGAAAATATTTTTAAATGAGTCCTTTTAGAACAACTGTATAATACTAATGTTTTGTATTTATACCACTCAAAACTTTTTGCTGGGCACAGCAGCATGGACCTCTAGTCCCAGCTTCTCAGGAAGCAGAGGTGGGAGGATCTCTTGAGCCCAGGAGTTCAAGGCTGTGGCGCACTATGATTGTGCCTGTGAGTAGCCACTACACTCCAGCCTAGGCAACATAGCCAGACCGTGTCCTTTCAAACTAAACTTTTAAATAAAAAGTTTTTTTAAATCTTCATTAGGCATTGTAATGGTTAAATATCATTCATTCATTAACAAACAATTATTCAGCATTTATTATAAGCTAGCAATTTACCCCAAGTCATATGGTTCTGAAATAACAGAACCCAAGTCTGAACCCAGCCAATTCCAAATCCATGCTAGTTCCTCCACAGTAGAGAGAAGAAGAGGAAAACATGTGAAGGAGAAAAATATTCCTATAAACGTGAGCAACTGAGCATTTTTGTGGAAGAGGAATGAAATCAGAACACATCAAGTCAGGACAACAGAAACCACTCTTTCAATCCAAGGGAATTTAATTCAGGAAATAGATTACAAAAGTGATAGAAGAGCTGAGATGCCAAACGGGGTGGTGACGTAACCCGGAGATTAGCGACAGCAAGAATCAGCTAACACCCATGGGATGGAGGGACAGTAGGAAGAGATGCTATTCTCAGAGCCTAAAAGCTAGGATTGTCTGGCTGGAAATAGAACCATTATAGAGGCTCCCTTGCTGGGGTCTGGACCATGGAGGGAGGGCCTTTCAGCAGGAGTTAGAGCCTTGAAAGAGACTCTGCTGCTGTGGAAGACATCACAGGAAGCACAGAGAGGCAGGAGAAATACCCATTCACTCATGCCTGTCCCCAGCAGAATATACAAAACTCACGGAGCAAGGAAGCTGCAAACTAAAGGTTGCCACAATGCAGAACGGGGCAGGGTGAGGAATCACGCTGGGCAGTTGACAGGCTCAGAGCTTCCAGGAAATATTTATGTAATTTATGCAATGTAGTTTTATGTAACCACTTATCCTATCAGTACTATCCTTTTTTTCAACACTCTAGGTCTTACTTCTTGGTCTCAAAGAAAACAGAGGGCCAGGCGCAATGGCTTATGCCTGTAATCCCAGCACTTTGGGAGGTTGAGGCAGAAGGATGGCCTGAGCCCAGGAGCTTGAGACCAGCCTGAACAACAAAGCAAGACCCTCTCTCTATTTAAAAAAAAATTTTTTTGAAGTGAACAAACAGGCCTTGCGGTGTTTCCCCGTTCCTTACCATTGGATCACACCGTTTTTGCCCTATCACATTTCTCCACAGTGGTCTACTCTTCACTAAACCTACTATAAACAATGCTCACATTTAACTGCTTCTTTGGGTCTTCATTTCCTTATGAAGCTTCCCATGTCATGTAAAATTTAAATAAGTTTGTTAATCTATCTTTTGTGCTAAGAATCAGAAAGAGTAGAGGAAAAAATATTTTTTTCCTCCCCTACACAATTCTATGGGACAGATATTGGCATGTCCATTTTAACAGATGAAACTCAGAGAGTGAATGATCTACCCAAAGCTCAGAAATGGTAATTGGCCAAGTAAAACTCAGTCCTTTTGTAGTTTGGGAGCATGATGATTTGGTGTTTATGCCTAAGTGTGATACGTGCCTCCCTCTGAACCTTGTTACAGCATTGGCACATTACCCATCTAACCTGAACAACAGCAACAACAAAACTCAGTCCTAGTTCTTCTGATCATAAGTTTAGTGCCCTTGTCACCTCAACACAATCACCTTCCCCAAGAGAAAGAAGCTTCTGTATTCCCTTCCGTATTGGGAAGGCACTGTTAAAGTTGAGTGAACTTTATCTTGTATTATCCCAGCCATCTTCTCTATGATTATGATTTTGGTATAAACCTTAAGGCTTTACCAATGAAAATCACAATTAACTTTCTCTGCTCAACATTTTTTTTTTTTTTTTCCCCGAGATGGAGCCTTGCTCTGTCGCCCAGGCTTGAGTGCAGTGGTGCGATCTCAGCTCACTGCAAACTCTGCCTCCCGGGTTCAAGTGATTCTCCCACCTCAGCCTCCTGAGTAGCTGGGATTACAGGCACGCACCACCACTTCTGGCTAATGTTTGTATTCTTAGTAGAGACGGGGTTTCACCATGTTGGCCAGGCTGGTCTTGAACTCTTGACCTCGTGATCTGCCCGCCACAGCCTCCCAAAGTGCTGGGATTATAGGCGTGAACCACCACCCCTGGCCCTTTTCTGCTCATCTTTACCAAAATATTGAAATGTGTTTCCAAGGCCGGGTGTGGTGGCTCCCATCTGTAATCCCAGCACTTTGGTAGGCCAAGGCAGGCAGATTGCTTGAGCTCATGAGTTCAAGACCAGCCTGGGCAATGGTGATATCCCATCCCTACAGAAAAATGCAAAATTTAGCCAGGCGTGGTGATGCACGCCTGTGGTCCCAGCCACTCAGAAGGCTGAGGCATGAGAATCACTTGAACCCAGGAGGTGCAGTAGCAAGATCGTGCCATTGCACTCCAACGACAAGAATGAGACTCTGTCTCAAATAAAAAAAAGAAAAGAAAAGAAGCCAGATGCAAAAGAGTACATATTGTATGATTTCATTTTTATAAAATATAAAAACATGCAAAAGAACTTTATTAAAATCACAAGGGCACAGGTGGGTTTCTGGTGATATTCTATTTCTTAATCTGTGTAGTGGTTACAGGGGTGTGACCAGTTTTTGAAAATTCATTGAATTAGACACTTGCAATTTGTGCACTTTTCTGTATATATGTAATATTTTAATAAACAGGGTTTTTAAGAGTAGCATAAGTTGCTTGAAAAAAATTTCCAGGACAGATGCCTTGAATTTACATTTTCTCCTATGCGCTGCAGTCAGCTAGAGTGAAGTGTGAAAGGCTCACTCTTGACATTCGGGCCCTTCATTCCTCCTTTATTCATCCATTTAACCCATATTTATTGAAGAATGGTGTCAAGCACTCGGAGGCAGAGTCCCTGCCCTCATGCAGACTACATCCTATGTAGAGAGGGAGGAGACAGATGTCAAATAGTCACACAAACACACATATCAGAGATGGTGAGAGAAAGGGGTGATGCTGAGAGGCCTCTCTCAGACCTAAAGGGTGAGTAGGCTCTGGCAGAAGAGGGTATTAGAAAGGGAACCGTTGTCAGGTGGCTTTTAAACGTTAGGCTTAACTAGTCCAGTAGAGGGCGACCACAGACAGGCATTTCTGGCAATTCCTACCGCATCAGGAAGGCTGAAGGCTGAAGGTTTGCTTGTCGTCATCTCTCATTGAGTGTTGAAGGAGCACAAATTACTCACCAGAAACTAAGAATCCAAGGGTAAATTTACAAACATCAATGTTGCTGTCTAGCATTGCCCAACAGTTTGATGCAGATTCCTACCAAATGCCTAGTGACCTTAATAAAAAAAGAAAAAAAGAAAAAAGTTAATAAGGCACGATTAAAGGAATCAAAATAAAAGCCCTTTTCTTGATTAGCACACATCCTCAAAGAGCTGTCTGAAGCACAGATACATACACATGTGACTTTTTCTTATTTATTAGTACCCCCCTCCATGCCACGCAAACACACAAGAGGCTCATATCTGCTGTACCGCACATCCCCTACAGAAAGCATTCTACTGTGGATCTGCTTCGTGGATTATTGGTTTTATTCAGGCAGCTGATGAACAAATATAATTTTATATGTTGCCTATAGACATAAGGCAAAACAATGAATAATTTCCCACATCCCATTAAATCATCAGGGATGTAATCAGGATTAAAAGCCAAGATATTTCCAGTGTACTTAGGGATAGATTTCTTTAACATCTAGTATATGTCAGCACTAGCAAGAATCTAAGGCATGTCACAGCCTTCCTTTAAAATTAATTCCCACTGCAGACTGGGTGCAGTGGCTCATACCTGTAATCCCAGCACTTTGGGAGGCCAAGGTAGGTAGATCACTTGAGGTCAGGAGTTTGAGACCAGGCTGGCTATTATGACGAAACCTCATCTATACTAAAAATACAAAAATTAGCCAGGCATGGTGGCACACACCTGTAATCCCAACTATGCAGGAGGCTGAGGCATGAGAATCACTTGAACCCAAGAGGCAGAGGATGCAGTGAGCTGAGGTTGTGCCACCGCACTCCAGCCTGGGTGACAGAGCAAGACTCTGCTAAAAAAAAAAAAAAAAAAAAAAATTCCCAGTGTGATTAAAATTTTTCAGTTTTTTAAAAAATGAAAGCAATTCTCTGACAGGTAAAGGACTGTGTGGTCTAGCCATTACCCATCTTCCAGACTAATCTCCTTTCCTCCTCATTATGTTTCAGGCTTTCTTGTTTCCACGAAATCGTCATTTTCCATGTGCTGTTTCCCTTGCCTGAAACATTCTGCTCCCATCATCTAACCAGAGGCTTCTTGTCATTCAAGTTCCAAATTGTTACTTCCTAGGAAAAGACCTCTTTGACCAGTCATTCCTGTCTGCCCATCCCAACATGCAAAACAGAACCCTGATCTTTGGCTGGAAATGTTTTGGGGTTTTTTCGTTTGTTTGACAGAGACAGAGTCTCCCTCTGTCGCCCAGGCTGGAGTGCAGTGGCATGATCTCACCTCACTGCAACCTCCGCCTTCCGGGTTCAAGCAGTTTTCCTGCCTCAACCGCCTGAGTAGCTGGGATTACAGGCATGCACCACCATACTCAGCTAGTCTTTGTATTTTTGGTAGAAATGGGGCTTCACCATGTTGGCCAGTTTGATCTCGAACTCCTGGCCTCAGGTGATCCATCTGCCTTGGCCTTCCAAAGTGCTGGGATTACAGGTGTGAGCCACCATGCCCAACCTAGCTGGAAACTTTCCTGTATATGAGTCTATATTTCTCAGCCTCACTAGCAGCAGGATGTGGTCATGTTTCTGGCTAATGGGATGTAAGTGGATATGTTCAGTGGGACTTCCTAGAAGCTTCCTTAAAGGGAAGCAGACAGGTCAGAGGAGATGTCTTATGCCTAGAATCCCAGCACTTTGGGAGGCCGAGGTGGGAGGATCACTTGAGGCCAGGAGTTTGAGACCAGCCTGGGCAACATAGTAAGACCCCGTCTTTACAAAATATAAACTTGTTTTTTTTTTTTTTTTTTTTTTTTGAGACAGAGTCTTGCTCTGTCACCCAGGCTGGAGTGCAGTAGAGCGATCTCGGCTCACTGCAAGCCCCGCCTCCTGGGTTCACGCCGCTCTCCTGCCTCAGCCTCCCAAGTAGCTAGGACTACAGGTGCCCGCCACCATGCCCGGCTAATTTTCTTTTGTATTTTTAGTAGAGATGGTGTTTCACCATATTAGCCAGGATGGTCTCGATCTCCTGACCTCATGATCCGCCCGCCTCAGTCTCCCAAAGTGCTGGGATTACAAGCGTGAGCCACCATGCCGAGCCTGTTTTATTGTTTGGTTTTGTTTTGTTTTTTAAATTAGCCAAGTGTAGTGGTTCATGCCTGTAGTCCCAGCTACTTGGGAGGCCGAGGTTGGAGGATGGCTTGAGCCCAGGAGTTCAAGGATACAATGAGTGAGCTATGATTGCCTCACTGCTCTCAAGCCTGGGCAACAGAGTGAGAACTCATCTCAAAAAAAAAAAAAAAAAAAAAAAAAAAAAGTGGAAAGTAAAAAGGCAAAGCAAACAGCTCTTCTTCCTATTTTCCCCTCTCCTGCTATCTGGAATGCAGGTGTGATCACTGGAGCTCCTGAAAACACCTTGGATGCTGAGATGGCAGTGAGGATGGAAGGAAGAGCGGGTTGGGGCCTGGCTAATGGCACTGTGGGATGAGGGTGGAGTGTGCAATACTAGCCTCTAGATAACTTTGATGTGAGAAAAACAAACAAGTTTCTATCTAAGACACTGTTATTTGCAGCTTGACTGTTACATGCCGCCAAACCTCAATACTAACTAAAAATATCACAGCCATCCCCAGACACATCACCTTATTTCGTCAGTGTCATTTCACTATTAGAAATACCTGGATCACTGTGTTTATCTGAGAGTAGGGATCTGGTCTGTCTAGTTCATTGTTGTGTCCCCAGCACCTGCTGCAGTGTGATGTTTCAATGCCTTCCCATAATTTCTTGGGAGATTGATATTTTCCTGAATCCCAGGAAAAATCAGTTAAAAATGCAGGGGAAAGTTTTCTAATTCTTCCTGCAAGAAATAAATTGTCACGATCTTCATGGAAATGTTACTGGTCAGGAATTCCATCAATAAATTCCATTACTGCTGCTAGTGATGATGCCGCAGTAATGAAAAAATTTGGAAAGTTTTCATCAAGTGTGTTCCTTCTCTTTGCTGTAATAAAAGTGTTTTACTCAAAAACTGGAAGACACAGCATCAGAAACAACTGGCTGAGGAGATGAACACAGTATAGTCTGTCTATGAGATAGATGAAAGCAATTACTCTGATTCAGATTATGTGGCTGGAGCCAGTCAGTATAATCTACACATACAATCTATAGTATAATATAAAAAACACAACCTTATGTTTTTCTGGCAATTTTTAGAAAAAGAAGTTGTAAAACTGTTTACATTTTCTCCAATAAGAAATTCTCTTTTGCATAAAGAATGAAAAAAAAACACACAGGCCAGGCACAGCAGCTCACACCTGTAATCCCAGCACTTTGGGAAGCCAAGATGGAAGGATAACTTGAGCTCAGAAGTTTGAGTCCAGCCTGGGCAGCATAGCGAGCCCCTGTCTCTACTAAAACTAAAACAACAGCTGAGTGTAGTGGCGCACACCTGTAGTCCCAGCTACTCAAGAGGCTGAGCCAGAAGGCTCACTTGAGCCCAGGTGTTCAAGCTTGCAGGGAGCTATGATCGTGCCACGGCACTCCAGCCTGGGAACTTGTCTTAAAAAAAGAAGAAAGGGGGCCACGCATGGTGGCTCATGCCTGTAATCCCAGCACTTTGGGAGGCCGAGGCAGGCAGATTGCCTGAGGTCGAGTCCGAGAGCAGCCTGACCAATATGGTGAAACCCCGTCTCTCCGGAAAATACAAAAGTTAGCTGGGCATGGTGGTGGATGCCTGTAATCCCAGCTACTCGGGAGGCTGAGGCAGGAGAATTGCTTGAGCCCGGGAGGCGGAGGTTGCAGTGAGCTGAGATCACTGCATTGCACTCCAGCCTGGGTGACAAGAATGAGACTCCGTCTCAAAAAAAAAAGGGGGGGGGGGGGAAGGGAGGAAGTGGGGGGCAGAGGGGAGGAAGAAAGGAGAGAGAAAATGGAATATTGTAAAATTGTGAGAGAGACAATAACTTGCTTAAAACTTGTTTGATTAGTAGTTGAAGCATTAAGTAATCATGACGCAAATCTTCTAATCAAAAACAGAATTGTGCTTTGAGTAGTATGCTTTTAAAAGAAATTAGAATCAAATTAATGCAGAAAAAAGACCTCATCTCTCATTAAATATTTCAGCAGTTAGCAGTTTATATGAGGTTGACAACTCTTTTTGCTTCAGGAAACAAAAATGAAATGGCTTAATTAGCAAAATCATTAAGGAAAGACTTTTGTGGAGGAAAATATGCTTTATCAGAAGCAATGCAAAGAACAGTGAATATTGTTGGGAACTACTCCATCATGAAGTCAGAAACATCTAAAATCTGAATTAACGAAGATAATATACACTTCAAGGAAAAAATCAAAACCAGTGAAAGAAGACAATATTTTCATCATTAGGAAAAGTGAATGAGTTTATAATAACCAACATGTACCCTAATGCCCAATTCAAAGATGCTTGTAGACACCTTCTTAGTGATAATAAACTAACATTAACATAGAATGAAAGAAACATTCTGCATCCGGAATATTTGTCAGGAAACAAGGACCAAGACATTCAGGGCAAGTCATGCTTTATGTGTTTTTCAGTTTCATTTTTGAGAATAACTTTTGGCCGGGCGTGATGGCCCACGCCTGTAACCCCAGCACTTTGAGAGGCCAAGGCGGGCAGATCACGAGGTCAGGAGTTTGAGACCAGCCTGGCCAACATGGTGAAACCCGTCTCTACTAAAAATACAAAAATTAGCCGGGCACAGTGGCGTGAGCCTGTAATCTCAGCTATTCGGGAGGCCGAGGTAGGAGAATTGCTTGAACCTGGGAGGTGGAGGTTGCAGTGAGCCAAGATCACGCCACTGTACTCCAGCCTGGGCAACAAAGCAAGATTCCGTCTCCAGAAAAGAATAACTTATAAATTTTAAATGTTTGCAGTATTATCTTTCAATTGTTTGAATTGAAACAATTTGGATCATTTTGTTTGGCATTATTTTTGTTAATATTCCCTTCTTTTAATATATTCTGTTGTCTAACTCAGGTAGAAATTATTTTTACACGTCATTGAAATGTAGTGTAATCTTGTCTCGATATATATGTCCATAATAATAATAAATCATGTAACCCATTCATTTATTATATCTGGGGGGATTTCTTGGTTTTTTGGGGGAGGTTTTATTTGCAGAAAGCCTTAGAAACTTTTTGTATAATCCCATCACAGAAAAATGGTTCGCTATTTACTAGTGTGGTCAGTTGTTGTTTTTAAAAACATACCAATAAGGCGTTATGGAAAAATGTCTCTCTGTCCCTCCCCACCCACCTTTCCACAGACTTTCTTCCTGCAGCTACCTTAGGCTTCCTTATTCGATGGCAGCCTCTGGGTAGTCAGACTCTCACAGGGAAGCTCGGGGCTCCAGTCAATGTCCTCAGACACAGGAAATGGCCAGTCTCTTAAAGCCAAGCTTGGAAACCAGCACAGTGCCACTCCTCAGATATTCTACTGGTCAAAGCATTCAGACTCAAGGGGAGGAGACATAGGTCCCCTTTCTCAATGCGAGGCGTGTCAAAGAAGGTGTAGTTGTCTTTCATCTATTATTATTCACCTATTTTACTACGGTTATAATAATATGGTAAAGCTTTGTGACAACATAGATTATAAAACATTAGTATTACTATTGAGAGGGAGTCTCAGTTTGTTGCCCAGGGTGGAGTGCAGTGGCACGATCTCAGCTCACTGCAACCTCTTTTGCCAGGTTCAAATGATTCTCCTGCCTCAGCCTCCCAAGTAGCTGGGATTACAGGTGCCTGCAACTGCGCCTGGCTAATTATTGTAGTTTTGGTAGAGATAGGGTTTCACCATCTTGGCCAGGCTGGTTTTGAGTTCCTGACCTCGTGATCCACCCGCCTCGGCCTACCAAAGTGCTGGGATTACAGACGTAAGCCACTATGCCTAGCCAAAACATTATTATTATTATTATTATTATTATTATTATTATTAAGAGAGGGTCTTGCTATGTTGCCCAGGCTGGTCTTGAACTCCTGGCCTCAATTTCCTGGCTTGTTCCCAAAGTGCCGGGATTACAGGCATGAGCCACTGTGCCTGGCCAATTCAGATATTATTTAACTCCTGCTTAAACCCACTCTTAAAAGGGGGCGTCCTCAAGTTCCTTGTCTTCTACACAGTGGTGTCTTGTGATCATTTGGAGACTCTCAGTTCCACATATAAAGCACGCCATTTGAAACAGTTGGTGTGCAGAATAGTCTTCATTCATCTCTCTAGGGTAACGCTTTGTCCCTTCCTCACCTGCTCTGTGTCCCAGGAGGCAAGTCTTTCCCTGTTGGCTTCTGGTTGATTTCAGCCACTGGATGACAACAGAAGTTCCATGGAAGAGGTAAGGGAGAGTGAGGGTGCTGGATTTATTCCCCAGCTTCATCCTAGCTGAGTCATTGTGGTTTGGCTTTCTGTTTCTCTAGGCAGCATTCTCCATTTAGCTACACCATATTCTCTCTAAATTAGTTCAGGCCTAGATCAATAATGTCTTCCTGGTTCTTGCTAACTTCCGGATACTGCACCATTCTTTGTGAGTTTCCCTTAAACCTGACTCTTCATTAAATTCCTCTAAATTATCCTATTTGGGTCTTCTGTTCACCGACAGAGACTGATACAGATGGTCTACTTCTGATATAACTAACACTTTGAAACTCTCCCTAATGTTTTTTTTGTTTGTTTGTTTGTTTGTTTGTTTGTTTGTTTTGAGTCAGGGTCTGTGTGTTGCCCAGGCTGGAGTGCAGTGGTGCA
Organism: Rhinopithecus roxellana; assembly: GCF_007565055.1. NCBI lineage: Eukaryota > Metazoa > Chordata > Mammalia > Primates > Cercopithecidae > Rhinopithecus > Rhinopithecus roxellana. Next base: position 95,467,082 of record NC_044562.1, on the reverse strand, counting down.
ATCTCAGCTCACTGCAGCTTCTGCCTGCCTGGTTCAAGCAATTCTCCCAACACAGCCTCCTGAGTAGCTGGGACCACAGGTGTGTGCCACCACATCTGGCTAACTTTTGTATTTTTTGCAGAGACAGGGTTATCCCCATGTTGCCCAGGGTGGTCTCAGACTCCTGAGCTCAAGTGACCCACCTACCTCGGCCTCCCCAAGTGCTGAGATTACAGGCATAATTGGCCTTTTTCTTCTCAGAATTGTTTATTAATGTAGTTTTTTCATTTTTTAAATCAGGCTTTTGATCCTTTGTCCTTCCATTTATTTAGAGTTCTTTACGTATTAAGAATATTATCCTTTTATCTATAATATATTTCACTGCTTACTGTGTTTTATATTTCTTTTTGAGGGGAACAGGGTCTCACTCTGTTGTCCAGGCTGGAGTGCAGTGGCACAATCACAGTTCACTGCAAGCTCAACCTCCTGGGCTCAAGCAATCCTCCCACCTCAGCCACCCCAGTAGCTGGGACTAAAGGCACGCACTGCCATGCCCAGCTGGTTTTTTTTTTTCATTTTTAAATTTTGAGATGGAGTCTCACTCTGTCACCAAGGCTGGAGTGCAGTGGCGAGATCTCGGTTCACTGCAACCTCCACCTCCCGGGTTCAAGCAATTCTTCTGCCTCAGCTGGATTACAGTAGCTGGAATTACAGGCACCTACCACAACGTCCAGCTAATTTTTTTGTGTTTTTAGCAGAGAGAAGGTTTCACCACATTGGCCAGGCTGGTCTCGAACTCCTAACCTCAAGTGATCCACCTGCCTTGGCCTCCCAAAGTGCTGGGATTACAGGCATGAGCCATCACGCCTGGCTTATGCTCACTGTTTTTTGACTTTGTTTATAGTGGGGTATTTAGCCATGCTCCCCCAAAATTATTTTTATTTTTAGTCTAGTCAAATTTATTAACCTTTTCTTTTATTACCTCTCGATTTTGAGGCTTTCTCCATACCAAAGTTAAATAATTCACCCATGTTTTCTTCTAGCACTTGTGTGATTCTGTATTTTACATTTAGATTCCTATTTTGAATTTATTCTTCAATATGGTGTGACGTATGAATTTAATTTTATCTTTTTCCAAATGTACCATCTGTCTCAGAACCATTTATTTAAAAGCTTATCTTTGTAGAACTTGAGGATAACTGGTAGATTTTAAAAAATAATAATAAAAGTTTATCTTTGACCCAATGGTTTGAGGTGCCAGTTCTTCACATAGTCAGTTACCATATGTGTTTCTTTCTATTTCTGGGCTTTTAATTCTGCTGCATTAGACAGTACCACTGGGTGTTAATCATAAAAGGCTTTATAGTATGTTTTAATATCTGTTCATCTACTTCAAAGTTTTGTGTGTTTTTAAATGTTTCCCTGGCTATTTTTAAATGTTTCTCCATATAAACTTTAGTATCAACTTGTATGGCTTCATTCAAAAAGCTCGTTGCTATTTGTATTGGGATTATGGTTGTTAATAAATTGACTTGAACAACTGACATATTTGTGCTGCTGAGTCATCCTATCCAAAAATAGGAAATGTTCTCATTATTAGGGGCTTTATAGAATATTTTAATATGTGGCAGGCTACTCCCTGCTAAAAGTTTTTCTTTTTTATTGGTTTCTCGACTATTCTTGCTTATTTTTAAAATATGAACTTTAGTATTAATTTGTTTGGCTCCATAAAAAATTTGGTGGTATTTTCATTGGAATTGTGACAAATCAACTTAGGAAGAAGTAACAAGCCCCCAGGTCTGATCACTTCAAAATAGATATTTTGGATGTAAACACACACGCGCGCACGCGCACCAGAACCTAAAAATGCATTCCAGACGTGGGAAGGATCAATGTCATTCAATTTAGCAAATATTTATGCATTTCCTGCTATTTGCAAATCATTATAATAAAATATAACATGAGTCACGGTCTCTGTTCTCAAGAAGATAAGCACCTGAAGGGGGCGATAAGCACTTAATGATTCTAGTGAGACTCTACAGGATTGAATGCAGTGTCTTTCGGGGTGAGCATCTCTCTGAGCCACAGAAATCTACCGCCCAAATATCCATGTGCAGCACTTGGATATATCCACAGCAATCCATGGCAAAAATGCAATTTGTTTTTTCTTGCATCTGCTGCATGTTATTATAACTTCTTATTCTCTAGGGATCTTGATCATGTCTAACATTGATCCTCACCCCCAAAATGTTCTCTCTCATAGGAGAAGAAAAGATTAAGATGAGACCATTCATTTATTCTATAAATATTCCTTGAGTACCTTCCATATGTGAAGAATTGCTCTGGGAGCTGAACTCATAATAGGTTACAAGAAAGACCACATCCCTCCTTGGGGAGATTCCATTCTAGAGGCAGAGACAGTTCAGGCAGAAACAAACAAGTTAAGTGATACAACATAATTGCAGGGTGAGGAGGGCTATATGGAAGAAGAAGGCAGGGAAAGGAGACGAAGGGCAAGGTGCAATTTTGGATAGGACGGTGAGGGAAAGCCTTGCTGGGGAGAAAGAATTTGGACAGACTTGAATGTGACTGGGGGAATCACATGAAGGTCCTTGGAGAAGACCCTGCCATGCACAAGGAGCATCTGCAGACCCTGGGGGCCCACACAGCCAGAAGATAAAGCAAGGGAGAGACAGGGAAAAAAAGGGCTTCAGGTGCACAGTGCCTAGATCAGGTAGGCACTCCAAGTTCCCCAAAAGGAGTTTGGATTTTATTCTGTGAGAAAGGATGCTTTTTAGCAGGGGTATGACACGTGTGATCTGATTTATGTTTTAAATTTGGCTGCCATGGAGAAAATGGACTGTAGTGAAGGGGAAAGGGGGAGGCTGGTCAGAAGTCACTGTGCTGATCATGTGACAGATGGCAGGGGCTTGGATCAGGGGACCACAGTGGACAGAAAAAGAAGAAGCAAAGTGGAAGAATGTGGGATTTTTTTTGGAAGACAAACAGGACTTACAGATGAACTGAATTTGGGAGTGAAGGGAGAGGAAGAGCCCAAGGTGGCTCTCTAGTTTTTGGTTTGAGCAAGTGGGCGAATACCAGTACCATATATTAGAAAGAGGTAACTACTGGAGAAGGAGCAGGTTTGGGGCAAAACCATAGAGATCTATTTTAGACACATTATTCAAGATATTTGGTTACTTCCCACTAATTTTTAATAACCTAGCATAAGTTATATTGCCCTTTTCTATTCTTCTTTCATCCCCAATTAGAGTTGTTCCCAGGGCAGTGTTTAACCTAGATGTAAAAGAAGATACAGCCATCATTTGATCATTTCTGAAGGTCTCAAGCATTATCCTTCTATAAAAAGGATTATATAAGGCCAGGCGAGGTGGCTCATGCCTGTAATCCCAGCATTTTGGGAGGCCGAGGCGGGCAGATCACCTGAGGTTGGGAGTTTCAGACCAGCCTGACCAATATGGAGACACCCCGACTCTACTAAAAATACAAAATTAGCCAGGCATGGTAATGCATGCCTGTAATCCCAGCTACTCAGGAGGCCGAGGCAGAAGAATCGCTTGAACCCGTGAGGCGGAGGTTTCAGTGAGCCGAGACCATGCCATTGCACTCCAGCCTGGGCAACAAGAGCGAAACTCTGTCTCAAAAAAACAAACAAACAAAAAGGATTAAATAGTCCGGGCAGAGTGGCTCACACCTGTAATCCCAGCAATTTGGGAGGCCGAAATGGGCAGATTGCTTTGAGCTCAGGAGTTCGAGACCAGCCTGGTCAACCTGGTGAAACCCCATTTCCATACACACACACACACACACACACACACACATATCAGCCAAGCATGGTGGCTCACACCTGTAGTCCCAGCTACTTGGGAGGCTGAGACTAGAGAATCACTTGAGTCTGGGAAGCAAAGGTTACAGAGAGCTGTGATCGCGCCACTGCACTCCAGCCTGGATGACAGAGTGAGACCCGGTCTCCAAAAAAAAAGGAGAGGGGAGGGATTAAATAAATATTGTCATTGACAGCAAAAGCTGTTTGGATCCAGTTGATGATAGAATCTGGATACGTGTCCTCGCCCAAACCTCATGTTGAAATGTAATCCCCAATGTTGGAGATGGGTCCTGGTGGGAGATGTTTAGGTCATGGGGGCAGATTTCTCATGGCTTGGACCTGTCCTGGAGATAGCAAGTGAGTTCTCATGAGATCTGGTCATTTAAAAGTGTGTGGCACCCCCACCCTCACTCTCTCTCTCTTGCTCTTGCTTTCGCCATGTAAAGGGCCAGCTCCCACTTCACCTTCCACCATGAATAAAAGCTCCCTGAGGATTCCCCAGAAGCTGAGCAGATGCCAGCATGATGCCTCCTGAACAGCCTGCAGGACTGTGAGCCAATTAAACCTCTTTCATCTATAAATTACCCAGTCTCAGCTATTTATTTATAGCAATGCAAGAATGGCCTAATACGTTGATTTCAACTATAGTCAAGGAGGGAAAAAAGTGAGTGGAGGTTAAACAAAGTTGTTTGCCATTTTTCACATGATCAGGAGCAGAGATAAACTTATAACTTGCAAGTGACTCTATTCAGGCTGATGTTGCATGATCACAGTGCTTGGTTACCTAGTGGGCCTCATGGGCTGAGGCCTCAAAGACATAACCAGGCCCTATTGTGATCTCTGCATTGGAAACATGGGGCCGTTATTCAGCATCTGCCATCCACAAGACACTGTGCCCGGGACTTTCACCATGTCTCATATGGTGGCCCTGCTATTATTCTTAGGCAGCTCTTTATTCCCAGAGCGTTTCCCTTGACTTCTTAGATACAATGGATCATTTGAGTTTTGCTTGTGAAACTGTGAAAAGTCTTTAAGAGCAAACACGTACCTCAATGAGACCACAAAGGGGTTAAGGCATGTGCAGTGCTTTGAGGTGAAAAGCTCTCAGTAGTATTAATTATTATTCTTTTACTTAAAAGTAGCTCATATATATATATATATATATATACACACACACACACACTTTATATATATAGTATATATATGTACTTAAAGTATATATATATATACTTTAAGTTCTAGGGTACATGTGCACAACATGCAGGCTTGTTACATATGTATACATGACGTACTGTGTTTGTTTGCCACACCCATTAACTTATCATTTACATTAGGTATTTCTCCTAATGCTATCCCTCCCCCCTCTACCCACCCCATGACAGGCCCTGGTGTGTGATGTTCCCCGCCCTGTGTCCAAGTATTCTCATTGTTCAATTCCCACCTATGAATGAGAACACGTGGTGTTTGGTTTTCTGTCTTTGTGATAGTTTGCTCAGAATGATGGTTTCCAGTTTCATTCATGTCGCTACAAAGGACATGAACGCATCCTTTTTATGGCTGCATAGTATTCCATGGTGTATATGTGCCACATTTTCTTAATCCAGTCTATCATTGATGGACATTTGGGTTGGTTCCAAGTCTTTGCTATTGTGAATAGTGCCACAATAATTATACGTGTGCATGTGTCTTTATAGTAGCATGATTTATAATCCTTTGGGTATATACCCAGTAATGGAATTGCTGGGTCAAATGGTATTTCTAGTTCTAGATCCTTGAGGAATTGCCACGCTGTCTTCCACAATGGTTGAACTAGTTTATACTCCCACAAACAGTGTAAAAGCGCTCCTGTTTCGCCACATCCTCTCCAGCACCTGTTGTTTCCTGACTTTTTAATGATTGCCATTCTAACTGGTGTGAGATGGTGTCTCATTGTGATTTTGGTTTCCATTTCTCTGATGACCAGTGATGATGAGCATTTTTTCATGTGTCTGTTGGCTGCATAAATGTCTTCTTTTGAAAAGAGTCTGTTCATATCCTTTGCCCACTTTTTGATGGGGTTGTTTGTTTTTTTCTTGTAAATTTGTTTAAGTTCTGTGTAGATTCTGGATATTAGCCCTTTGTCAGATGGGTAGATTGCAAAAATTTTCTCCCATTCTGTAGGTTGCCTATTCACTCTGATGGTAGTTTCTTTTGCTGTGCAGAAGCTCTTTAGATTAATTAGATACCATTTGTCTATTTTGGCTTTTGTTGCCATTGCTTTTAACAAAACAATAAGTAAAACATGAGTCCACAAAAAGCTGTGAGAGGGATATACTTTATAAAGACCTTGGGTTCTTTCGGCTCTTGGCTTGGAGGAGGCCAAAGTGCAACTTTCTTCCATCGTCCCAAATCCGGGTTAATCCAACACCAGCTGCCTCCACCATGCTGCAGAAGTTCAATCCCAATGAGATCAAAGTCGTGTACCTGAGGTGCATCGAGGGTGAAGTCGGGGCCACGTCTGCGCTGGCCCCCAAGATCGACCCCCTGGGTCTGTCTCCATAAAAGGTTGGTGATGACATTGCCAAGGCAATGGGTGACTGGAAGGGCCTGAGAATTACAGTGAAACTGACCATTCAGAACAGACAGGCCCAGATTGAGGTGGTGCCTTCTGCCTCTGCCCTGATCATCAAAGCCCTCAAGGAACCACCAAGAGACAGAAAGAAACAGAAAAACATTAAACACAGTGGGAATATCACTTGTGATGAGATCGTCAACATTGCTTGGCAGGTGCAGCACCCATCTTTAGCCAGAGAACTCTCTGGAACCATTAAAGAGATCCGGGGGACTGCCCTGTCTATGGGCCATAATGATGATGGCCACCAACCTCATGACATCATAGATGGCATCAACAGTGTTGTTGTGGAATGCCTAGCTAGTTAAGAAGCACAAAGGAAAATATTTCAATAAAGGATCATTTGACAACTGGAAAAAAAAAAACCACCTTGGGTTCTGCAGTCAATTCTCCCTGCCTAAGGGAAAATCCCTGACATTTTGTGAATGATGAGGGGACACAGTTATTCCAGTCCCCAGCACTAAGTCACAGTACACAGAGTAGGGCAGAATATCTGTAGCTACTGTGAATGAAATTATTTTGAATTTTGTGGGAAAAGAACAGTGTGATTGGGCCAGGAAGGAATGATTTACATTTTAAGCATCAAATGTGTGAATATTTTTTTCAAAAATATAAAGTATTCTTTTATTATAAGGAAAGTAACACAAGTTTTACATAGAAAATTTTAAAATATGAACTTTTATTTTATTTTATTTTATTTTTTTGAGGCAGTCTCACTTTGTCGCCCAGGCTGGAGTGTAGTGGCGTGATTTCGGCTCACTGCAACCTCTCCCTCCAGGTTCAAGCGATTCTCCTGCTTCAGTCTCCTGGGTAGCTGGGATTACAAGCGCCCGCCACCATGCCTGGCTAATTTTTGTATTTTTAGTGGAGATGGGGTTTCACCATGTTGGCCAGACTGGTCTCGAAATCCTGGCCTCAAATGATCCGCCTGCCTCAGCCTCCCTAACTGCTGGGATTACAGGCATGAGCCACCATGCCCAGCCAGAATATTTTTTTAAAATAACATTTAAATTAATTTTAACCACTACTGAGATAATTACTATTACTATTTTACTTATATACTACAAATATATACGTGTATGTGTGTGTATATTTTTATATAATCATATTTTAGAAATATTGACTTCTATGAGTGTATTCTTTAAGAGAACATGATTTGAAAACTAAAAGATCAACTTCTGAAAACCTTTGTTATTGGGAAAGTTGCCTAGCACAGATATAATAACAATTACTGGCATTTTATAGCATCTTATGTGACTTATCTCTTTTATTATTAACAATAGCTATTGTTATTAATATAATAATAATTATTATTGACATATTAGTGACAGAAGAAAGAATGCCTTGCTGGGAGGCATAAATCCCAGTTCAAAGTTATGATTAGATATAAGGCTGCGAAATACTTTGAGCCTGAGTTTCCTCAAGTATATAATAAACATCTTGGACTAAATGAAGCCTGAGGCCTCTTCCAGTTTCAAAATCCTACCCAAGTCTTATTTCAGAATAGGAGCACTTACTGAGATGCATTTGCTGAGATGCAAATTTACCTTCAAATATTTTATCTAAAATGCACCTGTTTTCAAGCTAAGAAAAATGGATCACATTTTGAAGAAAATTCGAAGGCTTTGAAGATGGGGCCTATTTACAGAGACCAATTTGTTTCTCTGCATTATTTTAACATGCAACTCTTCTCGAGTCCTGAAGCTTCCTAAGTATCTGAGGCTTCGAAAAGTGGGGGTAGAGACAGCTTATTACCATGGAGATAGATGGGAGCAAACGGTCACATCATCAAAAGCAAACTAGAAATGTACAAAGCTTTTGTGATGCTGATCCTTTTTTTTTTTTTTTTTAAGTAAGAAGAAGAGAAAAAGGCACAAATAAAAGGACAGATCTCTCTCATTAAATCCAACACTAATTTAGTAATCAGTGAAATAAAGGTACCCTTGAAAGCCTGCTGCCAGAAAATATAGTACAACAAAGAAGCACAAAAGGTTGCTGGCTGCCAGGTATAATTTCCAGGTACTCCAAGTGCATTTGGACTCCCTGTTCTCTTAGCTTTGCTTTGCAGATTGGCTGTCTTCGTGGCAGTCTCGAACTATCCATTTAGTCACCCTAGTGTGTTATCCAAATATTTAGAAGGAGAAAAATTGCAGGAAAATAACCTTTAATTTTACAATTTTCCAAAGGAAACTGTTCAAAATTAAGAGGTCTAAGAAGCTAAGAATGAGTGTTAATCTATTTTTCTGTTTACTACCTATCGCTTTGGATAATCTGGAAATAATTTTGACAGTGCGATAAAAGTTGAAGTTGCGGTAAGAGTCCAAATTTTCACAAAGTAGCTTACATCAGAATAAAGTCGCCGTCCATTAGATTGCTTGCATATAGATATGCGAGCTATTACACCTATCCATTACATAATCTCACTCCAGCAGAGGCTACCAAAAACCTGTAGGCAGGAAAGATTTACACTCAGTTCCTCATAAATACCCAAAAGAAAAGAAATCACTTTAGAATGATTATATAAGTTAAAGAACATGGCCAAGTTTGTGCCTTGAACTTTTAGCCTAACAATTAGCAATTGTAATTGCATACTGCTGGGATGTTTTAGAGACTGAGGTGATGTTTTAAAAGTGTTTTGTGCTATTCAGAGGGAAATGCAATTTACATTATATTTTAGGATGTGAATTATGAAGGAAATCATCTCTTTTTCTTTCTTATCCTCCTCTTCCCCCTCCTCTACCTCCTTCTCCTCCTCTTCCTTTTCCTCTTCAGATTTTCCCTCTTTGCCTACAGCATTAAGAGAGACTATTCACATTATAAAGACATTGATTTCCTTAATTGATCTATAAATTCAATGTGTAGCCAAATAAAACAACAAGGTGATTTTTTTCAACCTGACAAAAATAACACTAAAGTTCTTCAAGACATATAAATGGGCAATTAGAAAAATTCTGAAAAACAAGAGTAGTGAGAGGGTAATTAACGTAACTATATATTAAAATGTATCATGGAGTTATAATAATTAAAATATTTTATTCTAGAGAAGAAATAGAATAGCTAAATAGAATAGAATGGAATAGAAGAGAATGAAGAGAAATAAACCCAAATACATATACAGATTTAATGTGTGAAAAAGGTAGATGAGTCAAATTTATAGGGGAGGGATGGGAGAAGGGAAGATGTATTAGTCAATAGATAGTAATGAGAAAACTGGCTAGGAATATAAAATAAAATAAAATGGGTTCTTTACCATGCTCTTTATATTCCCAAAATTTCCAGAGGGTTCAAAGAAAGCATTATAATACATAATCTATAGCCATACCACTCTGAATGCCCCCAATCTTATCTGATCTCAGAAGATAAGCAGGGTTAGGCCTAGGGGGCTGCTTAATACTTAGATGAGAGAAATGCAATATAAACAAGTAAGTGTATATATGTGTGTATATATGTATATATACACACACACATGCATACACATAAGTACATATATAAACACATATATACTTAAATGTATATATTATACTTGTTACATATACTAGTTTTGAACTACTATTATATATGTTAGATTATATAGTTGGTGAATTTATATATAATCTGGAGTATGAAATATATATAATCTAGGGGTTGTATATAATCTAGGAGTTTTTAAAAACTGGTGAATTTATATATAATTAGGAGTTTTGAGTCAATTTATTTATATATAATATATATAAATAAATAAATTTATTCATTTATTGGTGAGTTTATTTATATATAATCCAGGAGTTTAAAAATAATTTCTAGGCTGGGTGCTGTGGCCCACACCTGTAATCCCAGCACTTTGGGAGGTCAAGGTGGGAGGACTGCTGGAGCTCAGGAGTTGCAGACCAGCCAGGCATGGTGCACACCTATAGTCCACGATACTTGGGAGGGTGAGGTGGGAGGATGGCTTAAACACAGGAAGTTGAGGCTGTAATGAGCTATAATTGTGTCACTGCACTCCAACCTGGGCAACAGAGTAGTAAGACTCTGTCTCAAAAAAGGAAAAAGGAAAATAAAATATAAAATAAAATAATAAGACTTTTTCTTCAATTTTTTTTAGTTTTATTTTTTTATACCCACACTACACAGATGTAATATAAAAAGACTTTCTAGGCAAGACACACAATCCTAAAGTCTTAAAGGAAGAGAAAAATAAATTTGAATATATACAAAGTGGAAAAAATATTGCAACATATTTGACAAGCAAAGAAAATCATTAATATACAACTTCTTGTACAACTCAGTAAGTAAAAACAAAACAAAAAGAAAGTGGTCAAATCTATTAAAATCTTTGTCTCATTCACAATTGAATAATTGCATATAAAATAATGAGCATATCCATATGATGAAATGTTATCTGGCAATAAAAAGCAGCATTGTTAAATAACTGCTAAAAAGTATAAATAACCAAAATGCTCATCAACCGATGAATGGAGCAGCAAAATGTGCTATATATATACAATAGACTGTTATTCAACCATAAAAAGGAATGAAAAACTGACACATGCTACAACATGGATAAGCCTTGAAGACGTTATGTTAAGTGAAAAATGCCAGACACAAGAGCATATGTTTCATGATTCCAATGACATAAAATGCTCCGAATATGAAAATCCAGAGAGACAGAAAGTGGGTTCATGGTCGCCTAGGGCTCGGGGGTGGAACTAGAGGGGAAATGGTGAGTGATTGCTAATAGATACAGTTTTGCGGGGAGGTCATGAAAATTGTTTGTGGTGATGCTTGCACGACTCTGTGATATACTCAAACCATTGAATTGTGCACTTCAAATGGATAAACTTCCTGGCATATGAATTATATCTCAATAAAGCTGTTATTTTTTAAAAGCTTATGTAAAAAAAAACCAATGAGCTATGTTGAATTTGTTTATCATATTACAAAACTAGATACCAATAAATGTTGTTAAGAATACAGACACGGCCGGGCGCGGTAGCTCAAGCCTGTAATCCCAGCACTTTGGGAGGCCGAGACGGGCGGATCACGAGGTCAGGAGATCGAGACCATCCTGGGTAACACAGTGAAACCCCGTCTCTACTGAAAAATACAAAACACTAGCCGGGCGAAGTGGCGGGCACCTGTAGTCCCAGCTACGCGGGAGGCTGAGGCAGGAGAATGGCGTGAACCCGGGAGGCGGAGCTTGCAGTGAGCTGAGAACCGGCCACTGCACTCCAGCCTGGGTGACAGAGCGAGGCTCCGTCTCAAAAAAAAAAAAAAAAAAAAAAAAAAAAAAGAATACAGACACAGTCATTCTCATACTCTATTGGTAGGAGTGCAAATTGGTACACTTTTTTGAGGACAATTCAGCAATAGCCTTCAAAATTTAAATATACCATATCCTTTAATTCTGCAATTCAAAAAATTATCATATGAATATACTTGCAAAAACTTGCCAATATAGATATACAAGTATATTGTTTACAATAGAAAAATCTGAAAATCTGGAGCTAGCCATTGTGGGGAATATTATACAGCCTTTTATTTTTTATTTTATTCCTTTTTTTTTTTGAGACAGAGTCTCGTTCTGTCACCCAGGCTGGAGTGCAGTGGAGCGATCCTGGCTCACTGCAAACTTTGCCTCCTGGGTTCAAGTGATTCTCCTGTCTCAGCCTCCTGAGTATCTGGGACTACAGGCATGTGCCACCACACTCAACTAATTTTTGTATTTTAGTACAGATGGGGTTTCGCCATGTTGGCCAGGCTGGTCTCAGACTCCTGACTTCAGATGATCTGCCTGCCTCGGCCTGCCAAAGTGCTGGGATTACAGGCATGAGCCACCATGCCTGGCTTTACACAGCCTTTTAAAAATATTACAGTTATATGGACTGCTATGAAAGGATCTCCAAGAAAACAGTAAAAATAACTAATATTTACTGAGCTTTTGCTATGTGACAGGCACTCTTCTAAGTCCTTTACATTCAATAACCCACTTAATCTTCTTTGGAACCCTATATTTTTAATATCATCACCTTCATTTTCTAGATGGTGACACTGAGAGGCACAAATAGGTTTAAGCAACCTGCCCAAGATTGCGTAGTAACTAAGTGGTAGACACAGAATTCAAACCCACTTGAATAAATTTAAAAAGTATAGATCTATATAAATATGGCTTCATAGTTATTTTTGTCTTTCTAGGAGCATACATAAGTAACTGTTTGAAGAGAGAGGTACTGAACTGCCTCCTGATTGGTTACTAGAAGGAAAGTCAACAAAAGCTACAAAATGAGGTGGGGTTTTTTTTGTTTGTTTGTCTGTGTGTGTGTGTGTGTGTGTGTGTGTGTGTGTGTGTGTGTGTGTTTTTGAGACGGAGTCTCGCTCTGTCGCCCGGCCTGGAGTGCAGTGGCCGGATCTCAGCTCACTGCAAGCTCCGCCTCCCGGGTTTACGCCATTCTCCTGCCTCAGCCTCCCGAGTAGCTGGGACTACAGGCGCCCGCCACCTCGCCCGGCTAGATTTTTGTATTTTTTAGTAGAGACGGGGGTTTCACCGTGTTAGCCAGGATGGTCTCGAACTCCTGACCTCGTGATTCGCCCGTCTCGGCCTCCCAAAGTGCTGGGATTACAGGCTTGAGTCACCGCGCCCGGCCTGTTTGTCTGTTTTTTAATGGAGGGATGGGAGTGGAGGGAGTTGTTAGTGTTTACTTTGTATGTTTCATGGTCTAAAGTCTCTGTTACTGACTGGAAGCAGATTGCTGAATCCATAATTTGATTTGCCTGACATTTTTAGATATGAAAATCAAAGGTCAACCCAACATATCTAAAACTGAATGACTAATTGTCCTTCTTTTGATCTTTTACTTAAAGGAAATAACCAGTTTACAGACCTAATTTTCCCTTCTTAAGGTGTTAATTCTCCCTTATTAGGGTGTCTAAGACCTGACCCTTCTTTTTCAGTATAGCTACATTATATCTAGACTACTCTAGTATAGCATTCAACATTGGTTTTATTCCATTACTTTCTTGCACAAAAGCCTTCAAACTCCCAGTATTAGTCTGTTCTCACTCTGCTGTAAAGAAATACCTGAGACTGGGTAATTTATAAAGGAAAGAGGTTTAATTGACTCACAGTTCCACATTGCTGGGGAGGCTCAGGAAACTTATAATCATGGCAGAAGGTAAAAGGATGAGCAGGTGCCTCCTTTACAGGATGGTAGGACAGAGCAAGTGCAAGCAGAGGAAATGCCAGATGCTTATAAAACGATCAGATCTCCTGAGACTTATTATTAGAGAACAGCATGGGGGAACCGCTCCCATGATCCAGTTACCTAGACCTGGTCCCGCCCTTGACACATGGAAATTATTACAACTCAAGGTAGATTTGGGTGGGGACAAGAGCCAAACCATATCATTCCCCTCAGGTAAAGATTTCTTCCTCAGCCCAGGCTTCACACCTTCCTTAGTCTGTTCAAATCTTTCTTTCCAGGCAGGACATGGTTGGTCACACCTGTAATCTCAGCACTTTGGGAGGCCAAGGTGGGAAGATCTCTTGAGCCCAGGAGTTCAAGATCAGCCTGGGCAAGATGGTAAGACTCCATCTCTATTAAAAAAAAAAAAAAAAAAAAAAAAAAAAAAAAAAAAAAAAAAAGTCTCTTTCCAGTATTATTTCCCATGGCTTTACCCTCCACACCAGCATTTGCTGTATGAGATTTTTGCTTTATCCCTAAATCAGCCTATCCCTTTATTTCTGCCCATATCCATTAGAGCCTGACTTCGAAGTCCAACTTCAATACAACGTTTTATCGAGAGCCTTCCCTGACCATCCCTACTCTTGTAAGGGTAATCATAGTTATGGCGACTTCCTTTAAGCTCATCCAGGCATTATTTATGGTTTACTTTGCAATGGAAGAAATGCCAATGACTCAATTTTGTCCTCTCTCACCTGACCAGGATCCTCTCTCTGCAGATTACTCTCTCTCTCCCCTGTATCCTCAATCTCTCTCTCTTTACTGGCTCCTTCCCATCTCCATTTAAAACTTTTCAAGAGTCTCCTATTATAAATGAAGCAGAAAGTATGTGGCAGTGAAAGTTCTGGTCCCCCTAAGTAAAGTGCTGAGAATACTGAATTGCAAGCCCCAGAATACTGTGAATTCTGGGGCTTGCAATTTTCCATGCACTGCATTAAGGTCCAAGTATCAAGCAGTGGGCAGGTGGGGAGAGGGAAGTAAAGCTCCAAGACCCACTGCATTAAGCTCCAAGACAATCAAGCAGTGGGCAGGTGGGGAGAGGGAAGTAAACTGTAACAAGTATTTTGGAAAAACAGTTTGACATTAAAGAGCTGAAGATTAGAGTGTTCCCCGGGGCATTATCTACAGGGGGTATGTTCCAAGATCCCCAGTGGATGCTTGAACCCGTGGATAGTACCAAACCCTGTGTATACTATGTTTTTCCTTATACATACATACCTATGAATAATAAATTAGCTACAGTAAGAGATTACAACAATAATTAACAAAATAGAATAATTATACCAATATACTGTAATAAAAGTTATATGAATTTGGTCTCTCTCTTTCAACATATCTGATTGTACTGTACTCACCTATTTTCAGACATTGACTGTGGGTAACTGAAACCACAGACAGCAAAACCACAGTAGGGGGGGACTGTTGCAATATCCTTATGACCAAGCAATTCCATTCCTAAATATATGCTCTATAGAATTCCTTGAACGTGTGCACCACGAGACATGTACAAGAATAATCATAGCAGCATACTTATCACAGTCCAAAACTGCAAACAATTAAAATGTCCATCGAGAGTAGAGCAAATAAATAAAAATGGTTGTATTGTAATACACATAAATGTATTATGCTGCATATGGAGTGCTTAATAGCATTCTATACAAGAGAATACTACTGAGTGGTGAAAATGAACCATAGCTGCATGTAATGACATGGATGAATCCCATCAACATTTGAGAAAAAGAAAAGGAAAAGCAACCCCTAATATCCAGCAGCTGTGCTCGTGCTATCAGATGGCCGCTCACAACTAAACGTTGGTGTTCACCTGTTGAAAGTAAATAATTTCATGTAACATTACATCAGATAAAGCCACCCCGTGACTATGATAAAGACAAAAACAAGATTACTCTGTAATCACATCTGACCACAGACAAAACATAGATATTGCCTAGACCACAAAAATAACTAAGTACCCTCTTATTCTAGCTAATGAGGGACTGCTGCTTCTTTCCCAATTACAGCATTAGCCTTGGCCAAGCCTTCCCTCCTTCTAGATAAGATTTAGTGCGATACTCAATGCTCCTGACAGTATCTAGTCCAGAGCAAAGTCCTTGTTCCTTAAACTCTCCCCGAAATTACCTAACAGAAGCCCAAATCCTACAATGAGTCCTGACACCCTCATACTGAGATGTGCCAACACCCTCTTACTGAGATGCCCCCTTCTTCCCCATGCTGTGCTTCTCCCTCACTATAATGAGTAATGAACTCAACTTCTTCAACTGTAGGAGTTTTCCTGTTGGACTGGAGGGCATCGGCATATTAAATGGAAAGAAGCAAGTCCCCCCAAAGTATAAACTTCCTTGAATAGGAATGATTAGAAAAATAAATAAAAATAATAATCAGAAAAAAAAAGCAAAATATAAACTTGCATTCAAATTTCTTGAAATACTAATTACACTATTTAGGGATGCTTATCACATCCTAAGTGATGCCATACAACTGCAGAAATAAAAGCAAAGAGGCCAGGCGCCGTGGCTCAAGCCTGTAATCCCAGGACTTTGGGAGGCTGAGGCGGGCGGATCACCTGAGGTCAGGAGACCAGCCTGGTCAACATGGTGAAACCCTGTCTCTACTAAAAATACAAAATTAGCCGGGCATGGTGGCGCACGCCTGTAGTTCCAGCTACTTACTCAGGAGGCTGAGGCAAGAGAATCACTTGAACCAGGAAGGCAGAGGTTGCAGTGAGCTGAGATGTGCCACTGTACTCCAGCCTGGGCAACAAAAACAAAACTCTGTCTCAAAAAAAAAAAAAAAAAAAAAAATTAAAGGAAAAAAGAAAGAAAAGAAAGAAAAGCAAAGAGAGGATTATGACAAACATGGGAATAGTGTTAGCTCTGAGGGGAAGAAAGGAAGGGGTAGGTCAAGGCATAATCGAGGAGGGAGCACCAGTGAAAGCTGCTGCAAGAGAGCACGTAGGGGAAAGCTGGCTGAAATCTGGAAACTGAGCTGATAGCTACAGAGGTGACCTCTTCTCCGGATGTGTCTGAGAAGAGGGCTCCAGCATTATCCCACTTGACAGAGGATGGATTCAAGAGCTTGTCTGATGATAAACCTTCGGTCTAGACATAGCTTACCTTATTCAAGGATGAGTAAGGAGAGCAAAACACTGAAGCCTTGGAGACACTTGCAGAAGAGGAAAAAGGAAACAACCTCCAGAAGTTTCCAGGGTAGAGCTTGCCCCAGAAATTGATCTACTGTAGAATACAGAAGGAAAATTCAGGGAACTGGTAGCCTGCAAAGGTACAAGATGGATTTTTTTTTAAGGGAAGGGCTATGAGTTATTAAAAGAAGGGAATAAAATGAAGACATAAGGATGAAATGAAAATGCAATGTATTCATCTGTTGAGGCTACTCTAACAAAGCACCATGGACTGGGTAGCTTTTAAATAACAGAAATTTATTTCTGATTGTTCTCTAGGCTTGGAAGTCCAAGATCAAGGCACTGGCAGATTTGGTGTCTGGTGAGGGTCTGCTTCCCTTTAGACAGCCGTCTTCTCACTGTAATCTCACACGGCTGAAGAAGCAGAGTGAAGGGCCTCTCTCAGGCCTCTTTTATTAAGACACTAATCCAATGCATGAAGGCTCCACCCCATGACCTAATCACCTTCCAAAGGCCTTTTACCTCCTGATACCATCACCTTGAGGGTTAGGATTTCAACATATAAATTTTTGAGGAATGCAAGCATTCAGACCATACCATATGACAATTTTTTTTTTTTTTTTTTTTTTTTTTGACAGAGTGCAGTGTCACGATCATGGCTCACTGCAGCCTCAAACTCCTGGGCTCAAGTGTTCCTCCCTCCTCAGCCTCTCAAGTAGCTGGGACTATAGGCATGAGCCACCACACCCAGTTAATATTTTATTTTATTTTATTTTATTTTATTTTATTTTATTTTATTTTATTCAGAAATGGGGTCTCACTCTGTTGCTCAGGCTGGTCTGGAACTCCTGAACTCAAACAGTCTTCCCACTTCAGCCTCCCAAAATGCTGGAATTGCAGGCATGAGCCATCATGCCTAGCCACAACAAGATTTTTATTAAAGGAAGAATGATGTAATGAAGAAAGATTGCAAGGAAATTCTTATGTCCTGGAATTAAAAACAAAACAAAACAAAACAAAACAAAAAAACAGGCCAGGCACTGTGACTCACACCTGTAATCCCAGTACTTTGGGAGGCCAAGGCTGTCAGATCACGAGGTCAGGAGTTCAAGACCAACCTGGCCAAGAGACCAGACTGGCCAATATGGTGAGACCCCGTCTCTACTAAAAATACAAAAATTAGCCGGGGATGGTGGTGGACATCTGTAATCCCAGCTACTCCAGAGGCTGAGGCAGGAGAATTGCTTGAACCCGGGAGGCAGAGGCTGCAGTGAGCTGAAGATCATGCCACTGCACTCCAGCCTGGGTAACAGAGTGAGACTCCAACTCAAAAACAAAACAAAACACCACAATGTTGGAAGTGTAGCAAAACTGATGCTGTAGTGACAAGGACAAGTTAAATAACTTTCCCAAAATACAGGGGGAAAAAAGGACAATGAATGATAAAGATAAGATAATAGAAATGAAGGCTAAAGAGCGAAAACCAGAGGACGTTTCTTAAGAACTCAGAATCAGTGGAAAGACACGCTCACCAAGGGTATGAGAGGAGAGTGATTCTCCACTGGAGGGTGGAGATAAGAGTGTGTGATAACAGCCTGAGTGGGCACATGATGAGAATGGCCCCGGATGGGCTGGTGTGCTTTTGAATTGCAGTAATTAGTGTCTGCTAATTGGGCTGTATTGTGTGCTTCAGTTGAGTTAGGAAAAAAATAAGTCAGAATCACTGTAAAATAGAAGTCTGACATAAGAAAATGAATGCATATGAATGAATGAGTGAAGTTTAACTACATCAAGAGTACTAATACATGTTCCAGATGAAATAAATCTCAGGACTTCGAAACCAGACTGGGCAACATAGTGAGACCTCATCTCTACAAATATTAAAGAAAATTAGCCAGGTGTGGTGGCATACGCTTATAGTTCCAGCTACTCCAGAGGCTGAGGTGGGAGGATTGCTTAAGCCCTGGAGTTCGAGGTTGCAGTGAGCTATGAACATGCCACTGCACTCCACCTAAGGTGATAGAGTGAGACCCTGTCTCAAAAAAAAAAAAACCAGAAAAACATACACCTAGACATATTTAAACAAAATATTTGAACCACAGAATTAAGAAAAAAAAAAAGCCAGCATATTTTCTCATTATAAAAAGAAAAATCCTGGCCGGGCGCAGTGGCTCAAGCCTGTAATCCCAGCACTTTGGGAGGCTGAGGTGGGTGGATCACGAGGTCAGGAGATCGAGACCATCCTGGCTAACACGGTGAAACCCCGTCTCTACTAAGAAATACAAAAAACTAGCCGGGAGAGGTGGCGGGCGCCTGTAGTCCCAGCTACTCGGGAGGCGGAGGCAGGAGAAGGGCGTGAACCCGGGAGGCAGAGCTTGCAGTGAGCCAAGATCCAGCCACTGCACTCCAGTCTGGGCGACGGAGTAAGACTCCGCCTCAAAAAAAAAAAAAAAAGAAAAGAAAAATCCCAAAACAAACAGAAAAATTAATATTGTCACAAGCTTCTGTTTTTGTGTCACATAAAATACTGAACATAATGAAACAATGTTTACAGAGTGCTGAGAAATGAGGTTGAAATAATACTCAGCCACATTTTCATTCAGGAAAAGGCAATATAAAGACTCCTCCAATTCAAAAGCACTTGGAAAGATGCCACCTCTGTACTCTTCTTTAAAAATTACGTGAGATGGACTCTAACAAACTTATAAACTGGCAAGTCATGGTGATGAGTACTTATCAACTAAAATTGAGATAGTTTTAAGACAAAAATTAACTGAGCATGGTGACGTGCATCTGTAGTCCCAGCTACTCGGGAGACTGAGGTGGCAGGATCGACTGAGCCAGGGAGTGGGAGGTTGCAGTGAGCCAAGATCATGCCACTGACTCCAGCTCAGATGACAGAATTAGACTCTGTCTCAAAAAAAAAAAAGGAGATAGTTTTAATCAGTGGCACAGCAGATTCCTATTCTCTATACAACAAAATCAATTTCAGAAAAAAAATCATTAAGTAAAACAACATTAATAATAGTTTATCTTTCAGAAAAGAAATGCAAAAAGTGAAATATTTTATTAAACTTTGTTCCAGTAAAAATTATTACATTACAAAAAAGGAAAATATGGATTAATGCTTTTTAATTACAATGATGTATTTTTGTTTTTGTTCTCATAAAAGGAAAATCTTGTAACTTTGTGCCTACATACTGGTTGGCCACAGTAATGAATATAGCATTACAGTTTGATAATAATTACAAAAGACCAACATGTTGAAAACAAGAATAAATTCCAATTGTAAAGATTTCATTCAAATTCAGTGCAATATTTCATGTGTAAATGAAAATTTGTAATCAAATTTTTGCCTGTCACATACATTCACTTTGTAGTCTGCATTGTTTCACTGTTTCATATTATAAATATCAAAAGTCCAAAAGGTCACAAAGAAGGACAGAACTAAAGTTAACTCATATTCTGATTTTTTTTTCTTTGTGATCACTATTATTTCAAATCTACTCTTTAAACACAGGCATTTGTAGTACACTAGGGCTGAAATCACAGCTAGGCCCGCAAAGTGAGCTGGAACCATCTGGTCCATTATAAAGTTACTCTAAAAGGAGCCTGCCTTGCTGAGTCCCATGTGTTGGAAACTGAATGAATAACTGGAAATTCTTGTAATTTACTTCCATGTAGAACACTGGGTTTGCTGAAGGATAAGTAACAAAATATGCTAAGTTGAAGTTTACATGCACATTATTAAAACTCAGTAACCTCAGCAATTGTTCAGATTTAGGCCGAATATTTTTTTCAGGGAGGAATATTTTGTCACTGACTTTGTTTACATTTGCTAGCACACGGTGATAAGGACAGCCCAACTTTCAGTTGATTTTATTACTGCTCCCACTGCCCTGTGCTCGGTCTACCACTGGCTTTAATAATTCTGGTAAGCCAGACACCAGACACAGTGGCTCATACCTATAATCCCAGCACTTTGGGAGGCCGAGGCAGATGGATGACTTGAGGTCAGGAGTTCATGACCAGCCTGGCCAACATGGTGAAACCCCGTCTCTAAAAATACAAAAATTAGCCAAGTGTGGTGGTGCATGCCTGTAATCCCAGCTACTTGGGAGGCGGAGGCAGGAGAATGGCTTGAACCTGGAGGGTGGAGGTTGCATTGAGCTGAGATTGCACCTCTGCACTCTAGCCTGGGAGAATGAGTGAGACTCTGTCTCTAATAATAATAATAATAATAATAATAATAATAATAATTCTGGTAAATCTGGCTGGAAAACTGAATGCCAGATCCTGGGTCTTTTTCTAATTTTTCTCCAAAGAAAGGACTGTGGTTTAATCATTTAGGGTTATGCTCCCACTGTATGTAAAGGAAAGTCATTGCAAAGGCTGAAGCGAGTGAGGGAAATCCTTTTCTTGTGTAATAGACAGCCCAGGGTTGGCAGAGCAGCTGCTCATTGCCAGCAGTGATGTACACTTTCCCTGGCTTTTGGTTCCAACACGCTTCGCTTCCGTCTTTCTTCCTTAAGCTTGTGAAACAGCTGCTGAACCTCAATGTGTCATGTGGACTTTCCACTCAGGAAGAAGCAGAAAAAGCAAAAGCAAAATATTCACCAAGCTAAATCTGTCCCTTTCTATGAGGAAAACAATAGCTTTCCTAGAAGTCTCATCTACCAGGTTTTTCCTGAAATCTCATTGACCATACAGGCCATCTCTGCATGCAAGAGAGTGAGACATACAGCCTTTTTATTTCAGCTGGATTCGTTGCCACCCCAAATAAAATTAGGGTTCTTTTGGTGAGAAGGAATGGATAGCGTTTAGATAAACTGCCTGGAAACTAAATGCTAGCTATTGAATTCTTTCGGTTTTGAAAAGGTACAGAAATAAACTTGGGGTATACTTGAATTTCCCATCAGGAGAAACTTGTGGTGGGGAATCACTATAATTTTAAACAGTTTCAGTGCTACAGCATGAGAAAGATCCATTAAGAAAGTTGCTTAACTGTGGAGCAATAGAGACCACAATTTCTTTGGGCCAAAATCATTTGATGTTTCTACTTTTTGTATTTTAAAATTTTTTTCACTTATGTCGCCTTTCTTTTTTGTGACCAAGAAAGGTTAAAATATATTATCATATTCAATCACCATGAATATGTATCATAAGGTCTAGAGACTATTAAAAACAGATGCAGGCTACTCCAAAGGCAAATATTGACCCTTCTTTTTCCACCTAGTCATCTTTCAAGTTCCTGAACCTGCCTAAAGTAGAAAGCAGCAGTGGCCCCAGTAGCAATATTAACTATTTACCATTTACTTAGGTCATTAGCCCCACCTGCACAGCAACTCCTGAAAGGAAGGGCATGATGGAAGCAATGGTCGTTCCTTGGGTGTTTTTAATGCCAAGGCTCCCTAACACTGAGTTCTCACGTTCATCTAATCCAGCTACTTCCTTGTTGTAGCACACCCATGTTTTCTTAGTTTGCCCTCATTGAGGTGAATAACATATTTGTTGGTGAAAAGTTTCAAGATCAGATACCTGTTTTCTTTTCTTTCTTTCTTTTTTTTTTTTTTTTTTTGAGATGGAGTTTTCGCTTTTGTTGCCCAGGCTGGAGTACAATGGCACGATCTCGGCTCACTGCAACCTCCGCCTCCTGGGTTCAAGTGATTCTCCTGCCTCAGCCTCCTGGGTAGCTGGGACTACAGGCGCCAGCCACCACACCTGGCTAATTTTTGTATTTTCAGTAGAGACATGGTTTCACTGTCTTGGCCAGGCTGGTCTTGAACTCCTGACCTCATGATCCACCCGCCTCGGTCTCCCAAAGTGCTGGGATTACAGGTGTGAGCCACCACACCTGGCCATACCTGTTTTCTTATTGTCTCCCACCTCAGAAAATAGTGTGGTCTGAAGGAAGGGCTCAGGAAAGGGGCTCCTGTCTAGGGAGGGTACAGTCTGAGGCTGACAGGCTCCACTGCCTAGCTGAAGAAACTGCCACTTGTTGGAGACAAATCCATGCAATTCATAGTCTCTCTAAAAAAAAAAACACGTCTCAAAAACTCTGGCTGGACACAGTGGCACATGTCCCAGCTACTCAGGAGGCTGAGGTGGGAGAACCACTTGAGTCCAAGAGTTTGAGTCCAGCCTGGGCAATATAGTGAGATCCCATCTCAAAAAAAAAAAAGTCTGGGCTGGGCGCGATGGCTCACGCCTGTAATCCCGGCACTTTGGGAGGCCGAGGCAGGCGGATCACGAGGTCAAGAGATCGAGACCATGCTGGCCAATATGGTGAAACCCCGTCTCTATTAAAAATATAAAAATTAGCTGGATGTGGTTGCAGGCACCTGTAGTCCCGGCTACTTGGGAGGCTGAGGCAGGAGAATCGCTTGAACCCGGGAGGCGGAAGTTGCAGTGAGCCAAGATCATGCCATTGCACTCCAGCCTGGGCAACAGAGTGAGACGCTGTCTAAACAAACAAAAAACAAAAGTCTGGGCCAGGGCCTTTCATTTTGCTTTTACAAGGGATTTCATGCTAGATAGACAGAGATATAATCGATGTAGATATAGATGTGGCTACAAATAGAAATATATATACATATACATACAGAAAGAGATATACATATATTAACAGAGATAGGTAAAGATAGATACATATAGATAGGTATAGATACATGGGGACTAAGTTTCCCAAGAGAAGAGCTGCAAACCACTTTGAACACCTAGGCCTCCATTGCAGCTGACCATCACAAAGTTTGTGCATACCACATATCACGGCCATCTTCACAACTGTATTCTCAAACACCCCTATCACCATATTCTTCCCAGACTAAACACCAACAGTGATAAATTATGGTGCTTCATTAGGCAATATGTCATTACACAGTGAAATACCACTGGGACATTTAAAAGAATGAGGTAGGGCCAGGTACTGTGGCTCACACCTGTAATCCTAGCACTTTGGGAGGCTGAGGCAGGCGGATCACTTGAGGTCAGGAGTTCAAGGCCAGGCTGGCCAACATGGTGAAACCCTGCCTCTACTAAAAATACAAAAAGTGGCTGGGAGTGGTGGTGTGCACCTGTAATCCCAGCTACTCAGGAGGCTGAGGCAGAAGAATAGCTTGAACCTGAGAGGCAGAGGTTGCAGTGAGCCAAGATTGCACCACTGCACTCCAGCCTGCACCACAGAGTGAGACTCAAAAAAAAAGAAAGACTGACACAGGTATGGGGGATGTATTGTGAAGTGAACAAAGGAAGTTTCAAAGCTGTGAATAGAAAATTATATGTGGTGTTTTTTGAAGGGTGGCAGGGGCTGGAGAGAATAGTGTGGAAGAGACGTGATTAGACTATGGATTTAAAAAAAAAATTCTAAGGGAACATATACCAAAATGCCATTTTTTTTTTTTTTTTGGTTGGGGAGAAGATCACTTTCCTACATTATATGCTTCTCTAATGCTTTATACTTTTATACAAAAATATATAACCTTTGAAATCAGGAAAATACATTGATTCATATCTTATGTGCAACATGTTTTTAAAATTCACTTTCGGCCGGCCACCTGTATCCCAATACTTTGGGAGACTGAGGCAGGCGGATCACCTGAGGTCAGGAGTTCAAGACCAGCCTGGCCAACATAGTGAAACCCCATCTCTACTAAAAATACAAATAAATCCATCTCAGATAAATAAACAAACAAATAAATAAGTAAATAAATAAAATTCACTTTCTTACAAGATCTGGCCTTGGCTTTCCTACTCATTCTTGCTTCATCCCACTCCCAGACTTTCAGCTTCAATGAGCCTCCCTCCTGCCATGTTCATTTCCTCACCTCTACTCCTGTTATTCCTTCTGCCCAGAACACCCTCCCCTGAGCCTTTCATTATTACAAATTCTACCCAAATGCCCTTCAAGGAATCCAAGAGTCTCCTTGAAACTCTTCTTCCAAATCAAGTGCGGTGGCTCACACCTGTAATCCCAGCACTTTGGGAGGCTGAGGTGGGACGATTGCTGGAGACCAGGAGTTTAAGGCCAGCCTGGGCAACATAGTGAGACCTTATCTCTATTTTTTAAAATAGAAAATATGTATAAAAACTTTTCCTTCAGCTCTCATTCCACTCCGACCACTTCTTTTCTCAATTTGTATAATTCCTTTCAAATTTTAGTGTGTATAGGAATCCCCTGGAGAGATTGTTAATGCTCCTGTTTCCCCACCCCCAGAGCTTCTGATTCAATGGGATGGTGTAGGGCCCCATCATTTGCGTTTCAAACAATATTCCCAAATGATGTTGATGCTGCATGCAGCTTGTGCATCACACTTCTAGAGACACTGGTCCAGAACTCAATAATTTAGAACGTATATTCTGTTGCTTTGTTCATTTTATGAAACACATATCTCTTTCATTATACTGTCAGCTCCTTGAGGGCAGGAATCTTGTTTCACACTCCTCTATCCTCTGCAGTACAAGAGTGCCAAGACATGTTCATAGGATATGTGTTAATTGAGGCTGGAGGTTTGCATTGTCTCCATAATTTAGATGGGGTAAAGCTTATGTGTTTGCAGCAGTCTCTTCCAGTAGTACCAGCTCTGGAAAATTTCCTGGCACTGGCTCTGAACTTGAATGCATCTGGAACCCATGAGGTATGACCATGTGGCTTTGTGTTCACCTGGCTTGGGAGGACAATTCTCTATGGGCCTCAGATTTTCTGAAAACACAATTTTATAATAAGACTTTTTTTCTTTGGTCTCCAGACTGTCCCTAAATTGGTGCAATCCTGAGACTGAGTGATGCAACTTGATTATAAGACAGCAGTCTGGGTCTAGGTGGCCATACTAAGTGTAAAATACAAGTATGCCATCAATTTCTAGCTTCTTTTTTTTTTTTTTTTTTTTGAGACAGGGTCTCACCCCGTTGCCCAGACTGGAGTGCAGTGGTGCAATCACAGTACACTGCAGCCTCGACCTTCTGGGCTCAAACAATCCTCCCGCTTCAGCCTCCCAAGTAGCTGAGGCTACAGGTGTGCACCATCACATCTAGATAATTTTTAAGTTTTTGGTAGAAATGGGGTCTTACTATGTTGCCCAGGTTCGTCTCAAACTTGCAGGCTTATAGCATTAGATTTTTAAAAGGAGCGATAGGATACATGGCCTCAGTCAGCCCACTGTATGAATGCCAGATCCCATTCAGTGTGAGTCATGGTACATTCAGCTGGCTGTGTATGGCCTGATGGCCTTCTCTCCAGGGCAGCCGAAGGCAACAGAATACACACCCAATCCATGCTGTTACTCTGCTTCTACTGAAGCCCACCCTTCCATCTCCAAACAGTAGAGAAAGTCCCCAGTTTTCTTGGGGATCATAAATAATTGGAACAATTCCACCCACCTATCTCTGTGCTGGCAAGTCTGGAGTGCTGAGACACTCTAATTCTTCAACTTCTTCTTTGGATAGACCCTCTGTTCTCTTTCCCACTGGGTCTTGAGAAGACAGGAGGCATCGCTAAAGCTTGTGTGTGTTTACTTGTGCCTTGTGAGTCTGTTATTGTATAAAGATGCTCTCAAAAGGGGAATAAGAATATGCTTCTAGTTCTAACCATAAAACTAGAAAATTAGTCTTTAATCCCATAGGAAAAGGACCTGGCTTTTTACGCTGATCTGAGAAAATATGGAATATAGGTAGTTCCCAAATATACTAGTCATAGGAACCTCTCAGGGAACAAACTTTGGTTGATAAATTGCAAACAGGCGGCTGAGCGCGGTGGCTCACACCTGTAATCCCAAAACTTTGGGAGGCCGAGGCGGGCAGATCATGAGGTCAGGAGATTGAGGCCATTCTGGCTAACACGGTGAAACCCCATCTCTACTAACAATAATTTTTTAAAATATCCGGGCGTGGTGGCACGTGCCTGTAGTCCCAGCTACCCAGGAGGCTGAGGCAGGAGAATCACTTGAGTGACAGAGCGAGACTCCATCTCAAAAAAAAAAAAAATTGCAAACAGGCATGGAGGAACAGGGTACAGTATTTTGAATCACTATACACAATGCAACAAAGATTTATTAAGCACTCAGGTCACAAACATTGTACTGGACACTGAGGACAGGATGAGACAACAAAAACAGGCATAATTATTGCTTATGGAGCATGTGGTTATTCTCATGAAGCTTACAGTTTCACAGCAAGGTAATTATTAATATACAAGCATTCTGATAAGTTTAAGTGTTTAATTATCGTAAATGCTGTGAAGAGCATATGGTGCTATAATTGCATGATACAGACATTGTCAACCTAGAAGGGGCACTAAAGGACAACTTTCCTGAAGTGCTGACTACTGAGCTGAGAGCTGAAGGATGAGTGGAAACTACTAGGGTAAAGAGTGTTCTAGACAGAATGACATGCAAAGGCCCTGTGGCAGGAATGAGCATGAATTGCTCATAGCATTGAAGAAGGCTGCAGTGACTGAAGCAGACGGCTAGGGGGAGCATGGTACAAGCTGTTGCTAGAGAGGAAGGAAGGACCAGACCACGTCTGGGTCTCTTAAATCATAGTAAGAATTCTTATGAGCAATAGGAAGCTACTGAAAGGCTTAAGCAGTTTTCTGTTTTGAAAGAGTTACGCCGGCTGTTGGCTGTTGTAGAGTTAATGGATTGGAAGGGCCAATGGTGCTGCTAGGAGGTGACTGCAGGACAAGTGCAGTCACCCAGAGGAGAGAAGATGGAAGCTTGGTCTAGGGTTGGGAGAAGGGAAATGAAGAGAGGTAGACAGCGCTGCACAGAAGAGTTCCCCGTATGTGATGCAAGCTTCTAGGACAGCTAAGCATTTGAAGCCTTTGTTATAAAGCTAACTGATTATGGAACAGTAGTTTGAATTTAGGTGGCCATATTAGGTTTGTAAGCATGTGATTGACTTTTAGCTTCATTTTAAAAGCAATAATGGGACAGGCAGTTTTTCCAGAGAAGTGGAGTCCTGGAGAGTGAGTAGAAGAAGCCCGCTCAAGGAGAAATTCCTCAGGAGTGCCATTCTGCTTTATCACCACTGAGTGCTGCTGTTTCCAATGACAAGTTCCCAAGAAACCAAAGGGCCCAGTAAGGTAAGAGCAACCGGGGGGGGAAACCATCTTAGAGTTTTTAAAAGTGGGGAAGACAAAGATGTTTTCTAATTTTGGAAACCTGAGTTCTAAGCTGCAAGGGTCCAAATCAAATTTTTGGAAAGGTCATTTTGTAGTATGGTAACTTCTTGCTTTACTGTCAGCATCTCTAAAGACAGTCCCCAGTAATGAAAGGGCCAAAAGAGGCTTTTTTTAGAACCATTAGTGTACCCCCTCCTGTACAGTCCCATTAGCGGGCCTTATTAAACCAACCCAGACAAAGAGCAAAGATGCCCTAGTTAATGGAGAGTCTCCGATAATTACTCTGCTCAGCCGCTTCTTTTAGGGTCTGAATGGTCTTTAAATAATGTTTCTCTTGCTGTGGTCGCAGACAATGACCTAGCAGTCTGCTTTAAGCGGTGCCAATCCCATTAGCCAAAGAATAGCAAAGCTCTGTGTGTGTCTGCGTGCCAAGGAGCGAGTGTGTGTATGTGTGTGTGTGTCTGTGTGCATATGTGTGTGTGGTGAGGAGCTGAGCTTATGGCAGGGATCAGGCTTAATGTTGCTTTCTTCTTCTTTTCCTCCCTTTCTCTACACACTCATCCCTCCCAGGAACCAGACATACCACTGTGTCTATTGGGTCATCTGCCTGTTGAGTGACGACCTGTTGTTATTGAAAATGGAAACAGACTCCCTTAAATGCTTGCGGACAATGTTTCTCATTCCTACTTACTAAGCACTTCTCTGTAGGATGTGATTCTAAACATGCCCCTGTCCTCTAAGAAATTCACGTCCCAGAACCACAATAATGCAAACAATGTAAAGTCACCCCAGTAAATGTGTGCCACTCAGGTTGGAAAATGTTTTAAAAGCTTCATAAATGTGGAAGAAAAAGATTGAGGGTACAAAAGTTATAGGAAAGAATGCCAAGATCTTTGGAATATTCTCCTCTGTGGCTCTCTCTCCTGATGCCTTGCAACTCTTTTTTCTGATAATAAGAATACTTACTTATATTTAAATAGGAAGGATCAAGTGCTTCAACATGAAAATGTGCATAAGTTCAATCATGAACTCTTTCGTAATAAAAATGTACAAAACAACATTCAGAAACACTGCCATACATGGAACCTGGTTGCAACCTGCTCTTGCCCACCATTGTCTGGAGGACTTTTTCAGAGGCTCTAGAATGGTCTGATTCAACAGTTTTTGAATCAACTGAGTGTGAAAACAGGCTAGCATAAGTAGGTAGGGTGACTCCACTCACACAAATACATGGGAGTGAGTTATTTGCAGCTCATTAAGTATCACAAGGCCTCTCCCCACCACATACCCACCCATCACCCACATCATATGCCTCCTAGGAAGAATAATTATACTGAAGCCAACAGCATAAAAGAGCCATTTTCTGGTTCTGGGTTCTAGGAAGACATCCTAGACAAAGAAATAGTTTACTTGGGAAAACTAAAAAGAAGCTCCACTTACTTCTTACTTTCTGTAACTTTGATCTGCATGTGTTGTTGTTGTTGTTGTTGTTGTTGTTGTTGTTGTTGTTGAGATGGGGTCTCACTCTGTCACCCAGGCTGGAGTGCAGTGGTGCATAAACACAGCTCACTGCAGCCTCGAACTCCTGGGCTCAAGGGATCTTCCCACTTCAGCCTCCCCAGTAGCTGGGACCATAGGCACATTCCACCATGTCTGGCTCATGTTTTCAATTTTGTAGAGATGGGGTCTCACCATGTTGCCCAGGCCAGTCTCAAACTTTTGGGCTCAAGCAGTCCTCCCACCTCGGCCTCCCAAAGTGCTGGGATTACAGGCGTGAGCCCCTACGCCCAGCCTCATTTTTCAAAATTTCATTTTTACTTTAGATTCAGGGAGTGCATGCACTTGTTTGTTACATGGGTAGATTGCATACTGGTGGGGATTGGGCTTCTAGAGTACCCATTACCCGAGTAGTGAACACTGTACTAGAAAGGTAATTTTTCAACCCTCCCCCCTTTTGGTGCCCCCAGTGTCTATTATTTCCATCTTTATGCCCATGTGTACCCATTATTTAGCTTCCAGTTAAAAGAGAACATGAGAACATGAAGTATTTGGTTTTCTGTTTCTGAGTTAGTTCACTTAGGATAATGGCCTCCAGCTCTATCCATGTTACTGCAAAGGAAATGATTTCATTCTTTTTTATGGCTGTGTGCCTTTCATTTAAAATTAAATTTTGAACAGATCCTGTGAACAGCTTATGTGTGGGGCTCCTTCTGTATTACTTTTTCTTTCTTTTAGGGACAGGATCTCACTCTGTTACCCAGGCTGGTCTCAAGCTCCTGGGCTCAAGCTGTCCTCCCACCTCAGCCTCTTGAGTATCTAGGACTACAGACGCATGTCACCACACTCAGCTTCCTTCTGTATAATTTAATTTAAATTTTTGATGTTATTTATTGTTAAATGCATAAACTTACAAACAATTATTTGAGAGAGATTAGTTTCTTGTACATAGACCATTAGCAACCTATCTGTTGGGTAACAACTATTTGCATGATAATGAATTAAAATGTGTGAAATAAGGCAACAGCCAGCAGGAACTGAAGAACTCAGTGTTTTGGGTGTCAGGTTGTTTTGTATCAGTGATTCCAATTCTGGTGAAAAGGAATGAATGGTATAAAAGCTCATTTGGGCCGGGCGCAGTGGCTCACGCCTGTAATCCCAGCACTTTGGGAGGCCAAGGTGGGCAGATCACCTGAGGCTGGGAGTTCGAGACCAGCCTGACCAACATGGAGAAACCCTGTCTCTACTAAAAATACAAAATTAGCCTGGTGTGGTGGCACGTGCCTGTAACCCCAGCCACTTGGGAGGCTGAGGCAGGAGAATCACTTGAGCCCGGGAGGCTGAGGTTGCAGTGAGCCGAGATAGCACCTAGAAGGTAGCAACCTGGAGGCCCCTCCTTCTAGATCAGATACATGGGGCTTCACAATTCCCTGCCCCAAAAGTTCAGAGTCTGCCTCTAGGGCTGCATGGGCCTTTTTCCTGGGTCTGTCATCCTGGGGGCTGACCCAGCTGTCAGTATGTTATCATAGGCCTGAGGAGTGACTTCCTCTGGGGAAGCAGTCAGTGAAGTCAGGACATGGCAGCTGAGGTATCTGCATACACATGTGGGTCCTTGTGGTGCAGGACAGGGCCTAGGCTGGGAAACTGAGGGCACCCATTTGTTTTCTTCCCCCAATCCTTGTAACTATCAGGGGTGTGCCTGCCATTAAGGATCTGTTCTGGTGAGGTGAAACTTGGCTCTTTGAATTTTTCCTGGCAGTTTAGTTTTGAGCACACATCAAAGTTTTGTTATACTCTGGCTGCCAGGGCAGTTCAACTTGGTTTTTTTGTTTGTTTTGTTTTTCCTTTTTTATTTTTTTGTGGAGAATGGGGTCTCACGATGTTTCCCAGGTAGATCTCAAACTCTGGGGCTCAAGCTATCCTTCTGCCTCTGCCACCCTAAGTGCTGGGATTACAGGTGTGAGCCACCACGCCTGGATACCAGGGAAGTTCAACCCAAAGATTCACTCTTGGTAGGACATTTTGTAAGAAGGGAAAATAGGTCATCATTTCTGATTAAAATTCAGTACATCCTTTTTCATTATTTTTATTTTTTGCACTACTCTGCAATATGATATCTCCATTTTGCTGCATGAAATAACAGGTTATTTATCAGAGGCCAGATATCACTAAGCACTGTTATAAACTCTCAATATGGGCTGGGTGCGGTGGCTCACGCCTGTAGTCCCAGCACTTTGGGAGGCTGAGGTGGGCAGATCACTTGAGGTCATGAGTTCAAGAACAGCCTGGCCAACATGGTGAAACTCCATCTCTACTAAAAATACAAAAAATTAGCCGGGTGTGGTGGTGGGTGCCTGTAATCCCAGCTACTCAGGAGGCTGAGGCAGGAGAATCACTTAAACCTGGGAGGTTGCAGTGAGCCGAGATCATGCCACTGCACTCCAACCTTGGTTACAGAACGAGACCTGGTCTCAAAAAAAAAAAAAAAAAACAAAAACAAACAAAAAAAAACTTTCAATGTGAATTAACTCATTTCAACAACACTTTGAGGTAGATAATATTATTACTATTATTATGTCATCATCATCCCCATTTTACCTATGGATAAACTGAGGCACAGAGAAGTAAAGTAGTTTGTGCAATGCCTGAAAACTAAAAAGTGGTAGAGCCAAGATTCTAACCACAGTGCAATGCTACTTCTATTCAATCTTCTCTGCTTTTCTACCTTTACTTATCCTTCAGGTCAAGCTCAAGCCCTCCCTCTTTATAGAAGCCTATCTAAGCAGATCTATCTGATTTTCTGGACTTCTGGACTTTTCTTTGCCTTCATCCCTCCCTGGATGTTTACTGTTTGGGACTGCTGGAAATCTTTCCAAATTTGTATCTATTAGCTCCACCATCTAAAGTGAAAGGCCTCAGAGTATACGTTCCAGGTTGAAAAAAATGTTTAGGTGAAAGGTGACTAGATTGACAGTTGAGTAGGCAGATGACTGGTTTCCCATCACAACTATGGTAGACTCTGTGATGTACTGCCCAGATCCCCCATCAAAAAAGGACTTGTTGCTCCAGCTTTGGGGAGTGCTGTCAGCAGATTACCATCAGTGGCCATTTTTCTTAGGGACTGTCTCAACTTCATAGTGCCACCATGCCCTAGAGTGGCCCATATCCAATGACTAAGGGATGTGGGAATATAAAATCCTGGCCATCTGGGTCAGTGGTGTGCTGGAGCCAGCTTCTACTGATTCTTAAGGCTTGAATATGTACATTTACAATTCTGTGTTCTGTGATGATACATCCAGAACTTGAAATTAGGCATGGTAGGGATTTTTATATTGTGAAAATTGGCAAACTCTGAAAAATCAGAACTTTTACTTTTTCAGTCAGTTTACCAGTACACCACTGTTCTTGGTTCCACATAAACTATGCTGAAGCCACATCAAGATTGAGACAGTTTTTCTTTTGGAATATTTTAATTTTCTGGACGATTCTCTTGTAGTCACCCAACGGCTTCTTCCTGCCCACTGCACAGATAAAATCAACATACTAAGACTGTGGCATTGCAGTAGAGAAAGAGTTTAATTGACATGAGGCTGGCTCGTGCAGAGGAACTGGAGTTATCACTCAAATCAATCTCCCCAAAGGCTGGAAGACTAAGGTTTTTATGGACAATCTTGTGGGCAGGAGGCTAGGGAATGGGTGCTGCTGATTGGTTGGGGATGAAATCATCAAGGAGTGGAAAAAGGTCCTGGTGCACTCAGTGCGCCTTTGGGTGGGGCCATATGACCAATTGAGTTATGAGTCACAAATCCAGGTGAGGTCAGTCTGAAACAACTACAAACCCAGTATTCGTTTCTACAATAGTGATGTTATCTATAGGAGCAAGTGGGGAAGTCACAAATCTTGTGGCCTCCTGGCCACATGACTCCTGGCAGTAAAGGATTATAGAAACTACTTCTACATTTTATCAGAGTTCAAGCCCCTTCCATAATCCTATTCTGTGGCCTTTCATTAGTCTTACAAAGGTGGGTTTCTGTCCCTGAGCAAGGAGGGGGCATTTTAAAGAGGGACTATTATCATGCTTGCTTTCAAGTTAAACTATAAACAAAATCCCTCCCAAGGTTATCTTGGTCTATGGCCGGAAATGACCAAAGATATTTTGAAGGTCAGAAGCAGAATGGAGTCAACTATGTCAAATTTCTTTTACTGTCATAATTGAAACCACAAAAGCGGTTTCACTCATCTATAAACTGTTAATGGAGGCCTCTGGATAGTACTGACCATTATACAAGCCACCAAGAATCAATGAACCCCATACCTAGAGGACAGTGAATTCCTGTAGTAAATGCTTGTTTTTTCTTTTTGTTTCGTTTTGTTTTCGAGGAGTCTCACTCTGTTGCCAGGCTGGAGTGCGGTGGCATAATCTCAGCTCACTGCAACCTCTGCCTCCCAGGTTTAAGTGATTCTTCTGCCTCAGCCTCCTGAGTAGCTAGGACTATAGGCCTGTGCCACCACGCCCAGCTAATTTTTACATTTTTAGTAGAGATGGGGTTTCACCATGTTGGTCAGGATGGTCTCCATCTCTTGACCTGTGATCCGTCCACTTCAGTCTCCCAAATGCTGGGATTACAGGCATGAGCCGCTGCACGCAGCCAGTAAATGCTTGTTGAATGACCACATTCAAATTGCTCTATTAATGTCTTCTGTAAATTCTATCACTTATTCTTGATTAAACTTACTTAGTTTAAAAAGCCTTGGTAGTCGGTGGTGGGGTGGGAAATCATTGAATAGCTAGCTTTGCTAATGGCTTTTCGCTTTTTTTCTGTTAACTTATTTGTAGAAGTGATAGTCAAAAGAGTTAAAGACATATATGGCCAGTAATCAAAGAGAATCCTAGGCCAGGCACAGTGGCTCACACCTGTAATCCCACCACTTTGGGAGGCTGAGGCAGGTGGATCCCCTGAGGTCAGGAGTTCAAGACCAGCCTGGCCAACACAGTGAAACCCCGTTTCTACTAAAAATACAAAAATGAGCCAGGTGTGGTGGTATGTACCTTTAATCCCAGCTACTTGGGAGGCTGAGACAGGAGAATTGCTTGCAGGAGGCGGAGGTTGCAGTGAGCTGAGATCGCGTCACTGCATCCAGCCTGGGCAACAGAGCGAGACTCCATCTCAAAAAAAAAAAAAAGAATCCTGGCCCTAATAGAGAGCAGGGTCCTAAAGATACCCACCATTTCAGCAAAATAGGGTCAGATATTAATCTTTTGTGTGTCGGATCTTAGGATGTGCGAGGTTCCTTGTAAAGAGACCTTAGGATACTTAGAATGCTTACAGACGGAAGCTAGTTACCAACCCATATGGAACTGGTTCAGTATTTTAACAGCAGGTATGTCCTGGTGGGTGCCTTCCAGCTGAACAGCAGGTTCATTTATACTCTCAAGGAATAACTCTATTTGTGACTTCAATATTTGACATCGCCTATGCTTTTAATTTACCTAAAGAGACAAACAATAAGGCCGGGCGCGGTGGCTCAAGCCTGTAATCCCAGCACTTTGGGAGGCCGAGACGGGAGGATCACGAGGTCAGGAGTTTGAGACCATCCTGGCTAACACGGTGAAACCCCGTCTCTACTAAAAAAATACAAAAAGCTAGCCGGGCGAGGTGGCTGGCGCCTGTAGTCCCAGCTACTCGGGAGGCTGAGGCAGGAGAATGGCGTAAACCCGGGAGGTGGAGCTTGCAGTGAGCTGAGATCCGGCCACTGCACTCCAGCCCGGGTGACAGAGCAAGACTCTGTCTCAAAAAAAAAAAAAAAAAAAAGAGACAAACAACAGTAATTATACCATGCTGATCTTAATAAATATCCAAATCATTTTTACTTGGGCTTATTTTGGGAGATGGGTGAGGTATACTTGGCTTGCAAATTTTAAGCTCTAAATAGCACTAAAAATGTTCTGATTAAGTTTAAAACACTTTTTGATGAGATTTTTGTTTTATTTCTTAGAAGACAGCATTGATTTTTTTGAATCCTGGCTTGAGCATTACTTTAGTAAATGAAGTCTGAAAGGAAAATATCTAATGAAAGTATATAATAATGGTACTTCCTCATATGACGTTTAACATTTTTGGAGCTCATTTACTAGGTACCATAATACTTGTTGAGGAAAATGCAAAGATGAACAAGATAGGGTGTCTGCCTTGCCGGGGATGCTGAAGGGAATATGATGGGGGAAACTTTGTATTTGTCAACCTCAGTAAAGCTGGGAAAAAATCAATTAATTAATTAAAAATGGGGAACCTAAAGTTGGAAAAGAAGCGTTTCCAGGAGTCGGTTAAAAAAAAAAAAAAAAAGGCTTTTTTCTGTTGTTGCCACATCTACTGCAAGAATGAAGACCATTCTCAGCAGCCAGACTGCTGACATTCCAGAAAATGTCGACATCACTCTGAAGGGAAGCACAGTTATTGTGAAGGGCCCCAGAGGAGGCCTGTGGAGGGACTTCAGTCACGTCAATGTAAAACTCAACCTTCTTGGGAAGAAAGAGGCTCCGGGTTGACAAATGGTGGGGCAACAGAAAGGAACTGGCTACCGTTCAGACTATTTATAGTCACACACAGAACATGATCAAGGACGTTACACCGGGCTTCCGTTACAAGGTGAGGTCTGTGTCTGCTCACTTCCCCATTAACGTCGTTATCCAGGAGAATGGGTCTCTTATTGAAATCTGAAATTTCTTTGGTGAAAAATGCATCCCCAGGGTTCGGAGGAGGTCAGGTGTTGCTGGTTTGGTATCTCAAGCCCAGAAAGATGAATTAATCCTTAAAGAAAATGACATTGAGCTTGTTTCAAATTCAGCTGCTTTGATTCAGCAAGTCACAA
Source organism: Rhinopithecus roxellana (assembly GCF_007565055.1). NCBI lineage: Eukaryota > Metazoa > Chordata > Mammalia > Primates > Cercopithecidae > Rhinopithecus > Rhinopithecus roxellana. The sequence continues at coordinate 95,430,788 of NC_044562.1, read as the reverse complement.
GTTAAAAATAAGGATATCAGAAAAATTGTGGATGGTACCTATGTCTCTGAAAAAGGAACAGTTCAGCAGGCTGATGAATAAGATCTAAGAGTTGTCCAGCTACAGAAACAAGATGCTGGAAGACTCCTAAGACCTATTTGTGATATTTAAATGATGCAATAAAAGACCTATTGATTTTGCAAAAAAATAGGTATCTGGACTATAAAATGGGAATAAAGGGGTATGTGGGAGATAAGTCTGGAAAGGTGAAGTGTCAGTCAAGACACTTTCAGTTGTAAATGACAGAAACCAACACAAACTCCCTTGAGATAACATGGGCTTAATTGATAATAGAACTATGGGGTCTAGGAGGTGAGGTTAGCTCCAGACCTGAGGATATCCTGGGACTCAAGCAAGGTCATTAGCTCTTACTCTCCCACCACACCTTCCCACTCCCCTCACACAAAATCTTCATCCCTCCCTTGGTGTTACTCTCCTCTCCCCTGTCACCTTCCTTCCCTTCTTCAGCAGACAGGCATTCTCACATGGTGGGAAAGATGGCCATCAGGGGCCTCCAATTCACATCCTTCCAGTCCTGTAACCCAATAGGCAAGGCTCCTTCCACAGTTTCAGAGATAAAAATTCCAGGGAGGGACTCTGATTGGCTGGGTCACATGCCCACCCTGGCTCAACCGCTGTAGCCAAAAGACTAGGGTACTGTGGCTAGTAGAACTGGCCTAGCATTGATCACATACTTACCCTGTGTCTTACAGGTAGGGGAAGTTCCCAAAGGAAGTAGGAATGCTGAGTGCAGAAAAACAGAGATGTCCCCACATGTAGGAGGGAGCCAATAATGTAGAGAGCCTCAAGGTCAAGCCATGAAGTCTGAACTCCTTCTGGCAATAGGAGGCCGTTAAAAGTACTGGAGGCTGGGTGCGGTGGCTCACGCTTGTAATTCCAGCACTTTGGGAGGCCGAAGGGGTGGGGGGCAGATCACGAGGTCAGGAGTTCGAGACCAGCCTGGCCAACACAGTGAAACCCCACCTCTCCTAAAAATACAAAAAATTAGCTGGGCGTGGTTGTAGGTGCCTGTAATCCCAGTTACTTGGGAGGCTGAAGCAGGAGAATAACTTGAACCCAGGAGGTGGTGGTTGCAGTGAGCTGAGATCATGCCACTGAATGCACTCTAGCCTGGGCAACAAGGCTAGACTACTGTCTAAAAAAAAAAAAAAAAAAAAAGTATTGGAGTAAGAAAGTGGCTGTGGATTAACAATTGGACTAGATAATCTTCTAGGTTTCATTTCATTCTAGGTTTGGGTGCTTTTTTGTTTTTGTGTTTTAAGACAAGATCTCACTCTTGCTCAGGTTGGAGTAAGAAAGTGGCTGGGGATTAACAATTGGACTAGATCATCTTCTAGGTTTCATTTCATTCTAGTTTTTTTTTTTTTTTTTTTTTTTTTTTTGACAAGATCTCACTCTATTGCTCAGGCTGGAGTGCAGTGGTGTGATCATAACTCACTGCAGTGTCCAACTCCTGGGCTCAAGTGATCCTCCTGCATCAGCCTCCTGAGTAGCTGGAATCTTGTGCCACCACACCTGGCTGATTTTTTAATTGTTTAATTTTTTGTAGAGATGGAGTCTCACTATGTTGCTCAGGCTGGTCTCTAATTCCTGGGCTCAAGTGATCCTCCTGCCTCAGTCTCCCAAAGTGTTGGGGTTATAGGTGTGAGCCACTGCCCCAGCAAACCTTAATTACTGAGCTACAGCATGAGGCTCCATTCCATGTTAAAAATCATTCTGATTATTGAAAGAGAGGCCTTCCTGAATGTTAGGGTATAAAGAAGTCAAAAAAATGGTTGCCCTAACGTAAACTATGAACTTTGGGTGGTAATGATGTGACTGTCAGTGCAGGTTCATTGATTGTAGTAAGTGTACCACTGTGGTGCAGGATTGATAGTAGGAAAGGTTGTGGGTTTCAGGAACAAGGCATACATGGGAACTCTGTACTTTCTGCTCAGTTTTTCTGTGAACCCAAAATTGCTCTAAAAAATAGTCTATTAAAAGACAAAAGAAGGCCGGGTGCGGTGGCTCATGCCTGTAATCCCAGCACTTTGGGAGACCAAGGTGGGCAGATCACAAGGTCAACAGATCGAGACCATCCTGGCCAATGTGGTGAAACCCCACCTCTACTAAAAATACAAAAATTAGCTGGGTGTGGTGGTGCATCCCTGTAGTCCCAGCTACTCAGGAGACTGACACAGGAGAATCACTTGAACCCAGGAGGCGGAGGTTGCAGTGAGCCGAGATCATGCCATTGTACTCCAGCCTGGGCAACAGAGCAAGACTCCACCTCAAAAAAAAAAAAAAAAAAAAAAAAGACAGAAGAAGATGGTGGGACTGCTGTTAGCAGATAATCTTTTGAATGGAGATATGAACTTAAATATTTTATATTTAGAGAGGCAAAATGCTCCCAGCTGACATACAGAGGCCCATGAGCCAGTGGCTGCCTAGCTGAGATTATTCTCAGCCCTAAATCTTTCATCCTTTTTCTGGGATTATCCCCTTAATTCTGGTGCTGAGGATCTGTATTTGTGAGAGTGAATAAAATCTGTCATTCTTTTTTTTGTTTGTTTGTTTGTTTGAGATGGAGTCTCACTCTATCTCCAGACTGGAGTGCAGTGGCACGATCTCAGCTCACTGCAGCCTCCACCTCCCAGGTTCAAGTGATTTTCTGCCTCAGCCTCCAAGGAGCTGGGATTACAGGCGTGTGCGATGACACCCAGCTAATTTTTGTATTTTTTATTAGAGCCAGAGTTTTGCCATGTTGGCCAGGCTGGTCTTGAACTCCTGGCCTCAAGTGATCTGCCTGCCTTGGCCTCCCAAAGTGCTGGAATTCCAGGCATGAGCCACTGCACCAGGCCAAAAGCAGCTTTTTAAATGCATTTTATGTCCCAGATTTCATGCTTAATCTATGAAAAACAATGACAAATCACAGACTCCTGACCTCAGACTTCAAGGCTAGCCTGAAATAGTTTTTCTCAAAGGGTGGTCGATGGATCACCTCCATGAGAAGCAGTTGAGGACCTTATAGAAATCATGGAATTCAGGACCCTAATGTAGGTAGACCTTCAGAATAAAAATCTGTGAATATATGACCCAGCAATCTGCGTTTTTTTTTGTTTTGTTTTGTTTTGTTTTGTTTTGTTTTGAGATGGAGACTCACTCTGTCGCCCAGGCTGGAGTGCAATGGCGCGATCTCGGCTCACTGAAACCTCTACCTCCTGGGTTCAAGCAATTCTCCTGCCTCAGCCTCCCGAGTAGCTGGAACTACAGGCACTGGCCACCACATCTGGGTAATTTTTTGTATTTTTTTGTAGAGACAGTGTTTTATCATGTTGGCCAGGCTGATCTTGAACTCCTGACCTCAGGTGATCCAGCCTCCTCAGTCTCCCAAAGTGCTGGGATTAGAGGCATGAGCCACCATGCCCGGCCTAGGAATCTGCATTTTTAACAGCATTCAAGAACTTTGACACTCAAAATGCAGCATCACCTAGAAGATCATGACTGTTGCAGCGGCCCCATCCAAGACTTACTGTATCAGAATCTGCATTTTGACAGAATTCTTACCCATTAAAGTTTGAGAAACACCATCCTAGAAGATTCTGTTCCATGTGAGTTTTGAGAACCACCAGTTCAACGGAAGACTGATCTGTGTAGCACAATGTAATGAGTGCATTTATAAAGGAACACATGAGGTCCTCTAGGAGTGCATAAAAGGAGCAGGTTCCCCTGTCAGGCAAAGTTTCCAGAAGAGGTGTAATGTCACCTGCTGCTATTTTTTTTTTTTTCTTTTTTGAGGCAGCGTCTCGCTCTGTTGCTCAGGCTGGAGGGCACTGGCTCAATATCAGCTCACTGCAACCTGCGCCTCCTGAGTTCAAACGATTCTAGTGCCTCAGCCTCCCAAGTAGCTGGGATTATAGGTCGTGCGCCACCATGCCTGGCTAATTTTCATTTTAGTAGAGACAGGCTTTCACTATGTTGCCCAGGCTGGTCTCCAACTGCTGGCCTCAATCGATCCACCCGCCTTGACCTCCCAAAGTGCTGGGATTACAGGCGTGCACCATCATGCTCTGCTAATTTTTGTATTTTTAGTAAAGATGAGGTTTTATCATGTTGGTCAGTCTGCTCTCGAACCCCTGGCCTCAAGCGATCCACCCGCCTCGACTTCCCTAAGTGCTGGGATTACAGGCTCGAGTCACTGTGCCTGGCCTTTTTGTTTGTTTGTTTGTTTGTTTTTAGAGTGAAAGTTTATTAAATAGCTTTAGAGTAGTAACGAAGGGAAGTAAAAGAAGAAAAGAACACCTGGAAGAAGGCCAAGCAGGTGACTTGAGAGACCAAGTGCCTGTCACCTGCTTCTTAAAGAGCAAGGAGAAATTAGCCAGGCTAAGTAAGAGGATGAGCCAGGATTGAGAACTCTCATGAGAGGGAATCACATGTACAAAGTCCTGAGGCAAAAGAGAATACTGCAAGTTTAGGTAATTAAAACAAAACAACACAAAACAAAAAACTGTACCCCTGGCCAGGTGAGGTGGCTCACACCTGTAATCCCAGCACTTTGGAAGGCAAGGAAGGAGGATTACCTGAGGCTAGGAGTTCAGGATCATCCCGGGCAACACAGCGAGACCTTGCCTTTACAAAAAAAAAGAAGAAAAAAAAAAAAAGAAATTAGCCATGTTGTGGTGATGCGTGCCTGTAGTCCTAGCTACTCAGGAGGCTGAGTTGGGAGGATCCCTTGAACCCAGGAGTTCAGGGCTGCAGTGAGCTATGATCATGTGACTGCACTCTGGCCTGGGCACAGAGTGAGATCCTGTTTCTAGCAAAACAGAAAAAAAAGTACCTCAAATTGCAGGGTTTAAAGAAAGCTTATTTAAACTTCGAACATCAACCAAAGGAAATTTTTTCTTAACTCAATTGTTAAAGATTGGCTTATCAGTCTTCCAGAGGGTGGGAAGAGGAATCAGAGTTTTAGATTTCTATGTTTCATCCCCGACCCCTCTGACTTTTTTTTTTCATTCCTTTGTTCATTCATTTATTCAGATATATATACATTGGGCATGTGCTAGGTGCCTACTAGATGGTGGTGAGTGAAACTGAAATAGTGCCCGCCCCCTGGGAGTTCATAGGTGAGATGGGTGAGCGTGGGAAGACCAATAAAATAGATAGATGTGTACTTATACAGTGAGAAAATGGCTAAGAAGTGTGCTATGATGGAAAACAGACAGGAAACTGCAAGGAAGGTCTGTCCAATCAGACCAACATATCCCCGCAAAGCGACCACAGTCACGGTGGGTGGGGTGTGGGTGGTCTTACTAAACAGTCCTGCCCGCGTGCACACACATGCACACTCTATTTTGCTGGGAATCCGCAAGTGGGGGTGAAGACCTCACCTCAAAACCACCCCTTTTCAACCTGCGTAGGAAAGGACAGTGAAAACGGATTTTCACTGCAGCCCCAAAACCGGAAATGAGAAGCAATCTCCAGGTTCTGATAGTCCCACTTTTGGAAAGAACTTATTTCTTTGAGTAATTAATTCCCTTAGACAAGGGAGATGCTAAAAATCAGCCCGACCCTGACATGTTCTAAGTGACATTTTCCAATCGCAAACACCCATTTTGGCGTTGGGTGGAGCAGTGAGGAGGCTCCGCGACGCACGCCATTGCTTTCACAATGTGTACGAGAGGAACTGTATATAAGAAAGCAAAGAAATAAGAAGGCCTGCTGGGTGCGGTCAGGCCCGGCCGAGCTGCCCGGTCCCTCGGGCAGGAAAGTCACGTCCTCGCAGCCTGGAACCTTGTGTGTCCAGCTCTGGCTGCCCGGGCCGCCGGCGGAAGCATTTCAGAGTGGGACCGCGAGAAGCCGCTTGTAAACAGAGCCGGGCCGGGATGGTCAGCGGCTGGGCTGGCTGTCACCGTGAGGCGGGCGGCGGGCTGCGGGAGCCAAGCCCCCGCCAGCAGCGGACTGCAGGCCCCGCAGGTGAAGGGAGAGAGGCAGCCGGCGCCCGGGTGAGCATCCGTCTGCTTCTGTGCTGCCTGGCTGGCCAGTTTGGGGGATGGGGTGGGGACGACAGCATTGTAAATATCTGAGCAGCTCCCAGGGGTAGCGGTGATTTTGCTGTTTCTTCCATGCCCAGGTTTTTATTTCGTGCTGGAGATTGTACCACATTGCAATGGCTAATGGGTGACGGGAGGTTACATGATGCATTATCTGCTTATTTTTGTGAATCAGGTATATAATAGGAGGAGAAAGTAGTTGAAATAGTACGTGATCTTGTTGAGTGCGTTATTAGTACCCCTGCTATCCCCTCCTGGGGATTATAAAACCAAACCCCAGCAGAGCTTTTAACCTACATCAGGCTGGGGCTTCCAGAAAACGATTGTTCTTTCTGTCGACTCTGTCCGTTTTTAACGTATAGTAAATGACACCACATGACTGATGACAAGCATGGTTTGATCTTGTAGGAAAGAATTGTTAAGCTAAAAAATCAAGATAAGGAAATCTCACACCCATCCCTTGAATAAAAATAAGTTACTACTGAGACATTTATTTGGATGACAAATTGAGACTGGTCTGGATGTACACCTTGCAAAGCAAGACAAATTTGAATTTACCAGGTTAAACTGAGATTGAGCCATGCTGTTGTAAACTTATTTAGAAGTTTATTTCTCTCCTTTTTTCTTCGTTGGAAGGAACCAGAGAGAAACAGCTGGATTTTTTTTCTTTATATTTTAATTTAAGTAATCGTAGTGAGTTGTGATTTGTATTTATAAAGTATTTTATTATAAAATACTACATGTAAATTATAATTGGCATACTTAAAATACAAGGCAGTTTTTGTTTGACTGACTTCAAGAAAATGCCTTCACAAAAGCTAGGCTATATATATATAGTCTCTAAAAATGTCAATTGACATTTGTAATCTTGGTCACATAGTCTTTTAGACAGGAGATGAATATTAGGTTAAATTGCACCTACAATAGATAGATATACATAGAAGAAATGATACTAATTCCTGATGAGTTTCTCTTTACAGTGAATATTTTTACAGTGTCATGGTTTATAGCAAAAACTATAAAGCCAGACTCCTTCAGTTTGAATTCCTGCTTGGTCACTTCCTAGTTGTGTAATCTTGGGCAGTTGACTTAGCTCTTCTGTTTCCTGATCTGTAGAATGGGAATAATAACAGTATTGACCTCATTAGGGTTTTTATTATTGTTATTTTATTTTATTTTATTTTATTTTGAGACAGGGTCTTACTCTGTCACTCAGGCTGGAGTACAGTGGCATCATCATGGCTCACTGCAGTCTTGACTTCCTGGACTCAAGCGATCCTCCCACCTCAGCCTCCCGTGTGGCTGGAACCATAGGCACACGCCACCACAGCTGGCTAATTTTTGTACATTTGATAGAGACAGAGTTTCGCCATGTTGTCCAGGCTGGTCTTGAACTCCTGAGCTCAAGGCTTAGAACAGTACCTGGCATATAGTAATTGCTGTATACAAGTTTGTTAATAAATATATAAAATAAAAATATCCCAGTGTTGAAAATGGAATGGTGATTACCAGGGCCTGGAGAGAGGGAGGCAATGGAGGATTTGTTGTTTAATGCTACGGTCCCCAACCTTTTTGGCACCAGGGACCGGAAGACCATTTTTCCATAGAGGGAGTGGCGTGGGGTTGGGAAGTAGAGGCAGGATAGTTTCGGGATGAAACTGTTCTACCTCAGATCATTAGGCATTAGATCCTCATAAGGAGTGTGCAACCTAGATCCGTCACATGCACAGTTCACAATAAGGTTTGCATGAGAATCTAATGCTGCTGCCCATCTGATAGGAGGCGGAGCTCAGATGGTAATGTGTGGCTGGTCCATTGCTCACCTGCCATGTGGCCCAGTTCCTAACAGGCCGTGGACCAGTACTAGTCTGCTGGCATGGGGGTTGGGGACCCCTGGTTTAATGGGTATAGAGTTTCAGTTTTGCAAAATGAAAAGTTCTGGAAATTGGCTGCGCAACAGTGTGAATGTACTTAACAACACTGAACTGTACACTTAAAAATGGTTAAGATGGGGCTGGGTATGATGGCTCAGCCCTGTAATTCCAGTGCTTTGGGAGGCTGAGGCAAGGGCATTGCTTGAACCCAAGAGTTGGAGGTTAAGTGAGGTATGATTATGCCACTGCACACCAGCCTGGGCAACAGAGCAACGGCATGTCTTTAAAAAGAAAAAATTAATATGGTAAATTTCATATTATATGTATTTTACAACAGTTTAAAACTTTTAAATACCAGTGTTAGCAAACTTATGTTTTCAAAATTTTATTAGCATGCTGCAGTCCCATTCATAGTTAGTTGCCTTTGCCATTATGGAACTGCAGCTTCTGCAGTCATCAGTAAGATTCACTTTTTTAGTAGATTTGTGTGCTTGAGATTTAATTATAAAGAATACAAACAAATGATAAGAAACAACACCTAAGACTCTGTGGCAGGCAGAATTCTAAAAATGCCTCTCTACTAAAATTGGTCTCTATAATCTGTGAAACCTGTGCATATAATAAGATACCACTTTCTTGATTATGTTATGTGGCACAGTTGAATTTAAAATGGTGAGATTTTCCAGGTGGGTCTAATCTAATCACAGGAGCCCATAAAAGTTGAGAGCTTTCTCTGTCTGGGAAATTGGAGAGACTTAAAGCAGGAGGGCTCAACATGCTGTGTTGCGGCTTCGAAGGTGGAGGGGAACTGTTGAGAAGGAATTTGGGCAGCCTTGAGGAGTACTGGAGGCCTAGAGTTGGTGAGGGTGGCCCCAGCAACAACCAGCACAGAAAGAAATGGGGACCTCTGACATAGGCCACAAGGAACTAGATTATGTCAACAATTCCAATAAGCTTATAACTGGATTATTTACCTGAGTTTCTATTAATAGATAAGAACCCAGCCTGGCCACCACCTTGATTTCAGCCTTGTGTGAGAGAATCTGAGCAGAAAACCCAGTCAGGCCCATCCAGGCTTCTGACCTCCAGAACTGTGAGAAAATAAATAGGTGTTGTTTTAAGCTACTTAAGTTTGTAGAAATGTGTTATGCAACCATAGAAAACTAATACAGAAAGAAAAATGGAAACAAAAGCAAAGTATCATTTTTTCCAAATCTCAAATTAACATGAATTTTCAAAAATCCTCCACACCAGTTAGTGTGCAGCGCAGCAGACACTCGCAAATGCTAGGAGGGATGCACAATTGCTGTAACCTTTCCAAACAGCTCATTGCTGAATGTATGAAAAGCCTCAATGATGCTCCTACCTTTTGACCCAGTTAATTCCACTTCTAGGGTCCATCCAAAGGAATTTTTCAGAAATATTTTAAAAGTTAATGTTCAAAGATGCTCAATATAACTTTATTTAGAAAAAAACATGTGTAATAACCTGAATGCCCCAAAACCGGGGAACAAATTACGGTGTCGTCAATAGATACAGTGTTATATAGACACTAAAAAGGATTTTTATTTTTATTTTTATTTTTTTGAGATGGAGTCTCGCTGTGTCGCCCAGGCTGGAGTGCAGTGGCACGATCTCGGCTCACTGCAAGCTCTGCCTCCTGGGTTCACGCCATTCTCCCGCCTCAGCCTCCCGAGTAGCTGGGACTACAAACGCCTGCCACCACACCTGGCTAATTTTTTGTATTTTTAGTAGCGACGGGGTTTCACCATTCACAGGATGGTCTCGATCTCCTGACCTCGTGATCCACCTGCCTCGGCCTCCCAAAGTGCTGGGATTACAGGTGTGAGCCACCACGCCCGGCCAACAGAATTTCTTAATGAAGTTTAAAAGTGTGGAAAGGTGTTTGCTAGTTGTGGAAATGATTGCTAGTTGGGGAAAAATGTGTATCTATAGTAAGCTCTGAACTATGTTTAAAAACCCAAAATCTATGTAAGGGCTGAAAGGGCCAGAACAGGGCAGTGCTTTTTTTCCAGTGGAGGGTGAATAGGCATTGTTTATTTTGCCCTTTATTCTCTTCCATATTTTCAAAATGACAAGCAATGAACATGTAGTACTTATTTATAATCACAGAACTCAATAAACATTATTTTAAAAGCTGTTAAGTCTCTACATTGTGGGGAATACAATGACTATAAAACATTATACAGTCAAATACTGGAGATAATAAAATCCATAAATAAGTATGTGGCAGAAAGTGATTTTTTAAAGAAAACAAGATATAGAAAACATTATTATTGAAAAGATTGAAAATAAAGTTGGAAACTTATTTCTCAGTAGGGTAATAAGTGAAAGTTTCATGGTAGAAGGATCACTGAATGTCATATAGAAGTAATAGAAAAAGGAGGCACATAGCTGAATGTTCATTAAAAGTATTTTGTTTTCTTATAGATTGACGGATGTAGGTTTTGGGCTAAGGACTCAGGTTAATTATACTGGTGGAAAACAACTGTGAAGAATATGGAACGATTTACAGAAAAAAATGGTGCCTGATTAGGAAAACCAAGCTGGCCCTAGCCCAGTAACATCTTCATTAAAAAACATCCAAGGCTAATATTTACTGAATATTTATGAGGTACTTGACATACTCTATTACAGTTTAATCTTGTATATAGCCTTTGCTTGACTTGAAGTCATTCATTTACATATATAAAAAGTAGGCAGGTAGACAGTTACTAATTTAATTACTGGTTTCAAAAGACCTGACTTTAATGGGAACTTGGAGAAGGTTAGATTGGGCAGGTTTTTTAGGATTCTTTATCTCTAGACAGTTGCCAGCAGCACCAAGCTACTGCTGCTGTTACTTTTATTTTCCCATTGTCACCTTATCCTATTTCACGTCACCCTGTCCCCCAACACCCCTAGAAAAGTACAGAGAGTGTCTGTGGCCCCATCGGTTGCTGGCTAAATGCTGATTTGCTTCAGCAAATGTTAAGCCCTTAAAAGAAAAAGTCTGCAGGGATATCTAGCAAGGAGTTGCTTTTTTCTTCTTGCTTTCTCCTTTTAGAGTACATTTGGCATTTGGTTCATAAGGAACTGAACTACATCCTAGCTTGGAGTTTCTGATGCAAGCCAATTAATTCAGAAGTGACAGTGTGATAAAAATGACCACCAGCAATAAATTCCATGCGTTATGTTTGCTCTGTTTCATTGTCTACTGTGGATCATACCAGACATTGAAAAACATGCATAATTTGCCTTCGTGCTGACAAGGTAAAAGTTTTATTTGTTCCATAAGTAATTAATCTTGATGACAGTATGAGTTATGAGCAAAAGCCAAAGTCAAAATATGGAAGCCATTGCATTAAGATGTCAGGCATGCTGTTTTCATTAACATTTTGTTTGTTTTTCATACACTCATTAATTGTTCATTTGAGTTATGTGGTTCAAATAGAATCCCCCAATCATATGCCACATTTGTGACCATGGTAGAGATTTATTTATCCAGTTCTCCTGCCTAGTGTAACCAGTTTATAATTCAGTACAAACTAAAGCTGTTCTATCTGGCATTATCCAGTTTACCTGTGAATACTTATGTAACTGGGAAATTGTTAAATATCCACTTCACCTTGTATTCTGTAGGTGTGATTATATAAATGTTGATTTTTCAGTCACAGAACAAAAAACACGTGTTATAGGTTAGAAACATCAGAAATATAACTAGCAGATTTTTTGTTCCAGGAAATTAGCTGAATGATCTCCTCCTACATGTTCTTGATCCACGTTTACCAGCACTATAACTTTTCCAGAACAGCTTCTCTTCCACCTTCAGGGATTCATTGATTTGTTGATTCAGGAAGAAAGGATTGAGCACTTGTTTTGTGCCATGGCACAGTACTTGGAGGTAGGAATGAACAAGACAGGCACAGACCATGCCTTGATGAAGCTTACAGTCTAGTGGGGGAGACCGACAGTAAACAAGCCATTTGAAAATAACTTGTGTGCTTGCTTTGGCAGCACATACATTAAAACTGGAACAACACAGAGATTGCATGGCTTCTGTGCAGGGATGACATGCAAATCTGTGAAGAGCGCTTTCAGGTAATGTTAAGATGTGTATGGTTTATACCAATGGTAAAAAATTATAAAGTTAAAAAAAATAGCTTGAGATGCGTAATAATGGAGGAAATCTGGGTGCTGTGGTAGCATATAAGAGGCCATTCAAAATGGACCTGGAGGTCAGGAGAGATGTGATTCCTCATCAAGGACCGGACAGCTGAATTAGACTTAGCCAGATTGTTTGTGTGTGGGTGGGAGGTAAGGAGGGGACAGTGGTGATAAAGAAGATGAGGGTGATGGTGGTGGGAAACAGTGTTCCAGGCAGAGGAAACAAGATAGGTGAGAAAGCATGTGGAAACTTCCAGGTTTGGTTTTGTTTTCAGACAAGGTCTTGTTCTGTTGCCCAAGCTGGTGTGCAGTGGCGTGATCATAGCTCACTGCAGCCTCAAACTCCTGAGCCCAAGCGGTCCTCCTGCCTCAGCCTACTGCATCGCTGGGACTGTAGGTTCACACCCCCATGCCTGGTTAACTTTCAAAAATTTTTTTGTAGAGATGGGGTCTCACTATGTTGCTCAGGATGGTCTTGAACCCCTAGCCTCCAGCAATCCTCCCATCTTGGCTTCCCAAAGTGCTGGGATTACAGGTGTGAGATACTGTACCTAGTCCCAGTTTCTATAAATCTTTTTTTTTTTTTTGAGATGCAGTGGCACAATCACAGGTGAAAGTGCTGGGATTATGGACATCAGCTACTGCTCTTGGCCTCTATTAGAGTGGGGGTGAGGTGGGAGTGGGTGTGGGGTGAGGGTAGGGGTAGAGAGAGAGATTAAAGAGATAAGGCCAAGGAGGTAGGTGGCCATAAACTCTTTCAGGTAATGTTGAGATGTGTGTAGTTTATCCAAATGGCAATAGGTTTTAATTTTGGAAAGAACATTTTGGTTGCAGTGTGGTGAATGGATTAGAGGAGGGTAAGACTGAAGGGAAGAAGATTGGATGGTGGTGATTGAATGAAGGCAGCGGAGACAGAGAAATGGGTAGATGTGGCCAATGCTGTAGATGAGAATTCATATGACTTGCTGATTTGGAGTGATTGCAGGTGAGGGAGCCAGAAGGATCAAGAATGATGTTTATCTTTTGGCGACAGAGGGTATGTCCTTTACTCTATGGTGAATGCTGAGAGGAGGGGCAGATTTGAGATGAGTTCAGTTTTGCATATGCAGGTCTAGAGCTTGAGAGTAATGTGTTTCTTTTTTGTTTTTTTTTTTTCTTTTTGGGACAGAGTCTCGCTCTGTCACCAGGCTGGAGTGCAGTGGCGTGATCTCAGCTCACTGCAACTTCCGCCTTCCAGGTTCAAGCAATTCTCCTGCCTCAGCCTTTCGAGTAGCTGGGACTACAGGCGCGTGCCACCACCCCCAGCTAATTTTTGTATTTTTAGTAGAGATGAGGTTTCACCATGTTGTCCAGGAACATCTCGATCTCTTGACCTCGTGATCCGCCTGCCTCGGCCTCCCAAAGTGCTGGGATTATAGGCGTGAACCACTGCGCCTGGCCGGAGAATAATATGTTTCTTGTCTGCCACGTAGATTGCAGCTGAAGCCACAGGATGAAGATCACTCAGGGAGGGCAGACGAGGAACCAGATAAGAGGGTTATGGGCAAAACGGGAATACCCACATGTACAATATGGGCATAGGAAGGGGAGCCCGTAGAAGGGAGTGGGAGGAGCCTCCAGAGTTGAAGGAGAAATACCAGGAGAGAGCATCTGTGAATTCATGAGAGCAGTGCAAGGAGTGGGGGTTCAGTAGGTCAAATACTGCTGTGTGGTTAGGTCAGATGCTGAGTGAAAAGTCTTTAGGGTTTAGCAAAAATAAAATCATTGGTGACCTTTTCCTGTGAAGTTTCAGCTGGGGCAGAATCAGACTACTTCTTGAGGGGAGAATGAATGGGCAATGAGAAATGGAGTCAGAAAGTATAAAGAACAAGTTTCTTCAAGAAACTTATAAAAAAAAAAAGAGAGGAAGGGGAACATATCCTAGCTGTGGGGAAACTTGGGCAGCAAAGATGGGTTTTATTTGTTTTTTACTTTTTTGAGAAGAGATATTCCTTTTGAATTTTTATGCAACACTTGGGCCACTGAATCCCTCCTTTCCAAGACCACCAGAAAAGCTGATGCACAGCAACTCCTACTGCCTTGAAAATGCTGGAGGAACCTTGAGTAGATTAAAACCTTATTTCGAAGCTTCCTAAACCGAGTGCTGTCGCCACTCCCTCCACCAGTTCGTTGATTTATAATGGAGATCAAAGAGAATGTGGTGACCTTTTCGTTGGTATCAGACAACTGATGGGCATCCTATACACTGCTTTGGAGTTCGTAAAACACTACATTATGTTATCTGATGTGCACTCTGAAAAAGGTGAGAGAGGTATCCTTATTTGCCCTACATCACAGACAAATTACAGTTGGCCCTCTGCATCTGTGGGTTCCACATCTGCAGATTCAGCCAACCAGGGATCAAAAATATTAGGAAAAAAAATTCTACAAAGATCCAAAAGGCAAAACTTGAGTTTGCTAAATGCTGAATACCACATTGACTCCACCAGATGAGAGGATGTGTAGGCACTGTAATAGATATTGTAAGTAACCTAGAGATGACTTGTGGGAGGATGTGCGTAGGTTGTATGCAAATATTACACAATTTTGTATAAGGGACTTGAGCATCTGTGGATTTTAGTATCTGAGGGGGTCCTGGAACCAGTTCCCCATGGATACAGAGTAACTGAAATTCAGATTCAAGTCACTTGTCCAGAATCAAACTTCTCATAATGATAAATAGAAAGTTGAGGCCCAGATTGGCTAATTCCAAATATTGTGGTTCAAAAGTAGTTGCCCTACGCTGAAAGGTTAGCTATGGCCTCTGTATTTTCATGGTAGTATGGTAATATGAAACCAGGGCATATATATATATATATATACACATATATATACACACACATATATATACACATATATATACACACACATATATATACACATATATATACACACATATATATACACATATATATATACACACATATATATACACATATATATATACACATATATACACATATATACATATATACACATATATACATATATACATATATATACATATATACACACATATATATACATATATACACACATATATATACACACATATATATACACACATATATATACACACATATATACACATATATATACACATATATATACACATATATACATACATATATATACACATATATACACACATATATATACACACATACACACATATATATACACACATATATACACACATATACACACATATATACACACATATATACACACATATATATATACACATATATATATACACATATATACACATATATATACACATATATATATACACATATATATACACATATATACACACACATATATACACATATATACACACATATATACACATATATACACACATATATATACACATATATATACACACATATATACACATATATATACATATATACACACATATATACATATATACACACATATATACACATATATATACATATACATATATATACACACACACATATATATACATATATATATATATATATATATTTTTTTTTTTAAACAGGGTCTCACTCTGTCACCCAGGTTGGAGTACAGTGGCTTGATCTCGGGTCACTGCAATCTCTGCCTCCCAGGCTCCCACGGTCCTCCCACCTCAGCCTCCTGAGTAGCTGGGACCACAGCCATACACCACCATGCCTGGCTAGTTTTTTGTATTTTGGGTAGAGACAGGGTTTCACCCTGTTCCCCAGCCTGATCTCGAACTCCTGAGCTCAGGAGATCCACCTGCCACTGCCTCCCAACGTGCTGGGATTATAGGTGTGAACACCCAGCCAGCATATCATCTTTTAGTAGATTATAGAAACAAGACAGAAGGTTGTGGGTCAATTTTGTTATTTTGTTTGAACCCCACATACATTGATATTTGCCTGTGCCCCCCAAAAAAGTCAAGTTAGTTTTAGAAGGAGGCAGTTTATTTAATTTATTTATTTATTTTGAGATGGAGTCTCTCCCTGTCCCCCAGGCTAGAGTGCAATGGCATGATCTCGGCTCACTGCAACCTCTGCCTCATGGGTTCTAGAGATTCTCCTGCCTCAGCCTCCTGAGTAGCTGGGATTACAGGCACCCACCATCATAGCCAACTAATTTTTGTATTTTTAGTAGAGACGGGGTTTCTCCATTTTGGCCAGGCTGGTCTTGAACTCCTGACCTCAGGTGATCTGCCTGCCTTGGCCTCCGAAAGTGCTGGGATTACAGGCATGAGCCACTGCGCCCGGTCAGCAATTTATTTCAGTATGCCTTAATCATCAAAATATGTTTGAATTATTGATCGTAACATCTAATTTGAAATATTTCTTTTAATTCTTTTGACAGAAACATTTGTTTGCAGGTTGTTTTAAGCAAACATTTTTACAAGTGTTTCTATTTATTGGCGAAATGAAAAACGATGTCGCAGGGAAACACCAGTAAAAGGTTTGGGCAATTAGGACCATGTAAACATTTGCAGAAGCACTTGTTTCGCCTAAATGAAGTCACAGTTATTATACCCTTGCAAACATTCCAAGTAATGTGTCCAAGGTCACTAAGACAATTGAGGTTAGCTATTTAGAGAACAGCTTTTTACTGTGTTTGTTCAGGAACCTGTCTTCTACCATTCCCTTAGAGAACTTATAATAATAACACAGAAGTATTATAGAGGTGATTTTTTTTAAAATTAAGTATAAACTACTTCCCCGGGCATAAATATGATGTTTAGCAATTAACTCTCTGGGTCATGGGATTAAGAAACATATTTGGAAATAATTAATAAAGTTGCTAGCATTTGACACTAAAATTTGAAGCACCGTGTTTATGTACTAAAATTTTAGCCATATTATCCCAGGGTAATTAATTTGCTCTGAATTGTCATATGGGGCTGTGTGTGTATCTTAGAGTCTTGTTTCTACTCACTGACCATATTTCCCTAGACAAGTAACTTCATCTTTTTAAATCTCAGTTTCCTTATCTGTAAAGTAGTAATAATAGCAGCTCTCTAATAGGGTGGTTGTAAGGATTTAACAACATAATGCAGTAGAGGGCTTAACATATGTTAAATAGTAAGTACTTTAGTAAGTATGCAATAAATATTAGCTATAACTTTTTAATCTTGGTCTTAGATTAGGGCTTATAAGAACTATATTTTGTTGTTAAACATTTTATCAAATACATCATTCAACCTTTAAAATGTGTCCATCCACATTGAAGGAGTCCTCTGCAGGACATGTTTAAAGAGTTTAGCATAGCCATAGCAGTGCCTGATTCAGCTACATACGCCTATCATCCTGAAGTCAGAACAAAACAATCCAAGAAGTATGGATTAATCAGAGCTCCAGAATTCAACTCCAGAATGTTCACACATTGTTTGATAAAATCGATGCCATGCTAATGGTAATAGTCCCTAATAAAAGAAATTCAGTAACTGTTTTAATGTAAACCCAGATTAGGGGGATGAAAACATAGTTCCTACTACTCTTTTTTTTTTTTTTTTTTTTTGCGACGGAGTCTTACTCTGTGGTCCAGGCCAGAGTGCAGTGGCGCAATCTTAGCCCACTGCAACCTCCGCCTCCCGGGTTCAAGTGATTTTCCTGTCTCAGCCTCCCGAGTAGCTAGGATTACAGACGCCTGCCACCAGGGCCAGCTAATTTTTGTATTTTTAGTAGAGACAGAGTTTCACCATGTTGACCAGGCTGGTCTCAAACTCCTGACCTCAGGTGATCCGCCTGCCTCATCCTCCCAAAGTACTGGGATTACAGGCGTGAACCACTGCACCTGGCCAGTTCCTACTATTCTTATCCTTCATACCTTATAAGGTTTTCTTCTGTCCTGTGTGATGGGCAGAGATTTTTCTGTCCTTCAATTTGTACATAGTTAAATGACAGAGACTCATTCTGTTATTTTGCCTTATCTTGTGCTTATCTTTGAGGGTCAGAGACAGTGTTTTGTCTGCCTTTGCCAGCCTTGCTTGTTTCCTGACTAAATTGGTTAAGAGGCTGATTGGTAGCCAAGGTTGTTGTCACAGATTAAGTCCAAAAGGGAGGGAGAGGTCATAGATGCAGCCCATCACTGCTGAGTATGTCTGCCCTTTCAAACAAGAGGTGAGTCACCTTTTTGCTTAGATCTTACCATTGGTCTAGTACTCTTGGGATGCCAGTTAACAAAGACCTAGGCTTACTTTTTAGCAGGTTCGAGTTCAGCAGAGACAGAAAATAAATCAACTAATTACTTCTCTCATACATTTACTCTGAATGCCCACAGAAACTGGTTTTGTGAGTGTATGCTAAGCCATAAGCCGGTTGTTTTTTTTGAAGGTTAAAGTTGTAAGTATTCTCCCTTCTGCTGGTGAGCTGCAGTGACCAAAAGAGTTAATGTCAACAGGAAGTGAGGGAATTATTCATTTGCCACGACATCCTCACCACCCAGCAAAGGCCTTCTGTTGGACAAGAATGTGTCTGTGGGTCAGAACGACTTGAACAGCTTGTGAAGAAGGCCTTTGCATTCTTGCCTTCCATGTGTGGTTAGTTCACATAGTGCTCACTCTTTGGTGGAATCTTTGAGGCTGTTATTGTAGGCTGACAGCTTCATGCCAGAAGCAGCATGATTTCTTTTGTTTTGTTTTTTTTTCTTTTTGAGACAGAGTCTTGCTCTGTTGCCCAGGCTGGAGTGCAGTGGCATGATCTCGGCTCACCGCAACCTCTGCCTCCTGGGTTCAAGCGATTCTCCTGCCTCAGCCTCCTCAGTAACTGGGACTACAGGAGCATGCCACCATGCCCAGCTAATTTTCGTATTTTTAGTAGAGATGGGGTTTTGTGATGTTGGCCAGGCTGGTCTGGAACTCCTGACCTCTTGATTCGCCTGCCTTGGCCTCCCAAAGTGCTGGGATTATAGGCATGAGCCACCATGCCTGACCTGCAGCATGATTTCTGGAGCAGGTATGATTGGTTTTGTTGTATGTTTTTGTTTCCTTTGTTTTTGATTTCTTTTGACTAAAGTAATCTTTGTATATCTATCATTGTCATTTAATTGTGTTCTGTTACTTGTAAGATTCTTTATTGTCCCTTAGTAATGATTCCTTATTTGTGCTTGTATAACACCTTTTGTATACTTCTGTTGAAGTGCTTTTTATACTTGGTTTTGTGTCTCCCTCTCCACTAGCTATTCAGCTCTTCAAGAGCAGGAGCTGTGTTTTGTGTCTCTAACATCTCACATAGTGTTTGGGTACTTGGTCCGTCCTCTGTAAATGCTTGTTGAGGATAAATGGTTATGTGGTTAGAAATCAGCTAACTAATAGGAATAGTCATTGTTTTAGAGTTTATAAAGAACTTTCACATACTTTGTCCATATTGTGCTTCTCTGCTTTCTCAGGTAGAAGGCAGCAGGCATTGGCAGGACTACCATTTTGCAGATAAGAAGGGCACAGAAGCCCTGAGTCAGCCTGACTTGCTGGATGTCAGTTAGCTTAGAAGGCAGTGTG
The DNA here is from genome assembly GCF_007565055.1 of Rhinopithecus roxellana. Classification (NCBI taxonomy): domain Eukaryota; kingdom Metazoa; phylum Chordata; class Mammalia; order Primates; family Cercopithecidae; genus Rhinopithecus; species Rhinopithecus roxellana. Next base: position 95,411,139 of record NC_044562.1, on the reverse strand, counting down.
GGGACATGACGCTTTCCTGGTGTTATAAATTTGTTCTTCCCATTACTACACTTCTCTCACACTGAACAAACTCAGTACTTAGTCTGAGTAGCTCAGGGGTTGGATTCAGCCTACTCACTCCTTGTTTATGGTCCTTCTACCAACATCAGGGCCCCTATGTGATTTAAGGTGATTTAAAATGTAATTGAACTTGGGTGGCCCAAAGGACTCAGTAGTTAGACAAGAATTTGAGGAACTTCGTTTTCTTCTCTTTGGAAACACAATTGACAATAAATGAATCAACTTGGGTTCTCTTTCATCATCTTTAAAATAGTCCCAGTACTTTACTCACCTCTCTTTTTTGAGATTACTACAAGTGTTTATTAAGAAGTTATTAAGAAGGCCAGTTGTGGTAGCTCACCCCTGTAATCCCGGCACTTTGGGAGGCCGAGGTGGGTGGATCACCCGAGGTCAGGAATTCGAGACCAGACTGGCCAATATGATGAAACCCCATCTCTACTAAAAATAACAAAAAATTAGCCAGGCGTGGTGGTGGGCAGCTGTAATACCAGTTACTCGGGAGGCTGAGCAGGACAATCACTTGAACCTAGGAGGCGGAGGTTGCGGTAAGCCAAGATCACATCATTGCACTCCAGCCTGGGCAACAAGAGTGAAACTGTCTCAAAAAAAATAAAATAAAATAAAAATGAAGTTTATCAAGCACTTAAAATTTTTTTTTTCCATTTCCTTAAGTTTGTGGGGAACAGGTGGTATTTAGTTACTAAGTTCTTTAGTGGTGACTTGTGAGATTTTGGTGCACCCATCCCCCAGGCAGTATACACTGAACCGGATTTGTAGTCTTTTATTCCTCACCCCCTACCCACCCTTTCCCCCTAAGTCCCCAAAGTCTATTTTCTCATTCTTATGCCTTTGACTTCTCATAGCTTAGCTCCCATTTATGAGTGAGAACATGCGATGTTTGGTTTTTCATTCCTGAGTTACTTCACTTAGAGTAGTAGACTCCAAACCCATCCAGGTTGCTGCAAATGCCATTGATTGATTCCTTTTTATGGCTGAGTAGTAGTCCATCATATACATATATTTATATCTATATGTATCTATATATATAGATTATATATATAGATATCTCACAGTTTCTTTCTATTCGTTGATTGATGGGCATTTGGGTTGGCTCCACATTTTTGCAACTGCAAATTGTGCTACGATAAACATGCATGTGCAAGTGTCTTTTTCGTATAATGACTTCTTTTCCTCTGGGTAGATACCCAATAGTGGGATTGCTGGGTCAAATGGTAGTTCTACTTTTTTTTTTTTTTTTTTTTTTTTTTGAGACGGAGTCTTGCTCTGCCGCCCAGGCTGGAGTGCAGTGGCCGGCTCTCAGCTCACTGCAAGCTCCGCCTCCCGGGTTCACGCCATTCTCCTGTCTCAGCCTCCCGAGTAGCTGGGACTACAGGCGCCCGCCTCGTCGCCCGGCTAGTTTTTTGTATTTTTTAGTAGAGACGGGGTTTCACCGTATTAGCCAGAATGGTCTCGATCTCCTGACCTCATGATCCGCCCGTCTCGGCCTCCCAAAGTGCTGGGATTACAGGCTTGAGCCACCGCGCCCGGCCGGTAGTTCTACTTTTATTTCTTAAAGGAATCTCCCACTGTTTTCCATGGTGGTTGTACTAGCTTACATTCCCACCAGCAGTGTAGAAGTGTTCCCTTTTCACTACATCCACGCCAACATCTATTTTTTAAAATTTTTTGATTATGGCCATTCTTGGCAGGAGTGAGGTGTTATCTCATTATGGTTTTGATTTGCATTTCCCTGATGATTAGTGATGTTGAGCATTTTTTCATATGTGTGTTGGCCATTTGTTATCAAGCACTTTATAAGCTTTATTCTAAACCATGCATGTGAAAAATGATTATTTTCTGTAAAAACCAAGTGATTTTTTCCTGAGATTACCTCAGTTTTAGGAGATTTGTGAGATAATTAGATAAACACAGTCCTGTATTGAATTTAGAAACACAACCTCTATTACTCAGGCTCAAGTAGAAGATTCTAAATAGTTATATGAACTGATGACATCTTTAAGTCTACTTCCCCAGCCCTTTTTGGGTATCTTGCATATTTGGTCTCACTGTACTTCCTTGTTGTTACATTCACTGTTGCAGTCAGCCACACTAGCTGACTTGGCTCTGATGGTACCTACTTGTACCTCACCAGCTACTCCTGTTGCAGTTGGAGGCTGATATGGTTTTTTGTTTTTTTTTTTTTTTTTGAGACGGAGTCTTGCTCTGCCGCCCAGGCTGGAGTGCTGTGGCCGGCTCTCAGCTCACTGCAAGCTCCGCCTCCCGGGTTCACGCCATTCCCCTGTCTCAGCCTCCCGAGCAGCTGGGACTACAGGCGCCCGCCTCGTCGCCCGGCTAGTTTTTTTGTATTTTTTAGTAGAGACGGGGTTTCAGCGTATTAGCCAGGTTGGTCTCGATCTCCTGACCTCGTGATCCACCCGTCTCGGCCTCCCAAAGTGCTGGGATTACAGGCTTGAGCCACCGCGCCCGGCCTGATATGGTTTTTATCATGGAAGTTTTTACCTTCTTCCTCTCAGTCCCAAGATAAAGCTCATTCAAGTGGTTCCTTTGTTTTCTAGTCAACGTTCTCTGCCATGGAGGCAAAGGGAGATGGAAAACATCAAGTCTGCATTTTTAGACATTTCATAACTGAAGTTTGTGTCCTCCTGCTTTGTTTCTAAGAGCAGGACATACTGGATCTGGTGGTTTTATGAAAATGGGCTTCCCAGCCAGGAGCTTTGGCTTTCCAATTTGACATAAAGGTGCAGTAACACTGCTGCCTTCAGTCGCAAAGCAATCTGAGATTTAAAGTGCCATGCTTATATTTAGTTAGGTTTCTGAGGCAGCAAATGTCTCAATGATTTTGCAGGTGGCAAACAATAAACATGTGCAGAGATGTACTGAAAAATGCTTTAAGTGGATTGTTGGGGCTATTTCAAAGGGAACATCTCATCACTGGTGTTGTAAAGAGCTTGAGCTCTAAGTTGTTGGAAAATGAACCCAGCCAAGTTGCTGATATTGTAGTGGTTCACAGGACAATTCCTAAGTAATGCAAAAGTGCTTTGGTTTCTATAAAAGGTCTGACTGAGGTTTTTGCTACCTGATCTTTGCCATGTTATTTTTAAGCCCAGGTTTTAATAGCTAGGAAGCCTTTTCTACCAAGAAAAAAATGTAAAAGTTTGAGTTCAACATAATGTTTTGGAAAGTATGTCAAATTTTACTGTAATGAGCCTATAAGGAATTCACATATAATTTTGCCAGGAAACTAGAGTGGTATATATACTTACAGATGTTAGTGGCTTAAAAATATACTGTTTATTCAGTTATTCATTCAACAAATGCTTACTGAGTACCCACTGTGTACTAACCACAGTTCTAGGCCCAATGAGAGTTATACAAATGAAAGAGGGCAGAATTGCTGCTTTCAGGTTCCTCTGGTCCAGTAGGTAGGCGTGTTACTTGATATCAGGCAGTTTACTTGATATAATTGAGCTTCCTCATTTGTAAAATGAGGGTGATAGTACTCGCATTATACATTTTGGGGCTTAGAGATATGAAATACCAAGCAACATACCTGGCACAAAATAGGCTTTTGATAACTTGTAATTATTGTCATCATTGTCATTTGAGAGGGAACATGCAGCGTGCAGTATATGTTATGGGGGAGGCACCAAAGATATTCTGTGGCAGTTTAAAGAAAGAACAGACCATTTTAGGATCAGAGACCCAAAAAAGCTTGCGGAAGAGGTGGCATTTGAGCTGGGCCTTGAAGAATAGAATTTCAGTAGGTTGAGGTGGGAAGAGGGTATTTCAGAGATAACTGTAAACCTTTCCTGAAATAACTGGAAAAGCATAACATTTGAGCAATAGCATTCAGTTTGGAGGTAAAGAGTGTGTGAATTGAAGTAGAAAGTTGGAATGGCAAACTAGCCCAAGATTGTGAAAGGCCTAGAATGTCAGGTTAAAAAGTTGAACCTTACTGCCAATGGGAGCTTCATCGAAGGGTTTCCCTGGTGCCCAGCACAGTGTCCAGCCCATAGTAGGCACTCAGCAAATACTTATTGAATAAATAAATGAGTGTAATTTTAGACAAATGGAGCTTAGTAAGCCAGGTGGAAATGTCTTACAAATAGCTGGGAACATAGGACCAGAATTTAATTCTGAGATTGAGACTGAAGGTGGAAATTTGAACAGCATGCATGTAGGAGAAGTTATTGGAGTTGCACATGTGGATAAATTGACTTAAGGAGAACATCATGTAGCTGTAGCCAGAGAAGAAACTCAGACAACGCCCCCATTTGATGAGACCAGGAAGGGAAGGAAGAAGATGGAGACTAAGTGGGTAGAAATGAGAAGAAAACTTCAGTGAATGTAGTACCCTGGGAAGAAACTTTTAAGAAGGGGCTGGTTAACAGCACAAGGAGGTTAAGGACTTTGGAAAACACTAATGGCTGTGTAACAAGGAGGTCCCTTGGTAGCTATAGAAGAGAAGTTCAACTGAGTGGGGTCTTGTGTCAGGTTGTAAGGTATAAGTAGGCACAGCACTCCCTGGGACATTTCTTTTTGTGTTTTTTTTTTTTTTTTTTTTTTTGGCAGGGTTAGTATTTACTGGTATTTGATTTTTTTGGCGCATACATTTAAACAAACAGTGTACCCAAACAGTATGTATAGTTTTTGATTCCAATTAAATATTGGACAAAAGTACACCTACCTATTGATTTACTTTGACTGAGTTATGAGATCATGACTGATTTTTATTTCCTTTTCCATGTCTGTCACTATCTTCCAGAGTTTCTACAAGTATTTATTACTTTTAGAACTGGAAAAAAATTATATAGATTATTTTTATTTATTTATTTATTTATTTTGGGACAGGGTCTCACTTTGTCGCCCAGGCTGGCACATAGTAGTTCAATCACAGCTTACTGCAACCTCGAACTCCTGGGCTCAAGGGATCCTCTTGCCTTAGCCCCCTGAGTAGCTGGGACTACAGGCACATGCCACCACACCTGACTAATTTTTAATTTTTTTTTTTTTTTTGAGATAGAGTCTCACTCTGTCGCCCAGGCTGGAGTACAGTGGCTCAGTCTTGGCTCACTGCAGGCTCTGCCTCCTGGGTTCACGCCATTCTCCTGCCTCAGCCTCCTGAGTAGCTGAGACTACAGGTACCTGCCACCACGCCCAGCTAGTTTTTTCTGTTTTTAGTAGAGACGGGGTTTCACCATGTTAGCCAGGATGGTCTCGATCTCCTGACCTCGTGATCTGCCCAACTCGGCCTCCCAAAGTGCTGGGATTACAGGCATGAGCCACCGCACCCAGCCTATTTAATTTTTTGTTTGTAGAGAAAGGGTCTCACTGTGTTGCCTAGGCTGGTCTTGAACTCCTGGCCTCAAGTTATTCTCCTGCCTCAGCCTCCCAAAATGTTGGGATTACTGGTGCAAGCTACCACCTCCAGCCCAAATTATTTTTTTAATGGTATGCTCTTTATGTATTATGGCAATAGTCTTCTTTTTCATTTAAACTTAGATATAATGTAGCCATTTAATATTTGCTCCAAACCTATGAAAATGGGATTCCATCTGTGTTTCTAGCTGTCTGTTTCATTTGATAGCCTTCTGAGCTCTTTTTATGAGGTCCACACTGGCACCATTTCCTTATCTGCTGCTTGTGGCATGTCTGTGCTCCATCCACATCCTTACATCACCATGTAGCCTTGTGGTCCAGAAAGGCCATATTACTAGGGGCAGATCCTCTTGTGATGTATCCTTCACATTATGTAACTCTTAAAAAGTTCTCAGTCAGCCACAACCTTAAACCAAAATGAAGACCAGGTGAGCGCCCTTAATGTGGACCATCCTTGTAATCACCTTTGGCTCTTATTTTTGCAAATTGATGGACAGACATAAGTTGTCCTAGGTATCTTTGCCATTGCAGTTTTCTTCCCAGTCCAGCTGCTTCTAAAATAATATGGCTCCAGACACCTTCAGCACTCATAATATTCTGAGTCACTTAGCTAAGAAGGAGGAAGTCAGTGCTTTTACCATCCAGCTCAGGAGGACACGGCATCTCTGTGTGAGTCAGGGTAGAATTATTACTCATAAGTGCTTCTGTCTCTGTGTGGGAGAACTGCTGTATTCATCCTGTTAATTAGCCTTGCATAATGATCATGTAAACAACAGATTTTTTAGTTAGGAAATAGCAATACACTGGTTCATTTTGATGCGTGCATAGGATTCTTTGGGTTGAGCTCTTTTATTTCCTCAATTTCTCAATCTATTAAATAGGGGAAATATGCCTTCTTACAGAAAGGGCATTCTATACAAATATAAGATAAAATGTCTATAGGTCACTGAGTTTGGCTGAAAGGCAGTGTATTATAAATAGCTCGTTGCTGACTTTGCCTTTGTTGGACTGACAGACCTTTGTTGGACTTCCAGGGAGAGATGAGGAACACGTGGTTGTTGAATGGGTAAGGTCCAGTGGAGTGCTCCATAATTATGTAGCAGTTTACATTTGTAAAGGCATGTTGGAGCAGCTACCTAGTGAATGATCCACACGCAAAGCAATTTGATATTAGCAACTCTGTGGGATACAGGTAGCTGAGTAAGGCATGCAGAGGTTAAATGGTTTGCTAGAGGCCACCCAGCAAGTGAGTGGCTGAGCCAGATTTAGAACACAGTTCTAATTAGCTCCTGATTTGCAGTTTTGTACTGAGGCAAACCACACTGCACCCACATACTGATCTTATTCCCTTCACTTTGTCAGACGAAGGTCCCCTTTATATTTTGACCTATCTGAATATATTATTATATTTTGATTAATTTCAAAACCAAATGAGGCAAGCTAGTAAGAAGTGGCCGGGCGCGGTGGCTCAAGCCTGTAATCCCAGCACTTTGGGAGGCCGAGACGGGCGGATCACGAGGTCAGGAGATCGAGACCATCCTGGCTAACACGGTGAAACCCCGTCTATACTAAGAAATACAAAAAACTAGCCGGGCGTGGTGGCGGGCGCCTGTAGTCCCAGCTACTCGGGAGGCTGAGGCAGGAGAATGGCGGGAACCCAGGGGCGGAGCTTGCAGTGAGCTGAGATCCGGCCACTGCACTCCAGCCTGGGCGACAGAGCGAGACTCCATCTCAAAAAAAAAAAAAAAAAAAAAAAAAAAAAAAGAAGTACTCAATTATAGAAATTAAACTTGACATCAGACTCTTGTACTGTAGTGAATTTGAGAGCTATAGAGCTCAGGAAAAAGATGAAATTCCAAAGAGTAAGGTTGGAAGACAGAACCTAAAAGAATGAAGACAGAGAGTATATAGGAGGATAAGTAAGAAGGCCATGGTGTCTGTAGTCAAGTAGCTCAGAGTTTAGAGTAGGATCTAGAGAGATTGGCTGATCATTTCGGTACAATGTGGCAAACCCAGGGTGCTATGAGAGCCTGAGCAATTAGGAAAAGCTCCCCAGCTTGGACAAAAGCATGGAGGAGTAAAATAACAAGGTGGGTGGTGTCAGGCCTCTGAGCCCAAGCTAAGCCATCATCTCCCCAGCGACCTGCACGTGTACATCCAGATGGCCTGAAGCAGCTGAAGATCCACAGAAGTGAAAATAGCTTAACTGATGACATTCCACCATTGTGATTTGTTTCTGCCCCACCTTAACAGATCGATGTACTTTGTCATCTCCCCCACCCTTAAGAAGGTTCTTTATAATCTCCCCCACCCTTAAGAAGTTTCTTTGTAATTCTCCCCACTCTTGAGAATGTACTTTGTGAGATCCACCCCCTGCCCCCAAAACATTGCTCTTAACTCCACCACCTATCCCAAAACCTGTAAGAACTCATGATAATCCCACCACCTTTGCTGACTCCTTTTTCGGGCTCAGCCCACCTGCACCCAGGTGAAATAAACAGCCATGTTGTTCACACAAAGACAGTTTGGTGATCTCTTCACATGGACACGTGAAACAGGTGGGTGTTGGTGAAGAACTTTAACTTGGAGAAGTGGATAGGTCATGAGGCGCTATCTCTTATGCAACGCAACAGCAACACATTTGTTCAACACGTGTCTATTTAGTACGTGTGTGTGTGCATGCACGCCAAACGCTATTCTGTGTATTTAGGGTACATTAGTGAACACAATGAACACAAATTCCTGGACTCGTAGAGCTTATATTTTAGTGGAGAGAAACACTAAATGTTAAATAAATCAATTAAATGGTATGTTAGAAGATCGTAAATGCTTAAGGAAAAAGGGTACCTCAAGCCAGGTGATCAAGGTTAACGTGAACAGTAGTAAGTCATGTTCATAGTATATATCCTTAATACTATATGATGAGAATGGTACTTCAAAAACATATAGCCCTGGATTCGTGATGAGAAAAAACATCAAACAAATCCAAAATGAGGGACATTCTCTGAAATACCTGACTAGTACTCCTCAAAACTCTCAAAGACATCAAAAACAGGTAAAGTCTGAGACACTCTCATAGCCAAGACAAGGCCCAAGAAACAGGACAACTAAATGTCATGTGGTATCCTGTATAGGATCCTGGAATAGTTAGAGGACGTTAGGGAAATTTGAAGAATTTTGAAGAAGGTATAACTTAATAATAATGTAACAATATTGGTTCATTAATTGTGAAAAATGTATCATACTAATGTAAGATGTTACATACAGGAAACGGAGCATGGGGTATATAGGAACTGAGTGTGTTACCTTTGTAATAATTCTATAGATATAAAACTGTTGACCGGGAGTGGTGGCTCATGCCTGTAATCCTAGCACTTTGGGAGGCCAAAGTGGGAAGATCACCAGAGTTCAAGAGTTCGAGACTAGCCTGGCAACATGGGGAAACCCCGTCTCTACTAAAATTTAAAAAATTAGCCAGGCATGATGGGACGCCTATAATCCCTACTACTCAGGAGGCCAAGGCAGGAGAATTGCTCGAACGCGGTGGGCTCGAGGTTGCAGTGAGCTGAGATCGTGCCACTTCACTCTAGCCTGGGCGAAAGAGCAAAACTCCGTCTCAAAACAAAAACAAAAACAAACAAAACTGTTTTAAAATGAAAAGTTTATTTAAACAAAAGCAGAGTAAGGGAGATCAAGAGTCTAGGGCAGAGAAGGGCATTATGATTTTAAAGAGGGTGGTCAGGGAGGGTCATATGAACAGTTAGCTAAGGAGAGAGTTGTCCATGTTGGGGTGTCTGGGGGAACAGCAAATGCAAAGGCCCTGACGTGAAAACTTGCCTGCATGTTTAAGAGCATGAAAGTGCTCATGGGGCCTCTTCCCTTCTTTGGGCCTCAGTGGCTTCTTCTATGAAATACTAAGGTTGAAAAGATAATCCCAAAGGCCAGTTTCCTTGTCTAACCGTCTATGGCTTTAGACCATGTGGGTTAGAAGTATTCCACCAACCAGCATGGCCAACACTGGTTATATACATTCTTTTTTTTTTCTTTGAGACAGGGCCTCACTCTGTTGCCCAGGCTGGGGTGCAGTTTTGCGATCTCAGCTCACTGCAACCTCCGACTCCCTGGTTCAAATGATCCTCCCACCTCAGCCCCCTGAGTAGCTGGGACTACAGGTGCACACCACCATGACTGGCTCATTTTTGTATTTTTAGTAGAGATGAGGTTTCACCATGTTGGCCAGGCTGGTCTCGAACTCTTGGTGGATCAAGTGATCTGCCTGCCTCCCAGAGTGCTGGGATTACAGGCATGAGCCACTGCACCTGGCCTGTTATATACTTCTAACCAGCCTACAAATACCAAGCCAGAAGCATAAAAAATAATATATCTAGATAGTTCGATAAATCAAAAAAAAGAGAAAGAAACAATTACTTTGAAGGTTATTTACACTTTCTCTGTCATGAGTAAAGACTGAATTTGAAACATTGGATGAGAAAAGGAATATCAGTAATCTTCAGTGAACAACTTAATGCTCTGAACCTTGGAGCCTCTTATACATTGGGAAACTTGTACTTTGTTTATGTTCATTTCAGTTTTTAGTAAGGAAAGAATGAAAAGTTTTAAGATTTATTATATTTATGTATATTTCTGTCTCTGTTATATAAGATGAAATTGAAATATATCCCAAGTTTCAAAATTATAGAAGCACTAAAACCCTGTTACACAGTTAGAGAGACTGAAGGTTTAACTTTAGACTCAGAAAAAATAACCCTGTTTACAGCTAGAAATGTTTTATAACTAATATATAGCTCTAAAAATAAATCTATGCTTTGCTTCATGAAGTGCTAACATAATAAATATCAAAATATGTAAAAGTAGACAAACTCATAGTCATTATCACTTTGCAGGAGGTTCTCCTATGAACTGCAAACCTCCTTGATACATCTAAAATAAAGGTCTGTATATATGAGTTTAATTTACATATGTTAAGCTAAGTAGATTGGTACTGTTGATATAAATGTAATGGTTTAATGACCTAAGTGGAAAAAATGAATTTAACCATAAAAATTGTGAAGTTTTTACAAAGAAACCACGTCTGTCTACATTTGTGACAACATGTATGTATTAGTTCGTTTTCACGCTGCTGATAAAGATATACCCCTAGACTGGACAATTTACAAAAGAAAGAGTTTTATTGGACTTACAATTCCACATGGCTGGGGAGGCCTCACAATCATGGTGGAAGGTGAAAAGCATGTGCCATGTGGCAGCAGACAAGAGAAGAACTTGTGCAGGGAAACTCCTCTTTTAAAACTACCAGATCTCGTGAGACTTACTCACTATCACAGTAACAGCACGGGAAAGACCTGCCCCCATGATTCGATTACTTCCCACTGGGTCCCTCCCACAGCAAGTAGGAATTCAAGATGAGATTTGGGTGGGGACACAGCCAAAGCATGTCAATATGTAATGGTGTTGCTAGTTGCCTAGTTTTGCCTACTTGTAAGTAGTTAAGGATTAAAAAAGCCCTTGCCTAGTTGTTTTGTTTTTTTTTTTCTTTGGTAAAGGTATAAAGGTATATGTGACAGTTGGGCACTTGAAATGTGACTAGTGTAACTGAGGGACTTTGATTTTACTAGATTTACATTTGAATGGTCATAATGGCTGCTGTCTACTGTACTGGACAGCATCACTGTCAAGGTCTGCTCTAATTTGGCCCGGCCTTGGTAATCTAGTATTTGAAAGCGCGGGTTACTACTTATGTAGGATTTTTTCTGCCCAGGTAGAGATGTAAGGTTTGGAACTTGAGTTCTGTAGAGAGAAAAAGATGAACTCAAACCTGCCACTCAGGCTGTGACTTCACCTTAAGCTCTTAGACACCCTGCAGACCGGACCCATACTCTGAGGCCAATCCTGGAAGTCTCGGGGAGTTTGGAGCCTGAAACCCGAAGAACGCCAGAGCATTGCTGAAGTCCAGAGTCATCATCAAGCATTATATAATCTAAGTCTAAGAAGCACAAGCACAGTCACATTTGGATTTTAAAAAAGGGCAGAACCTCCTTCTCTGCTTCCCTGGGGCACCTTTAAACCCAGCAGATCATCAGTGCCTTCAAAGTTGGTGAAAGGACTCAAGCATTTATGACTTTTAGACTGATTACGATACAGGCCCAGTCACAGAATTCCTAGTTTCTTTTGCTTACTATTTTAGGTCAGCATATCAGAGATTTGCCAGGGCAGTCTTTTCACAAATGCTCTCAAAGCATTTTCTCTGTGTGAGTAAAAGCTATTGACCTTAATTCCTCTTATCAAGTGCTCCTCCCTGCTCCATTTAAGTTTTTATCCAAAGCGGGTAGTGATATGTATTCCTGACAATGGCACTTCTGTGTAGGTGTTGTCTGCCTTTGTGCTTGACTGCCATAGAACGGGCGTAGAAGTGGGAAAGCAATTCGGCAGATTTGTGTACTGTAGAATACAATGAACCATGTGCCAACGTTATCCTGTTTATTTTCTTCCAGGAAATCAAGGATTGGCGTGGCGTTGCTTTGACAAGTACTTCCTGTTGTCTTCACAGAGGTCTTGCTGAAGAATAATCTCAAAGGAACATTTGGTCTCCCTATACATCTGTTAATGTCCATTAGCCAGTAGCAAATGCTTTTAATTATTGGGGAAACATCAACCACCTTTGTGTTTGGCCTGCTCCAGGAAGCCCAATGAAGGTTTCTTCCAGTTGTTTCCATAGCTGTATTGCTAAAGCACCCCTCTTGGTTGGGTGAATGTTCATGAAGCCATTTCTGGAACCAGCTTAGGAGGCTGAGGCCTCCTGGAGCCTGTGACATGGAAGCTTTGGAAGTGGATGATATCAGCCCGGCCTTAGAAGTTACGGAGGAGTTCTTTAGTACTTTGGATAGTAAGCTAGAAAAGGCTGTGCAGCAAGCAGAGGTTTATGGGATCCAGGAGGTCCCTGAACTGGTGGGGCATGAGGTACTCAGTAACATAACAGACAATGGTGCTATGAGAAATGTCACCTCCCTGGGCAAGGGGGGCATGATTTGGGACCACTGTAAGAGCAGGCTCTTAGAAACCAAAGCTCAAAATGTCTTCCCTGCCAAAGAACAGTTTATGGTCCAGAGAGGGACAACCCCAGATAATCTTTCCTGGATGGAACAAAAGGAAGCATCAACCTTTAATTTTTTCAATATCTGTCAGCGTCGGAGGGACCGGCCTCGTTCTGTAAATGACTTACTGGATGAGACCTCAACTTTCAAGCCAGGGCATGCTCGATCACGATCAGATATTACCCAAGTGGACTGGAGGGTGGTCCTCAAAACCACGCCTTTGCAGCAGCAGCAACAGCAGCAGCCATCGCTTCAAGGCCCGCACGTCACCAGGCCATCTTTTCTGTTGCCCTCACCAAATAAGATAGAAGATGCTCAAGGAAATACTGGTATGTTTTTAAATATTATTTATTTATTTCCTTTTTTTTTTCTTTTGGGGCTGTGACTCAGATAAGCTTACATGTTTTTATATCTGACTTCTACTGAATCATTGCTGATTTTTCGTTTGTCTCTCTTAATCTGCCTCACGAGAATATTACGCTCCAGCATCCACATCTGGCCTTGCTTATCTAAGCTCCCTCTTCCATTTTCTTATGTACTTTACCAGGCCTCAAGTCAACAGTCTTAGTATCTTCCTAAGAGGTATTCAGTGAAAAGACAATTATGGTAAATTCTCCCTTTCTAATCTTGTATGTTAGAATCAGAATACTCTCATACTTAATGTATTAATAGTATTTTCCTGTGCACATTGTATGATACTGCCTATTCTTACAGTAGATCGTACATTGGGCTGAGCCTATGCTAGGAAGGAGTTAAAGATGTGTGAAGACACAATCCCTGCCCTAAAGAACTTTTCATCTAGCTGAGGGGATCCAACACCAACAAAGACTCAAGGGTACTTGGTAACGAGAGACAGTAGATGGGCCATTGAAATGTGTGGGAGGGGCTTTCATTTTACTGTCCATATAAGAGTGAGTGGCAGTGACCGTAAGAGGACAGAAGAAGGAGAAGACACTGTGGGTTGGGCTTCTCAGGAAGGGCTTGGCTTGCAAGGGGACATGGAACTTGAGCTACATCTGGAAGGACACTAAGATGCAGACGGAACATCACAGGACATGGCACTTGGTCAGGGTTACAGTGTAAACAAAGGTGGGGAGAAGGGCGTGCAGAAGAGAGCAAGCAGACCCTGGCAAGTAGAGCAAAGGACCCTGTAGCCAGCAGTGACAGGAAATGGCTGGAGAGGGTGGTTAGGTCCTCCCTCATGGCAGAGGATCTTGAATTTCTTTTCTCCTCATACTTTATTCACATATGTGTACACATGAATACGTACTCATGAACTTGCTCTTCTGTGAGACACAACAAGCTCTCTCTCCATTTTCCCCAGAATTTCCTTTGAGATAATCTCATTTATACAGGCTATCAATTTTTGTTACTGATGACTCTCAGTCACCCTACTCAACCTTTAGTGTAGATGGCTTCTGCTCAGTTAACTGGGAGACCATTTTTGGTGCTTCGCTGCTGTTTTAGTATTACTTCAGTTTCTATCATTGCGTGGTATTCTATCTCTGCGTTCAACATTTGAATTATAAAAATTAGCTTATAAGTGTAACCCAAGGCAAGGATATAGTTTAGTATGTCTGTTAAGGAAATGCAGTGTTCCAGAAATTCATCCGTTTCAAATCCTTTATTTTTTACACTCTAATTCATGACTTGTAATTCCTTGTCTTCTCTGCTAGGCTCTCACCAGTCTTACATCTAACCAAGGGTAGTGACTATGGGAGTGAAAAGAAAAGGACATTATATATATTTTTTCTTCTTTTAAAATCCGTTTTTTTAGAGACAAGGTCTTGTTGTCTCCCAGGCTGGAATACGATGGTGTAATTGTAGCTCATTGCAGCCTCAAACTCTCAGGCTCATGGGATCCTCCAGCATCAGCCTCTCAAGTTGCTGGGACTATAGGCAGGCCCGGCTAATTTTTTCAGGTTTTTTTAGAGATGGGGTCTTGCTGTGTTGCTATGGCTGGTCCTGTGCTCAAGCAAACCTTCCATTTCAGCCATCCAAGTAGCTGGGATTACAGGCATCAGCCACCACACCTGGCTAAGAAAAGGATATTTTAAAGCACAGTACTTGATGACTGATTAGATATTAAGGGACATGGCTGGGCATGGTGGCTCATGCCTGTAATCCCAGTACTTTGGGAGGCTGAGGCAGGCGGATCATTTGAGGTCAGAGATCAGTCTGGACAACAAGGCAAAACCCTGTCTTTACTAAGAACAAAAATTAGCTGGGCTTGGTGGCACGCTCCTGTAGTCCCAGCTACTTGGGAGGCTGAGGCATGAAAATCAATTGAACCTGGGAGGTGGAGGTTGCAGTGAGACCGTGCCACTGCACTCCAGCCTGGGCGACAGAGGGAGACTGTCTCAAAAAAAAAAAAAAGATGTTAAGGGACGTACAAGTTGCTGTAAGCCCAGTGCCTAGCAGAATGATAGCTTTGCCTTGAGCTCATGTACAAGCAGTTACACCTTCTGATTAGCAAATAACCTCAGTAGGTTTTTTTTTTGGTTTCTTGACATTCATTTAGGTTTTTTTTTTTGGGTTTTTTTTGTTTTTTTTTTTTTGTTTTTTCTGAGACGGAGTCTGGCTCTGTCGCCCAGGCTGGAGTGCAGTGGCTGGATCTCAGCTCACTACAAGCTCCACCTCCTGGGTTTACTCCATTCTCCTGCCTCAGCCTTCCAGGTAGCTGGGACTACAGGCGCCTACCACCTCGCCCGGCTAGTTTTTTTTTTTGTATTTTTTAGTAGAGACGGGGTTTCACCGTGTTAGCCAGGATGGTCTCGATCTCCTGACCTCGTGATCCGCCCGTCTCGGCCTCCCAAAGTGCTGGGATTACAGGCTTGAGCCACCGCGCCCGGCCATTTAGGTTTTTAATCACAAAGCCTCCTTAACTATCCTAAATCCCTGGTGTAGCCCAAGTTAAGAGGGTGTCATAATTCCAATTTTCTTTTTCCTAGCTTGTTTTGATTGTAAATACAAGAACTCAGCCTTCCTTAGGCTCTCTAAAGACCTGAACTGCTCCTTTGAGTGCTCTACACACCATGATAATTATTTAATTCTCATGTTTAAAAAAGTTTAATATTAAATTATGTTGAAATATGAGAACTGAGTGGTATTTTGAAAAGTCAGCTGTAACAAATGGCATTTGCAAGTATCAATATAATATATTCTGACCACCATTTATTTATTTATTTAAAAAATTTTTTCCAACAGGGTCTCACTTAGTTGCCCAGTTTGGAGTGCAGTGGTGTAAATCATAGCTCACTGCAGCCTCAGTCTCCCAGGCTCATGCAGTCCTTCTGCCTCATATCGCTAGGACTACAGGTGTGTACCACCATGCCTGGCTAATTTTTTATTATTATTATTTTTAGTAGAGACAAAGTCTTGCTATGTTGCCCAGGCTGGTTGCAAACTCCTGGGCTCAAGCAATCCTCCTACCTAGGTCTCCCAAACTGTTGGGGTTACAGGCGTAAGCAACTGGCTCCCAGCTATTGCCACCTTTTAGTCATCCAGGAGATAGCAAATGTGGGTAAATGGCATGCCAAGTTTTTGACACCTTTTCTTTCTGGCATTCTCTGGAGAGCAGGCAAGATAAATCATGTTCCTATTGCCCATCAGCTGAAGGGCAGGGGCAAGCAGTGGCCACCCATTTTCAGGCTGCAGTTCTAGATTGCATGGCTGATCACCTATTCTCACAAGCTGGTATTCTCACAAGCATTCTGGAGGGATGTGCCAATATCCAGGTGCCTGCTAGTCAAAATCAGCCAAGATCTCTGAGTAAAATTTACTTTAAAACCTTTTAAGTTAGTAATCCAAACTGAAGAAAGACTCATTGTTTCTCCTGAGGAATATGCCAAAAGCAGAGGGAGGTAGTGCAGTACCTTGGCTAGAGCTGAAGATGAGGACCCAGGAGATTTGGGGTCAGGTAAGACCTCTTCCTTGAGCTGCAGACTCGCATCTCCAACTGCCTGGTGAGCATTTTTGTTGGAATGTACCACAGGCACCTCAAATTCAAACTGTCTCAAATGACTCATAATCCTCCTTTCTCCCACTCCTGCTGTTCTTAGTTAACAAGGGTTAATGAAAGGCTGGGGGCTCTTCAGAAGAAATAAAATTTTGTCAATGGGTTTCTTTTGACAAGGTTTTGTGTCTAGCCCAGTCATTCTCTTACTTGCGGGTGTTATTACTGCATGGTTATATTTTCTCCAGTTAATGTTCATTTTTTTACCTGGCTCCTTTTCTGAACTCACCTTGAATAGCTTAAAGGCTTATGAAAGTGCGTCTTCCCTCGTCTGCTCCTTCTTCCTACCCCGCTTCATCCCTTTCCTTCCTCCTGTAACAAGTCAGAGGGTCTTCTTCATCAGGTAGGGCCTCTACGTCTTGTGTCTCAATTGGTGATGAATAGTCCGGCTCTTGAGCCTTTCTGAGGATAAATGCTGTTGTGGGTACATAAAGCAAATTGGGCTCAGGTATAATGAGGGCTGTGGGTAGCTAGGGTGTAGCAGCTATTTTGCTAATAGGGAAGCCTGGTCTGAAATTCTGGTCAAACAAAGTAGCATATTTGTTAGAAACACTGACTCTAAACCTAGACTGCTAGAGTTTCCAACTTTGCTCTAGTACTTACTAGTTGTATAACATAGGGCAGGTTTCTTAATCACTCTGTACCCCCATGTTAACTTTTTTTTTTTTTTTTTTGGACATAAACTATCAGGTAATGGTAGTACTGACCTCAATTTCTTGTGGTCATTAAATGGGTTAAAACATCTACAGTGCTTCTTAGAACCACGTTCAGTACGCTTGAACACTTAATAAAAGTTTTAAACATTGAATGATATTATTGTTACTATTATAAATTGAATTTGAAATCCATCAATGAGAATCAAAGTGACACTAACAAGCACTTCAAGGTGTTTTTTTTTTTTGTTATAAAATGGGCCTCACAATAAATATTTCTTGAAACGAATTGGCCTTCCTGTGGTATACTTTCTCATAGTTATTAACTGGTTTGTTAATGGGAAATAGACCATTCTTTCCCTCTCTCATACTGATTTGTGATCAGCTACTTAATTGTCATTCACATCAGAGTTTATAGTCACTGATGGAAGTGATTGTTTCTTACCCATTTGTTTTTCTTTCTTTTTAAAGTTACTTTTCACCTGAGAATTTTACCCATTGTTTTATCTTCAGTATCTAACTTAGTGCTTTGAACGTGTGCTCAAAAATATGTGCTCGAAAATTTTTTTAATGTAAAATGAATGTAATCCTGGTAAGAACTAAGCTGATAAATTAAAGACATTAACTTCTTTAGCTGGTTTGTGTCTTTCTAGAAAAAATGACTCCACCCTCTTTTCTGACATCCTCCCTTTCTCCACCTTCACATCAACATTAAGCATTTGTACATCCTCTCTGTGAAGCTCTGTAGCAGCAGTAAATACTGAAAAATGAAGATAGGCTTTTGTCTCAAAAGCTGTCCCGTGTTCACTTTCCCCTCCCTGACTGTGTGTGGCTTATAAAGTGCCCCTAACATTGGAAGAATGTTACTCTGGTCTTGGAGAGCTTGGAGAGCTATTTAGATACCGTTTCAGACTCCTGAGTTGCGTAGGCACAATTAAGATTTCCCTTCTTACAGGAATCTGACTGCTGTTTGATGAGCACAAAGCCTGGTGAGATCATTGTGGTTTGCCCTTTAGTCTTTCTGAAGTTGGCAATCATTTGAGATAATTTTATAACGTTTTTCAATTTTTCTCTCTTCCTTAATTATGTTTCTTTATAGAAGATTATTGCTTTGGATTTGGAGACCACTGCTTTCCTAGAATGGGAAAGGGATATCTGAGAGCAGAATACATGAACCAGATTAATAGTTTGTTTATTACTGTCAAAGCCAACATCTGAGCACCCAGTATGTTTGTTCTCAGGGTGAGTGAGAGAGCCCAGGTGGAAAGAGAGGAGAAAAATAATAATAATGGCAGTGGCAGTGGCAGCTAACACTTTGTTCACTGACAATTTTAAGTGCTTTATAGGTAGCAGCTTATTTAATTTATAGAACACTCCTGTGACATGGGTTTTTCATTGGTCCTGTTTTAAGGATGATGAAACTGAGGCACAGGAAGCGTAAGTAACTTGTTCGAATTCCCACAGTGAGGGAGAAGTGGAGCCTCAATTTGGATCTAGGCAGTCTTCCTCCGAGTCCAGGCTCTTAACCACTAAGCTGGTGCTGTGCCCTTACTTTGGAAGCTAGTGGTCCTCAGTCTCCACAGCCCTCCACTTTGAAAACCTCATTGGCAGTAAATCCCTATGGGGGTAGTTGGTGGGGATCAGTACGATAATGTTCACTGAACTAAAATTAACCAACTTAGGTGTGGTTGAAATTATTTAACACAGAAAGATTTATGTATGCCTTGTAACTCTATCACTGGTTCAGAAAAACTGAGGCATGCCAAAGCAATCCAGCTAAGCAAGGATTTTTCCCTGCATTTAACTTATTCGCTGAAATACTTGGACACAGAGCCGGTCACAGTTTCTTAGGAGACCAATGAATCCGCAAAAGGAAGACAGTCACTTTGCCTTTCATACTGTTTAATGTTAGCATGGCAACAGCTGAAGTGAACCGACCCCGATGGGTTTGTAAGCATGGAAGGGAGAGCTGTGGGGTTTTGCCCCATTTAAAAAAAATTATTATACATTAAGTTCTGGGATACATGTGCAGAACGTGCAGGTTTGTTACATAGGTATACACGTATTTGGCCCATTTTTTAACTGTTTTACTTGGGAGATTGCCTTGCCTCAGTCAGAGGCAGACCTAGCTCTGACTTCTTAAGAAGGAATGTCGGCTGTGCTAGTGGATGAAGGTTGCCACCAGTTGATGGGATGTGGCTTTTTTCCCATCTTAAATAGTTAACACCATTTCCATCATCTGAGGATTGAATAGTTCTGTCTCAGGGTTAAATCATAAAGTGATGATGGGAAGAAATAGATCTAAGGCAGACTGACAGCAGAGGCAATTATCTCTGAAGAACCTCAAGGTAGGTGGTGGACACCAAAGCTTCCTCAGGATCAGTGCCTCTCCTTACTGCCATCCCAGCGTTTGCTATGCCCTTGGTAGCTATAGCAAGGTATGACTGGGAACCAGCCCTGAGAGTGGGCCCTGATCCTACTACCAGAATGGCTGATTTCTTACAAGTCAATTCCAGAAAATGAAAAAAAAAAAAAAAGTATGGCTGATTTCTAGTCTTAGCACTAGTCTTAGTTGTATAAAGACATGCTCTTCACTAGTGCCTGTACTAAACCCTTTTCCTTCTGCATCACTGTTATCTGTTCTTGTTCATTGAGTAATGACACAATCATAAGCACCAAGGACTTCCCTGTGGGATAAAGAAAACAAGGTCTTAACATCTCAGAATTACAATCTAAACATAAACGTATCATGAGGTAAGAACATAAAAAGTCATGTGAACGTGTGAACATATATATGAAATATAGGTTATACACACACACACTTATAACAAAGTATAGACACATAGAGGAAGTGAGGCTGTATATAGACAACTTTATTGTCTGTTGTGTTTGGTTTACAGACCTACTGAGGCAGGTTAAATTATCTCTATTGTCCTTCCCAACTCCGAAATTATATCATTCTAGGATGTATTTGAACTGACCCTGACTCATGGTTGTGTGGAAGCTAATTACTGTAGTCAGATAATAAAAAATTGTAATGAAAACGTAGGTATGGTTGAAATTATTTAACACAGAAAGATTATGTGTGTCTTGTAACTCTACTTCTGGGTGGAACCGCTGTTGCAATTTTTAAAATAAAAAAATTTTAAAGAAATTCTTTGCATTAGCTACAGAGCTCTGAAACTCAACAAACTGCCAGAATCTAACTTACTTTTCCATTCCTGACTGTGTTCACATTTTCATCTGCTTGGCAAGGGCAGTGGTCAACTGGGCTTTTGTTTCCGTCGGTTTCACTCTCTGCTGACCTGGTACCATTCCTATGCCTGTATTTTCTTGTTCTAAGTACTTCAGGAGTAGGTCTCAAGCAGAGATTTTCTTTAGGGCTAGAAAAACCATGGCAGTAGAGTTTCTTTATCCCAGGTTTTGTGTTACTCTGTTTCGGTTCCCTTTTTCCCCATCTTTCACTTTTTTTTAAAAAAAGCCAAATTTGGGACTTATACTAAAATGACTGCTTTTTCAATTATGATGTTTCTCAAAAGCCTTGGAGCCAGTAGAGGTGGGAATATTCCTGCAGGCTAAGAACAAGTGAGGTCACCAGGACATGGTCTCTTGCTGAATTTATGATTCACCCTTCAGCAAGATTAGTCAGTACAAAGAAGTTGCTAAAATAGGTCACAGAAAATTGATTTTATATGGTTGTATAGTTTCCATTGGTTACATTATTGAATGTTGGCCTGTGGCAGCTATTTGGAAACCCAATATGCCTCATTGACAGCCCACATTCTGATTCATAACACTTCTCTATGGGAACCTTTAAATCAAAATGTCTGATATTTTTTCCTGGTTGTCCTACTAATTTATTTTTTTTTCTTTTTGGCTAAGGAAAACCATGGTTACTAATTTTATAAACTGCTAAAGTTTTCTTTCTAAAACACAAATCTTTTCATATCACTTTGTTCTCATAAGTGAACCACAGTTCCCCATTTCTTACAAAATCAAGTGTAAACTTTATAAAGCATCCAGGTATCTTCCCAACCTTAACACCCACACCTTCTTCCTTTTGAGCCTTTGCCATTTTTGAAAGTGCCATGTGCTTTAAAGCTCCTGGGCCTTTGGTGCCTCTTCATCCCAGAATACTTTCCCTACCCTTTTCACTTTCCAGAAATCCTCCATTATCTTTCAAGGGCCAATTCAAATGCCCTATCCTCCCTGGGACCTTTCCAGATTTTTCTCAATTAAAATTCTTCTTTTTTTCCCCCTTTCACTTTATGTTCCCATGGCACATTTTACTCTGCTGTGCACGATAGATAATTGCTTGTCCATCCATCTCCCACACCAGATTGGAAGTCCTTTGAAGGTATCAGCTGTATTGTAGAAAACTGTGCTGTACCAAGCATGAGCACATGGAAGGTTGAATTCTGTGTATTGGTGCTTAAAAATCAGGACAGAATAGTGATGTTTTGTTTTTTATTTAAAATGGAAAGGGCTTCTCTTTCCTTTCTCCTTAGTTACAGCTTGATTCAAGTTGAATGAAGTTTGTTGTTATTAATACTGTCAGTAAGACAGTATCACTTAATGAGCAATAATTTTATGCCCAGCTCTGTGCTAAGAAGTGTTCATTCACTATCTTAGTTAATAATCACAACAGTTTAACATAATAGATGATATAATCCTGATCTACAAAGGAGGAAACTGAGGCTTAGAGAAGATGACCTCATCCAAGGCTATGCAGCTAGTATGTGGCAGGGCTAGGATTCTAAGCCAAGCCTAACTCCAAGACTGCACATAACCACTGTGTTATACTGCCTCTCCAGCCTGAGGAAGGCTAGGACTCATGCCCTCCACCACAAATAAAACACAATGTGATCTAGATTTAAAGTCTGGAGGTTGGAGTTCCACTCTCAACTTGCCCACTTTGTGGTATAACCTTGGCCAAGTCATTTTGCTTCCTGGAACCTCTTTCCAAATGTGTTCAGTCAGTTAGAATGCTTTCAGAAGCAAGTAAAGTACTCAACCAAAAGTGGCACAAATAGTAAGGCCAAAATATCATTGTATTTTTTCTTTTATCTAACAGATAACTATTGAGCACTTAGTGAATGTCGAGGACTTATGCAATGAACACTTAACAAGATACCCAGGGGTAGGTGGTCTTGGGGTCATCCAGGACCTACAGGCTTTCCATCTTTTTGCTTTGTTGTCCTTGGTATATTGGTGTTTCTCTTCTCTCCCCTCGTTGGTACAAAGTGGCTACAGCTGCCCCAAGGATCATTGTCTAAAAAATTTTTCCTAACTTCCCAAGTGCGTTGGTATCGTTTTCTTAAATACCAACAGTAAAAGCCAGGAAGAAAGAAAGCAGGGCATCTCTTCTGGGTCTTTTTTCCAGAGGCTCCCAATAGCGCCCGCTCCTTGGCCAGAACTGGGTCACATGTCCACCCCTAAGGCAATCTCTGGCAAAGGAAAATAGGCTTATTGTGATTGGATTAAACAAATTATTATTCTTTTCACAGGGCAGGGGAGAGGCCATCTTTCCTGAGCGTATTGCCCCCATACCTGAACAAAATTAGGTTCTGTTAATGAAGGCAGCTGATAGGTTCTGCCTCACGTGTGGATGTACTAGTGGAATTTCTAGGATCCCTTCCAGCTCTAAGTCTCTAATTCTGTAGGCTGCATCAAGAAATCGTAATGGAATGCCATTTATGCCTCAAATCCAGCAGCCTCAGTATGGTAGGGTCTTTTATGTTTAATTCCTATAGATTAGAGATGTAGAGCCAAAAGCTCACCATGGCAAAGAATAAGCATGGTTTGAAAGGCGATGTTCGGAATTGTTTCCTGGGTCAAAAAGCTCAACAAAGGCTAGGGCTTGCCCTCATCACAGAAGACAGAAAAACTCTGCTTTTTAAAAAGTTGGATCTGTGATCTCCTAGTCAGGTTCACACTTGAGAAAAATTGGCCAGGAATGTATTGACTTATGCTCTATCACTGTTGCAAAGAACTGGATGGAAGAGATCCCTAAACTGGTATATCTAGCTAATATGTAGCCAGATATGTTACAGGTCTGTTTCCACTAGAGCTGACATAGGTAATCTTTCTTCTAGGTTTATGAAGGGAAAATGAATGGAATATCCTCTTTTTACCCAAAAAGAAAGTCTCCAAAGTAGCCATAGAAAAGACTAGTTCATTTCTACCAAAACAAATTTGTTAGTAAAAATATCTGTGGAATACCATCTGTGTACTCCACTGGCCAATACTGTACCAGGGCCTGTGGAGCATATTTAATATGTGCAAGACACAGTCTGGCTTTGGTTCCTATAGTATCATTCTCTTCATGTTCTTTGCTATGGACATGTGTGTCAGTGTCATGATTAGTGTGCCCTGATGTGCCTGTGACGAGGAGGACAAAGACCTAACATTAGTTCATTTTTTCCCTTTGTTTCTGGCTTAAACATAGTTGAGTACTATAATATGAAACAAATTGACTTGGAAAACTGTGTTTTATTAACCAGGAATCAAAGAAAAGAGTGATGATTGTGATTCAGAATGCCAGAGGAGTCTTCATTGAGGAAAGGTTATTTCAGCTGAACTTTGAGAGTTGAGCACAAAGTCAAGGTGGAAAGAACACAGCGTATGTATGAGATGGTCAGGAGGCTAACCTAGAACAGGGGGACATTTTGGAGTAGTAGGCTGAGACTTTGGAGGACCTTCAAAGCCATATGAATAGACTTACTTTGATATATTTGGCAAGAAGCACCTACACATGTCTTGAGACTCAAGATTAAAGGGTATTTGATAAGAAATGTAGAAGTTGGTGGGGTGAAAGGTGGTGTGCTACCCTCATTTTCAGTGGCCTTATGTGTCCATGTAAAGGGACATCAGCTAGAATGGCACTCTTGGCCTCTCTTCTCCATCCCTTTGCACACTCCACCCATGAGAAGGAGGAGTGACTCACTGGCAAGTTTAGGAGATGAACCAGGTAATTCAGCTGCTCTCCTAAGAGCACCAATTCTGGTCCGCTTGCCCAGGTCTGCTCCTCCATGCCATCAGCCCTTCACGGGCAGTTTCCCAGGAGGGGAGGCCTCTGGCTATCCAGTGATGCTTGTGACTCAGAGGTTAGTCTGTGAAATCCTGGGGTTCAATTTGCTGCTACACAACTAAGTTGCATCCTCCAACTGGCTGATGTTTCGATCCCCATGTATCTGGCCACCCTCTGTCCATCTCAATTGGTTCAAAAGTTGGGTGAGGAAAAGGAATGCTCTTCAATGGGTCTCCTCAGGCCCCAGCAGTACATGGAATGATTGGTAGGTGGAAAGAACTAAGGGATGGAAACCAATCAGGTCTGCCAGGCGTCATGATGTGTGATGAGGACTCAAATTAGGATGATAGTGACAATGAAGAGAAAGTGGGACTTGTGAAAAGGAAAAGAAGGGCTGTAATTGGGGATAGATGGAGGATAACGGATAAAGGAAAGAGAAAATCTAAGTGAAGGCCCACCATCTGAAATGCTCTTTACCCCTTCCTGCCATCTCTGAATATCAATTCTATCCTCTCTTCAAAGTCTACCTCAGATGCCACCTCCTTCTCAAGACTTTTAAGAACTTCCCAGGCAAAAGCCTTCTCTTTCTTCTCTTGCATGTTAGAAGGCTCTGAGTACTTTTTGCTGCATATTGCAGATACTTTGGGGCCCATCTTTTCTCCACTATGGGCTATAAACTCTATTGACAGGATCTGTGTCTGATTGGTTTGGTATCTCCACAGATTCTAGCAAAGTCCTTTGCTGATACAGTCAACAATATTTGTGGAGCCAGCCTCTGGTATTCAGGAAGGAGAGAGATATCAAGGTCCCTGTTCTCAAGAGGAGAGAGTTCTTTGAAGGAAATAAAGCAAGAGGTGTGATGGAGAACAATTGAGGGGCTCTTTAACCTGGGTGGTTAAGGGATGGCTTCACTGAGGACAGCACTTTTGAAGTGAAACACTGAGAGAGGCAAATAAGGTAGTGGAACTGGGGAGAGAAGCCCCAGATAGAGAACATGGCAACTCAGAGGTCTCGGAGCTAGAATGTGCTTGGCTTGTTCAAGGAACCTAAGAGAAGATTGTGGCTGGAGTGAGAGAAAGGTTATAAGATGATGTGAGATGAGGTCAGAGCAATAGCTAGAGGCCAGGTCATGTGGACCAGGAAGAAGAGGCATTGTAAGCATATGGAATCTGAAGGAAAAAGTTCAGCCATAAGGGGGTAGGATCAAGCAAATAATTTTTTAATAGACACAGTAAACCTTGGGATATTGGAAGATAGAGGAAGGGAGGTTAGTAGAGAGAGAACTGCAACATGTTATAGAAGAAGGGATTCTAGAGAAGTAGGAAGGAGCTTGTTAACAGTAGAGGTGGAAGGGTCTGCTATAGCAAGGAAGCAAAAAGTTTCTTCTTTTGATACTAAAAGGCTGAAACGGAAAACATCTATTGAACACTTACATAGTGTCAGGCATTGTCCTAAGAGCTACTTATTTATTTATTTATTTTTTTTTTTGAGACAGAGTCTCGCTCTGTCGCCCAGGCTGGAGTGCAGTGGCCGGATCTCAGCTCACTGCAAGCTCCGCCTCCCGGGTTTACGCCATTCTCCGGCCTCAGCCTCCCGAGTAGCTGGGACCACAGGCGCCGCCACCTCGCCCGGCTAGTTTTTTATATTTTTTAGTAGAGACAGAGTTTCACCGTGTTAGCCAGGATGGTCTCAATCTCCTGACCTCGTGATCCTCCCATCTCAGCCTCCCAAAGTGCTGGGATTACAGGCTTGAGCCACCACGCCCGGCCTAGAGCTACTTACTTCTTCCTCACAACAATACACTGAGGTACATACTACTATGATAGCCCCACTTTAAAGATGAGGAAACTGAGACTCAGGTTAAATAATTTGTCAACGGTCACGTAGGCAGTAAGGGCAGAATTGGGAGTTGAACCTAGGCTGGTTGCTCCAGCAACTGTGGCCTTAACCACTAATCTCTGTGGCACCTCTACAGGAAATGGGTTAGTATGATGTTGAAGTGAAGCCAAATATCTTATATATACAAGAGCTCCCTACAGTGCACAGAGAAAGAGACCGTGGAATTAGGTGTTTGAGGAAAGTGAAGATGGTATGGATATACTGTTCTGGGGATTGTGTTTCAGATCCACTGAAATGAATAAAAGAATAGATTATCAGGATTAAAGATATGATAGAAGGTGAGCAATATGAATTTGTGTTTCCTGGGGTTAGCACTTCTATCTCTTGCTTAAGAAAGCTAGACTTGAATAGAGAATATAGATGATGGTGTGATCCAGAACTGGTGATTAAATCAGAGAGGTAAGAGAAAACAAGTTTTAACTACTGACCACAGGATCTTGAGAAGCTAGGAGTCCAGTGAAACAGGGAAGAGGTTGTATGGGGTGAGGTGGAAGAGTTTTGTGATTGAAGGCCCTCATGAAGATGGAGTAGCAGGCAGGTGAGGTGGACTGAGAAAAATGCCTGTGTAAAGAATGAAGGAGAACCAGGTTGGAACTGATAAGAACTTTATTATGAAGAGTTCTAAAAGGTCTAGGATATTACTGTTGTGGAAGACAGAATTTGTCTCTGGAGTCAAAGAGGGTAAGGAACTGTGTTGTCAAGATCCTAAAACCAGAGGGCAAATGCATAACTCACATTATTACCCACCACAGCAACACCCCAGGGTTCTTTCCCACTGAGTCCACATGTGGTCTCAGCATCTTTCTCAGTGCAGAATTCCAGGAAGTCAATAGCAGTCGATGAAAATTGACTTTTATCTTTGCTTTAGACAGTGCCAGGAGGGGTTGTTACTTGAGACCAAGAGTGGGTGGAGCTGACAGTGGGGCAGTGTATAAGAGATGAAGTTTAGTAGTCCCCTGGAATTAGAGTCGGTGGCTAGAGTGGAATTTTGAAACCTAGAGGGTGTAACTAATCTTAGAGAAGTCCACAGCCTTAGAGGAGGGAGTGGGTCTGGTAGGTGGTTGAATGGTTCTCAGGAAGTCTAACCACATTCTCTCCTGGCCCAGGCTGTCAGTGCAGTGCTGGCAGCACCTGGGCCAGAGCCGTTAGGTGAGGTTGAACCAAGTGGCATGGTGTCTGCAAAGCTGGAAACGGGGCCTAAAAGGCAAGAGGAAGTAGTAGTTGAATACAGATTGTTGGTATTGGCCATAAGTGAAGACGAGCCAAATCAGAGGAATACCTTTGTTCTGAAGTGATGCTTCTTTTCTTTTATCTTTAGCTAATCAATTATATTGATGGAGGCCTCATGTAGTGGCTCACACCTGTAATTCCAACACTTTGGAAGGCCAAGGCGGTAGGATTGCTTGAGCCCAGGAGTTTGAGACCAGTCTGGGCAACATAGCGAGGCCCTGTCTCTACAAAAATAAAAATAAATTATCTGGGTGTAGTTGGCGCACACCTGTAGTCCTAGCTACTCAGGAGGCTGAGGTGGGAGGATCTCTTGAGCCTGGGAGGTTGATGCTTGTCGTGAGCCATGAACATGCCACTGCACTTCAGCTTGATCAACAGGGCAAGACCCTGTCTCAAAAAAAAACCAAAAATTTTTTATAATGATGGAGAAGTCTATATTCGAGTAATTTACCACAACGAAATTGTGAGGACCTTAAGAACTTCTGTCACCTTTGTGTCTCCAACAAAGCTTAGTGCCCTGCTTTGTACGTAGTTGGTGCTCCATAAATGCGGGTCAAATTGCTTTGCTTCCTTGTCTTTGAGCCTATATAACAGTTGTAAATCCTGTTTCCTGACTTTCAGATAATATCATTTATCCTTTCAGCTTACTATAGCCTGTAGAGAAACTGAGAAGAAAGATGATCCAGTGAAAGAAGTGTCATAGATCTGCTAAACTTTGACAGAGAAGCAGTCCGGGTGAGCCTGTCTAGGACAGGGTGTTATACTGCAGTCTTAGGAGTACTCCATCCACTTTCTGCTGTGGCTTTTTTTCACATTTATTAATCTTATTATAATAACTTAAGTATTTCATTTAAATTTTCCTAGATAATTTTGATTTGGAATATTGGCACCACATGGCTTTTGAGTTATTTGAAAACATTAAAAGGTTGCACTTTGTCTTTCATTCCAACTATTGCCTGATCTTCAGAATCCTATTCCTGTGGATTCATTCATTATTCTGACTCAGGCAGTCCAGATTTTCCTGGTAAAGTAGGTTACCTAAACATTTCGTTTATTGTGATCTGGAACATTGTAATTTTTAAAAAGGCAAAATTCTATAAAGTAACCAAAATGAAAGCACATTAATAGTTCAGTAATTATATATGCTAATATATGTGAACAAACCTAATTATTTTATCTGTATATATTTATAAAAAATGTCTAAAGGGTTCATATCAAACAGTATACAGTCTGGGCAGGAGAATTTTGTGGGTGCTAGGGTGTAGAAGTGGAAACTTTTTTTTTCCTTTTACATTTCTTACTGATTTGGGGAATAATTTTTATTATAAAATTTAATAAATATTTGGTGAGCATGAAATAGTATTTGAAGGCAAAAATGACTCTGAGTCATCAGAATGGTATAGACATACAGCCATGAAGGTTCAGAGGAGAGTTGTTTTCAACTAGAAGGGATGAAGAAAGGCTTCAGGAATGGATAAGATTTTATTGTAGCCCTCAAGTATAGGGAGAACTCGGACAAGCAGAGACGAAGGAAGATCTAGGTGGGGGACTGTGGAGAAAATGCATGAAGGTCAGGAGGAGGTGAGCCATGGAAACGGTGATTCGGTCAGCTGACAGAAAGGTGGTGGAGTTAAGCGGGGCAGCACTGTGTGAGGGGTTTCTGAGGAAATGTATGATGGAGGGGTCAGGCTAATATACCCTGAACCCCCTAATTATCTTAACATCCCTAGAAGTGAGACAACCACCTGTGACATACTCTTGCAAAAACAAAACAGAAACAAAACCAAAAAGCCACCAAGAACGAAAACACAAAAAACCTCACTGAACCTTGAGGTTCAAGTAGCAGTTGACAGAAAACGTGGGAAACAGGAACATTGAAGTAATTCTGTGAAGATACACTCAGCCAAATCCAGAATGTGGGAAATTCTACAGGATAAATGAACCAGCTTCTTCAAGAAATACATGGCATGAAAAAAAAGGAGGAAGAGAGAACTGTTACAGATTTAAAAAAACTTAAAAGACATGTCAATGAAATCAACATATGAACTCATTCAAACAAACTATCTATATTAAAGAAATGTGCCTGGGCGTGGTGGCTCATGCCTGTAACCCTAGCACTTTGGGAGGCCAAGGCGGGTGGATCACCTGAGGTCAGGTGTTCGAGACCAGCCTGACCAACATGGCGAAACCCCGTGTCTCTACTACAAATACAGCCGGGTGTGGTGGCACACACCTATAATCCCAGCTACTTGGGAGGCTGAGACAGGAAAATTGCTTGAACCGGGGAGGTGGAGGTTGCAGTGAGCCAAGATGCTGCCACTGCACTCAAGCCTGGGTGACAGAACGAGACTCCATCTCAAAAAAAAAAAAAAAAAAATGTTTGAGACAACCTGGGAAAATTAGACACAGACTGGGTATTAGATAAGGAATTATCAGTTTTGTTGGGTATGAAAAAGTATTGTATATATTTTAAAGATCTTTTTTTTTTTTTTTTTTTTTTTTTTTTGAGGCGGAGTCTCGCTCTGTCGCCCGGGCTGGAGTGCAGTGGCCGGATCTCAGCTCACTGCAAGCTCCGCCTCCCGGGTTTACGCCATTCTCCTGCCTCAGCCTCCCGAGTAGCTGGGACTACAGGCGCCCGCCACCTCGCCCGGCTAGTTTTTTGGTATTTTTAGTAGAGACGGGGTTTCACCGTGTTCGCCAGGATGGTCTCGATCTCCTGACCTCGTGATCCGCCCGTCTCGGCCTCCCAAAGTGCTGGGATTACAGGCTTTATATTTTAAAGATCTTATCTGTTAGACTAGAAATATACCCTGAAGTATTTACAGGTGAAATGAAACTAATGTCTGTGATTTGCTTTCAAACATACCAGCAAGAAAAACAAATAAAAAGCAAGAGTTGGAGAGGGATAGGAGAGATGAAAGAAGAATGGCAGAAAATTGCGATTTTTAAAACTGAACAATGCGTACCTGGCATTCATCTTACTCTTCTACATGCTTTTCAAGTGTGTTTGAAACTTTCCATAATGAAATGTTTAAGGCCAAGCCAAGGAGTATGGACTTTACTGTGTGGCACCCAGAAACCTGTGAAGAGTGTTAGCCTGAGGAGGGGTGTGAGAGGGACTGTGAGATACCCATAGAGTTTAGCCTGGCAACAGTGGGTGAAATGGCCAGGAAGGAGGAGGACTCAATGTTGATGAAGGTGGCCATGAGCATGGCAACTTTTTTGAGAACAGATAGAGGAAATAATGGCAAAAGAGAAACTCTTTGGGGTGTTGGCAGTAGAGAAGTGAATCAGGTGCATAATAGGGAAAATTCCCTTCTTCCTCTTCAGTAAGTAGCATTTATTGTCCCGAAACCACTGCACTGGATACTGTGTAAGGATGAGGAGAAGGAAAAGGAGATCTTCATTAAGGAGGAACAGAACCAAGTCTTTGTATTAGCCACAGTAGAAAGCAATAGAGAAATAGTTGTTTTTTTTGGTTTGTTTGTTTGTTTTGTTTTTCTTTTTCATGAGGAATTTGTCTTGTGGTTTCAGTATGAAATTCATGGGTACAGTGATTTGTTTTGCTCGCCTTTCTCTGTTTTCTTTGGGGAAATGATGATACTCTTTGTCAGTGATGCTATCTGGATCATTTGTGATATTAGATAATTTACTCATTTGCAAAATAAATTATATTACAGTTGACTCTTGAATAACTTGGGTTAGGTGTGGCAATCCCCCATGCCGTAAAAAATCCATGTTTGGGCCAGATGTGGTGGCTCATTCCTGTAATCCCAGCACTTTGGGAGGCTGAGGCGGGCAGATCACGAGGTCGGGAGATCGAGACCATCCTGGTTAACACAGTGAAACCCCGTCTCTACTAAAAATACAAAAAATTAGCTGGGCATGGTGGCAGGCGCCTGTAGTCCCAGCTACTCAGGAGGCTGAGTCAGGAGAATGGCGTGAACCTGGGAGGCGAAGCTGGCAGTGAGCCGAGATCGCGCCACTGCACTCCAGCCTGGGCGACAGAGCAAGACTCCCTCTCAAAAAAAAAAAAAAAAAAAAATCCATGTTTAATATTTGACTCCCCCAAAACTTTATTAATAGCCTACTGTTGACCAGAAGCCTTACTCTGGTCAACGTGATACTTCATGATAACATGAACAGTCAATTAACACATATTTTGTATGTTATATGTATTATATACTGTATTCTTACAATAGAATAAGCCAGAGAAAAGAAAATGTTATTAAGAAAATCAGGTGGGGTGCAGTGGCTTATGCCTGTAATCCCAGCACTTTGGGAGGCTGAGGCATGCAGATCAGGAGTTCGAGACCAGCCTGGCCAACATGGTGAAACCCCGTCTCTACTAAAAATACAAAATTAGCCAGGTGTGGCAGGTACCTGTAATCCCAGCTACTTGGGAGGCTGAGGCAGGAGAATCACTTGAACCCAGGAGGCGGAGGTTGCAGTGAGCCAAAATCATGCCATAGCACTCCAGCCTGCAGGACAAGAGCAAGACTTCGTCTCAATAAAAAAAAAAAAAGAAAAGAAAAGAAAAGAAAAATCACCGGGTGCGGTGGCTCAAGCCTGTAATCCCAGCACTTTGGGAGGCCGAGACGGGCGGATCACGAGGTCAGGAGATCGAGACCATCCTGGCTAACCCGGTGAAACCCCGTCTCTACTAAAAAATACAAAAAACTAGCCGGGCGACGAGGCGGGTGCCTGTAGTCCCAGCTACTTGGGAGGCTGAGACAGGAGAATGGCGTAAACCCGGGAGGCGGAGCTTGCAATGAGCTGAGATCCGGCCACTGCACTCCAGCCTGGGCGGCAGAGCAAGACTCTGTCTCAAAAAAAAAAAAAAAAAAAAGAAAAAGCTGGGCACAGTGGCTCCCACCTATGATCCCAGCTCTTTGGCAGGCCAAGGTGGGAGCATTGCTTGAAGCCAGGAGTTTGATACCAGCCTGGGCAACATAGCAAGACTCTGTCTCTACAAAAAATTAAAAAATGAACCAGGTGCGGCAGTGTATACCTGTAGTCCCAGCCACTCTGGAGACTGATCTAGGAGGATTGTTTGAGCCTCTAGGAGTTCAAGGCTGCAGTGCGCTATGATTGTGCCACTGTACTCCAGCCTTGGGTACAGTGTGAGACCCTGTCTCAAATAAATAAATAAACTTCAGATCCAGTAGAAAGAGTTGTTAGAGAAATGGTAGTTCTCTAGCACTTTATGATCAGAGATGTAACTTTTATATCACACACAATATATTAATAAGGTATGGTATAAACAGGTCCTCCAGAGAGGAATGGATACTCCAGAAAATAGCTTGCTGATCACCTTTGCAATTTTTCTTCTTATTTTTCTTTTCTTTTCTTTTCTTTTTTTTTTTTTTTTTTTGAGATGGAGTCTCACTCTGTCACCCAGGCTGGAGTGCAGTGGCGCGATCTCGGCTCACTGCAACCTCTGCCTCCCGGGTTCAAGTGATTCTCCTGTCTCAGCCTCCTGAGTAGCTGGGATTACAGGTGCACACCACCACACCCGGCTAATTTTTGTATTTTTATTAAAGATGGGGTTTCTCCATGTTGGACCAGTCTGGTCTCGTACTCCTGACGTCACGTGATCCGCCCACCTCAGCCTCCCAAAATGCTGGGATTACAGGCGTGAGCCACCGCGCCCAGCTGATTCTTATTTTTCAAGAAATTACATGACAAACAGCAGCCTATAAGAATACACCATTTTCCCAGCCTGGGCAATATGGTGAAACCCTGTCTCTATTAAAAACATACAAAAATTAGCTAGGTATGCTGGCATATACCTGTATTCTTAGCTGGCTGGGAGGCTGAGGTGAGAGGATTGCTTGAGCAATCCTCTGGGAGGTCAAGGCTGCAGTGAGTCATGATCATGCCATTGCACTCCAGCCTGAGTGACAGAGTAAGACCCTGTCTCAAAAAAAAAAAAAAAAAAAAGCCATTTCCTAGGATTCTAGGATTCACACTTTTTTTTTCTGTTTCAATTTAATGTACCACTTAAAGAGGGCTGAAGCTGAGTTGGGAGAACAGAGATAGGAAATGTTGCTTAGTCAGTGGGGAAAAAATGTTGGAACCCAGTGCATTTTTTCTTCTTATTCTGCATCTAGAAGGTGAGGGAACCTTGAAGATTCCCTCGCCGGTCTTCTCATTCAGTCCACCCAAGCTGGCACCTGCCACCATACCTTCTGTAGTTAGAAGGGAGTGAGGTTTTAGCTGGGCTTGCTGCTGGTTTGGGCCCAATTAAAGTAGAATTTTTAATTCCTGGGAGCTGTTGTTAAAAGCTCACAGAGAGATAAGAAGAGGGGAGGAAAATTCCTAGCTAAAAGCAGGAGAGGTGGTTTTTATTTTACTCAGCGGACTCAGCTGAGCCATCGGGTCACAGTGGGGATGGGGATAGAGGGACACATAGTTTTAAGTCTTATTATGGAAAAGATTGAACTATCATCAGTACTTGATGGAAATGAGACCAGGAGAGGTGGCAGCAGTGTCGCTAACAGCACTGCCTCCCTTATTGCATTATCAGAAGAAAAAGATAACCTGCAAATAGGCATCCATTATCTCTTTCTACAAAGGGATGAGTGTGGGTTGCAAGAAATTAATGGCTTTTGAGTTACCACAGAAATACTAATGAATGTCAGGACCAGAGATGTAAAACAGGTAAAACTGGCTTTTCTCAGCCGCATTTCTCTCCTTTTCTCTTTTGGTTTGCTATTTTAAGATCTAGACCTATATTACTCTTTTTTTCTTTAGCCAAAAGCAGAAATCTTTAACCAAAAGCAGAAATCATACCCTTTGGCAGTATGATTTATCTTTTTTAGGGAATGACTCAATTAGTTTATGACTATCTCCAGTGTGTGTCGGCAAAGAGATTGAGAAACATTTCAGAAATTAAAGTCTCTACCAGGGAGGAGATGATTGACATCCCTCACATGGATGTCATTTCCTTCCTTCCTTCCTTCCTTCCTTCCTTCCTTCCTTCCTTCCTTTCCTTCCTTCCTTCCTTCCTTCCTTCCTTTCTCCTTTCTTTCTTTTTTCTTTCTTTTTTCTTTTTCTTTCTCTCCTCCTCTTCTCTTCTCTCCACTCCTCTCCCCTTCTCTCCCCTCCTTCCCCTCCCCTCCTCTCCCCCCTCCCCCCTCCTCTCCCCCCTCCCCCTCCCCTCCTCTCCCCCCTCCCCCCTCCCCCCTCCCCCCTCCTCTCCCCCCTCCCCCCTCCCCCCTCCTCTCCCCCCTCCCCCCTCCTCTCCCCCTCCCCCATCTCCCCTTCCCCCCTCCTCTCCCCCTCCCCCCTCCTGCCCCCTCCTCTCCCCCCTCCTCTCCCCCCCTCCCCCCTCCTCTCCCCCTCCCCCCTCCTCTCCCCCCTCCCCCTCCTCCCCCCTCCTCCCCCCCTCCCCCCTCCTCTCCCCCTCCCCGTCTCCCCTTCCCCCTCCTCTCCCCCTCCCCCCTCCTGCCCCCTCCTCTCCCCCCTCCCCCTCCCCCTCCTCTCCCCCCTCCCCCTCCCCCCTCCTGCCCCCTCCTCTCCCCCTCCTCTCCCCCCTCCCCCCTCCTCTCCCCCTCCCCCCTCCTCTCCCCCCTCCCCCTCCTCCCCCCTCCTCCCCCCTCCTCTCCCTTCTCTCCCCTCCTCCCCCCTCCCCTCCTCTCCCCTCCTCCCCCTCCTCTCCCCTCTCCCCCCTCATCCCCCCTCCTCTTCCCCCCTCCTCCCCCCTCCTACCCCCTCCTCTCCCCCTTTCTCCTCCTCTCCTTTGAGACAGAGTTTCACTTT